>NC_057427.1:12998679-13311845 GCF_019457755.1 Venturia canescens
ATGAAAATCATTCTCATTTCGCCTCCAATGACTAACGTATAAAAATAACGTTATCAAAATAATATCAATAACAACTTTCAATCGTTGAAGAAATTTCGAGTTGCTGTGTTCTACGTGGGGAGATTTAGGTTAAATCAAAAGTAAATATCGTCAGGAAAGCACGAGATTAATTCCTTATTTCAATCTCAAACCGAGGATAGAGAGAGATTTTTTATTTTCATGAACGACGTTTGGCGTTTGGCGTTGGCAGGAATGCGAGGGAGCATTTTCGTAGTATTGTGTCCTCTCTCGTTTTCTCTTGCTCGCCGATAGGGGGGAAACACTTGGATAGTATAGCGGCGAAGGTGGTGAACGTCCATCCGGTGAATCCCACGTAAGTACGTACATTGCACTATATAGAGGATGAGTGTAGTCGTATATCGAATGCCGACGAATAAAATGGCTCAAGTAACATCCCCTTATGTGGCAGGACCATTTGTTTGCCAGTCAGTTCTTATACCGCGTTTAAAGATGAGGGAGAATCCTGGCAGGATCAAGACTGCCACACATTATATGTACATATATATTTTTATAAGTCCATAAAAATATACACACGTACAAGCGTATATACTAACACAAAATCGTAAGCACTACTGTTTACTCCCGTGTACGCTCGTTTCCTCAGATACTCTCGCATTCTTTTGCCCCTAAGCAGCTTTTCGCACTTATGTCTCTTTCATCCGCAACGTTTTACAACGGATTCGCGACTTTGTGTATGTGATTTTAGGTGGCAGCCTGTCCCAAGCTACAATGAAGCTTATGAATAAAGGTAAGAGAAAGAGAAAAAGAGAAACATTGACGGGGGACTGGAAGCGAAGGGTGGTCAAAGTTGGTGCTCCCTTATTTTTTCCTTTATTTTCCAGCTCGAGGCAACGACGACGAGGTAATTTCTGGAGACGAGCTTTTCGCCCCCTTTCGTTTCATGCGAAATGAACGTCACGCGCTTTTCGTGTTACCGTGATATCTCGGAAAATATAAAAAAATGGCTGACCGCTTCGACTAATTGGCTTAGAATACGCCGCGCACAAGCGATTTTTCGTCGGATTGTACGAGCTTTGCCACCGACATATTGCACATCACGTTCTCACTATTCTTATTTGCATTTTTCGTAATTGGTCCTCGAAACGTGCGGAGTTTCACAGAAGCCACGGACTTATGGATCAATGCCAAAGGGGGCAGACGAAAAAAATAACAACGACGACTAAAACAATATCGCAGAATAATCTCGCATACGCAAAAGACACTATTCAATTTGGAACCTGAAAAATAAACGAATAAAAACAGGAACTAATCTGCTCGCAACGCATGCAATTGCTCTTCCGTTTGCATAATAATTTTACTTCTCTCGAAATATCACGACCGAACGAGAACGAAAGAAGGATGCAACGAAGCGTGAATGAAAACGAATCGAGAGTGGAGAAACGTGATTTATTTTTCGTCGATATCGAGAAAGAGGATTTACATAATCACTTGTATGGAAATATAACGACTACGAAACACGATTGGGACAAAGCACAGGCCACTAAAATAATATATAAAAGAACGATCAAGAAAGAAATAAATGGAGAAACGTATTAAAAGCAAAGAGAAATATCGAATAAACGAAATGAAAAATAATTTCAAGTGCAAACACTACGAATTTGAGCCCGCGGATTTGTCTCGGGGAGTGGGAATATCAGCCACCGCTTAATTAAAATCGCAACTTAGCATTCAACTTGGTTTCCACTGTGTTGCTTTCCTATTCGAAGCTTCGAGTTAATCTGAAAATAAAGTTTTATCCCAGGTGTGAATTCAATTACGTACGACGAACGTTTTGGAACTTGTTCCTAAGCTTAACGAAGACATTACCATCGTGGTAGGTCGTGAAAAAAACCAAGCATAAGAAGAGAAAGAAAAACGTATAACGAATAAATGCAAATGGTAAGAAACATCGCGAGAATTTCTAAATTACTGCTCTAATTGCGTTGAAGAAAACAGTTGAAGAGGAGAACTGCGAAGAGAGATGCTCGCAGCTGCTCGGCTGCTCGGCGAAAATTGTGCTGGTTGGGAAAACCAGGGTCTTAGCGACACAGAGATTTAAATGGCGCGGAGTAGTGTAGACGCGGAGACAAGTTCAAAGCAAGTGGCGAGGAGGCTCGTGAGAGAAAGAATACGAGACGAAAAAGAGTGAGGTTTGTAAAACATGAGCTTGGTCACTCTCTTTCTCCTTCTCGTTTTCTCTCTTTCCTTTTTAGTTGGTGATGCTGAGAGATGCGTTTAAGAAACAAATAAACGAAAAAGAGTCAAAGAAGAAGCATAGAAAGCAAGATGAAAAAGGAACCAACATGAGTATTCCATTTTTCTGTGTCAGGTGTACGCGAAAAAGAACTTTCTTCTCGAATATCTTTTCCGAAATCTCACTGATCATTATTACTTCTCCCTTTGTACTAAAACTTCTTTGGGTTCCGCGTGTGGTACACGAAATCATCACCACAGATGCAAACAAAAAAAAAAAATTTAGTGCATCCAGGTGTAACACTTTTGAATTTGTTACTTCCAGAGTTATGGACAATTTTATCATGTTTATTTTTCAGTGGGAAAATAACAGTCTGCGGAAATTCTGCATTGAGACATTTAACTGAATTGACACGAATGAAATTGAACTCACATCAGCAGGCGGTTTTCCACCGACGCTTATGCACTCTATCACGAGCTCTCGATCTTCGGTCGTCACGAGGAAATCACCCTGAAGTATTTTTGGTTTCTGAGGTGGTACGAGAACACTCAATTTGGCGAATCTCGATCTAAGCCCCGGCTGCCCATCGTTCGTTGGTGAAGCCTGGCACTGATATTTCCCATCGTCCTCAAGTTCCACTGGATAAATATGGAGAGAGAAATCACCTGTAACGAAAATAGTTGAAATTTTCATGAGTTTTGTTATCAGTATAGTGTACAATTTTTTATTTATTTATATTGATTAATGAATCTTTTTTTTATTTATATACTAGGATGTATCTCGCGGTTTTCTGGCTGTGCTACAGCGCTCTTTTCATTGCAACAGCGTCTTGAGGCCAATCTATTATTTTGGAGCAGTTCAATAAGAATAAACACGAGTACAGGGGGACGGCTCTATGCACGGAGAGACTTTTATACGAATATTTCCGATGAATTTGCTAGAAAAATTTGCCATGTTTTGTGGCAGTGCTGTTCTATATCGCCATTCTATTACATTTCACCAAAGTGCATAGTAATTTTGACGCTGAAAGTAGTTCTCTCAAATTTGACTATGTACGACAGGCAAAATTTAGGTCTGCGAGATTCTTACATCGAACGATGTATCGATATCCGAATGTCACTCGTGTCTTTGGCGAAATGTTAAAAATTGGTGAATTGGACTGGACAAATTGCTTGAAATTTTACTACGTGCCGCTGGTGGTTAATTTTCATGTTTACATTCGCAACGCCTCGTATAATTGGGTGGGCGCATGAATTTTGCTATGTTATTGAGCAAAATTCAGTGCGGTAAAAGGGAAAATACGAAACTATGCAATTTTTCGTATAGCACAGAGAAACGACTGCTATGTTATCTCCTAAATTTTCATCAAATCATTTCATTATTTACTATGTTTTTTCATGAAAATTTGCTCGGTGTTCATTTTTGATATAGTACAGCGCGTTATTTACTATGAACTGTGGTAATGCTTCCCCAAACTTTTGCATTATTTGACACACTCTGTAACCATTATTATTATAATATCGATGTGGTCCGACGTTACTATAAAAACATAGTTATTTTTGTTATAAAAGTCTCTCCGTGTAGTTTTCGATGTCTACCGGAGTAAAAAAATAGACTTTGGCTCCCCCCTGGCTTTACTCTTTGGTTCCTACGTGGCTACTGTATGACAAGTCTTTGGGTCCGCGGTGTGGCTGATACTCGGCTACGGTTTGGCAAAAGTCTGGCTCCTAGTGCCGCCCAGCGAACGATCCCATCAAGCAAACTACTCCAGTTGTTGCTCATCTTTAGTGAAGTAATTGTTGAATTCCTCAATCAAAGCAACTCCTCTTTCAGCTACATCGTTCGTGACTATCAATGTAGTGAAAAATTACAAACATTCTTTGTACGTGTAATTATTGCACCATGCTGAAACGTCATCTTCCAAAATATAGAATCATATAGAATCAAATTTTTTGAAGAGCTTTAACGAAGTAGTTCGCAAATATCGGCAGAGATACCCCAACTCTGACCCAAACGGGATCAGCGACTTTCCGGCGAGCCCCAAGGGCCCGATTTTTGGCCATACTCAGCCCATGGTAAGCCATATCCTGGAGTGCCTAGCCACACATTTGCCGCGACGTGCCAGGCCTTTTTTTTACTTGGGTGAGCATTTCTCTGCGGTTTTCGACGTCTAGGCCGACAGCTTCATAGTTTTCGATGTTTAGGTTGAAGTTGTGGTCGAGAGATCAACCCTTCAACGACTTCGATGTTCACACGGATGCTGTCATTGGTTTGTTATTGGTGTCCCGTAATATTTCTGTGGCCTCGAAATCTTTCGTGTATTGAAGACCATGAAGCCGTTGATCTGGATATCGACAACTATAATGAAATACACCCAGACATCAAAAACTATTGAGTCGTTGACCTGGGACATCGAAAACTATGGACCCATTGACCTAGATAATGAAAACTATGAAGAAATATACCTAGACGTCGAAAACCATGGAGAAATATACCTAGACTTTGAAAACTTTGAAACCATCGACCCAGACATCGAAAGCTGGGGAGCCGTTGACCAAGATATTAAAAACAATGCAGCTGTTGACCCAGATAGCGAAGACTATGGGAAGACATAACTAGGCATCGAAAGCTTTGGAGCCGTTGACCTATAGACATCGAAAACCGTAGAGAAATATGCCTATACATCGAAAACCATGGAGCTGTTGACCTAGACACTGAAAACTTATGGTGACATATACTTGGACATTTGAAACTATGGAGCTCTCGATCTACAGAATGAAAACTATGGAACCGTCGATCTAGACAAAAAATTTATGGAAACAATGTTCCGGACATCGAAAACGACGAAGTCGTTGATCTCGACAACGAAACCCTTGCAGTTGTCGACGCGGAGATAAAAAATCATGACAAAGTTCACCTGGATTTCGACACTTAAGGACCGTCGCCGTTATCACTGAAATTTGAAAAAATCAAGCCGAACCACGAAATTTCGGACCCTGCGATTTCGTCTTGCAGTTTATGTATAATTCTTCTCATGCTCTACACTAACGATTCACAATTCAATTCCTTGTAAAATTTGTGTATCTTCAGAATTACCCTACGATAAATCTATTATCTTTCAAAATTGATATAAAAATCAATTCGCATTTCAATTGAATGCGAATAGAATCAGAAGCACGATATTCCATTGAATACCGAGATGTATTTAAAATGAAGTTCAAGCGTATCTTATGGAAAAATTATTTTCCGCAGCTTTGTACAATAAAAATTTTTAAACAGAAAGCTTAAGACAGTATTAAAATTCTGGCGGAATATGCGAATGATTCACCTATTTATGCAACTGTCAAACTGACAACCGGATTACGAATTTGAGATCTCCAAGCAACCAATCACAGCAAGAATAAAGAGACAACAATAGATTCGATATTTCGATATATTCGATACATTTGATCTTGTAAACTTTTTATTACAGGAGCCGTAACGTATAAACAAATGCAAAAACTTCAAAGACGTTTTTTGATTTATTATGAAACTAAATATATTTGTACATTTAATATCCTGATTTTTCAAAATACGTATATACCTTGTACAATACAGTAAAAAGACTTTTTGGCATGGTTAGCGTCGCGCTTTGAGAGTGCTTTCCGGAGATGTGAAAGGGTTGGTTCAGGTAAATTCCCACCGTTCTTTATGAGCAACGATAACTAATTCCTCCTCTTGTCCTTTGTGCAAGGTAAAATTATATTTTATAAAATATGAAGGGCAAAAAGTGAGTGAATGGAAGGGCATGCAGCGAACAAGGCTAATGACCTTCCACTGCTTAAATAACGATTCGCGCTTGAGGAAGTAATTAACTGGAGATAATATAAACTTTTCTCAAATATTTCACCTTTTTAATACGTCAATTTGTTTTACCCTTGTACGAAAATATTTCAATAACTAGCGGAGAGCGCGAATCATCGTGTTCTACGGCTTAATTGTTGTCCCCTGATGTGCTAGCGCGAAAACGAGACACTGTGAAAAGCCTTTTTTTTTTTTTTTTTTTTTTTAATAATCGTTCCAAACTTAGCGAGCCTTCATGGGCGGCCTCATTTTTTCAGCAGCGTTCTCGACGTCGAGAATCCTTAAACTTCAGAGAATTGTGGGCTCTCGAGTTACTCCGACAATGGCGCACGGGCTCGCGAAAGCGTAAAAAAAAAGGAGAAAAAAAAAACATGGTGCGAGGCTGGCGAACAGAATATGAAAAAGAAAGAGGAAATTTAGAAAAAAAAAAACAGAACAAAATTGAAATGAATGAGGCTACGTAGTCGTGTTGAGAAAAAGGGAGCGAAAGGTGAGCATCGCTGCACTCACTAGCCGGTTTAAGAGACTGCAGGTCTTCTGTACCCTTGGGGAACGATGTCTATCTGCGATCAAGTGACCCATGGTAGATACGGTGAGCAAACCACATAGCCCGAAGCCTCCTCTTTTGGCGCCTGTCTACATAGACGACGATATTTGCAACGTGAAAAGACTTACTCCGTCTCGTTGCCTTTCCAATGTAGTACATGTCTGTACTCCAGACTCGTATGCGTCTCCGTATATTTGCGTGAAACGAAAGAAGGGTCACACCTCACTCCAGACATTGCAATATTGACCTCAACCTTCTGTGTTACACGTGAACGGATGGTCGGTTTTTGACCCGCGTATCAAGCAATTCAAATCGTTCACTGCACAACTTCAAACTGAAGGTCTGTTCATTTTCTCAAATATTACCATGTCTCGAGTTCTTTCATACGTTGGTCTTTGTTTTCGAATGTTACTATTTATTTTTCAAATATTTCAGAGATGCGCAAGTTGTGTTTGAAACTGAGCGACTTTGCAATATTTCAATTTCTTACTAGCCAACTTTTTTTAAATGCTTCTCTTTTCAACATTCGTTGATTCAAGTCGCGTATATATAATTGAATTACAGCGGTGCAACAAGTAGAAATAACGCAAAGTTTTACGTCGAACACTCCAACCATTTTATGAGCTTTTCAAACAAAATTTATTTCTCGCATGCTTGTTTTTTGTTGATGTTTTTTTTTTTTTTTTTTTTTTTTTTTTCAATTCGTTAAAACACTCAATCATTCGTGTCGGGCAGCAGGAGCCTTGTTATCGAGCTCTTTCGCGGTGGGGTGAACACCCGCGTCTGTCGACAGTAATGTATCGCAGAAAAGGCCCATTGATTTGGTACGCTCTTCAACACCTCTCGTTGTTGGCTGCTGCATTGTGTAAAAAACATAAATACTTGATTCTCTGACGAGAAAGTTCGTTGGTCCTTCCAAGTATATACAAAGACTTTCCTCAATCGCGTACGATGAAAAGAAGAATTAAACCATACCGTGCTTCATTGTTTTCCGTTGATTTCATCAAATTTATACCGCTCAGATTCTGTCAATCGTACGTCCTTGTTTCTCTCATCCAGATGACAGTTGTGATTCGTTAATCGAAGCCCCGTTAATAATGCTGCTCCAACCATAGATATATTTTCTCAACAAAAAAAATGCATCGATTGTGCAGCCCTGATTTACACGTTTCCTCCTCCGAGTATTCATTTTCATTTTTGTTCCTCCACACATTTCACTTTCTCGCTGCTGTGTTACGTTTGTAGTCGTTTAGGAGCATTAGAAACTCTGAAAAACTTTTTCCCCTCGAACGAATGCGTGGCTGCGCGTCCGCCCAACTCGGGACATCGCCGGAGGTATCGCTGTCAGAAAATCCGCAATCTAACTTCAGGCAGCAGGGATGGTAAGGGTAACTACCATTAATCATGTATCGTTCAATCTCAAACTCGCTACGAGAGTTTTCTGCCTAAAAGTTTCGGTTTGAAGATCAATCGAATGAATCGTCAGATTGGATTATATAATCGAATCGATTGACTGATCGATTCTAATACGATGAAAGAGAGTCGACGAAGGTCTCATGTGACACGTCCCTGAGGCAAACTTCGGCTGTATAATTCAGTGGAATGTGCGTTGGTGAGCTTAACAATAACATGTATCGCATGAGCCGTCGTGGAAATCGATTCTCATTCGGTTTCCTAAATGACATGGATTAGACGGCCATTAATTGGAACATCGAACAGGTGCAAATGGCCGAGTTTTTTTACTTCTCATATATATATATACGAATCAAACGTTCCCTCTCACTGTGAGCCAATGTATCGCCACGAAAGACCACTATGCCCGCGTATTTATCAGCAGTATATCTGTGTACACGTGTCGATGTTCCCATGAGTAAAGTAAGCGGAATAAATGATCGTTGCATCGTCATGTACATACATGGGGGTTTGGGGACCCGCCAACCCCTGTCTATACCTTATATATATATATATATATATAGATGAGAATGTTACCTAAGCGAACATCAAATTTATAGACTCAATTAATGTGTCGTCCTCAGCACACAGCTGGTTGGCTGCCATAGGAATGTGCCTGAATGCGTTGTATCGGACCGCCATTAGACCTCGAAGCCTCAAAGACTACTTGTCACCGTTCGCACTAGACCCGCATTGCACCGTAATCGAGATTCTAACAATGCGCACCGCGGATCGTTTATTCCCTCCGTCTCTTTTCCTTCCTCATAGAGGAGGCTGTGTGATGATGGAAACTTTTTTTTTTTCCAGTTTTCAATGTCAATGTGCTCAAAATGTTTCAAAACATCGAAAAATCATATCTAGAATAAATGCCTGGATGTGCATGTAGGTGTGTGTGTGTTATGGCATTGCAAAATTCACATGTTTATAACTCGAAAACGATTTGAGATAGAGGGTTACTGTTTTGCACGCAGATGTTAATCTATACAAGTTCTTAATTCTCTAATAATTTTGTCAGAATCAGTGAAAAAAATACGAATCCTACGACGTTTTGAAATTTTCATAAAAAGGGTGTCAACGGTCTCACTTCCGAAAATTTCAAGATTTATTACTAATTTTTTTCTTATAAATAGATTATCATAATAGTTGGTTGGTATTGAATTTGGGAAATATCGGTTGAGCGGTTTAAATTTTATAATTTTGTGAATTTTACGAAAATATGGGTTTTTCAAAAAATCGTATAAGAGCTTTAATTTTTGGAAATTTTGTAAGATATCGTGTATGAGTCTGTACTTCCTCTATACTTTCCAGCAAATTTGTCGGAATTATTTAATTCAAATGTAAATAGGAAAACGATGAAAATTGAAAGTTGCAAACTGTTTTTTCTGATGGCTCGTCGTTCAGTTTTTTTTTTGTATGGATTTAAACAAAGCGATAAATTTATGTTCGTAAAAGAAGATAGAGAAAATACATTATTTCCTTATATACAAAAAAGTGCTGAAAATTAAAATTTTCAAATTGCTTCCTCAAGATGGTCAAGACGCACGGTGCTCAAGATGCTGAAAGCTTCCTCTATGAGGAAGCCAAAATGCAAAATATAGCACCTCATAGAGTAAGCTTTGAGCATCGTGCATCTTGAGCACCGTGCATCTTGACCATCTTGAGGAAGCAATTTGCAAATTTTAATTTTCAGCATTTTTTTGTCTATCATATTTTATATTAATTTAGTCGAGGGCATTCGCGGTAGCGTAGATACTCGCTTTGCGTTAGTGAACATCCTCACTATGACTGAATTGGAAAAAGGATGGAGATGAATTTATGCGTGTCCTAGAAATTGCAATTCTCCATACTCCAGTATTTTTATTGTTATTACAGACACATTCTTGGCCATGTGGACTTGAGAATATTCGAGCATTTGTCTCCTCCGCTTCCATTTTCCTCTTCTCTCATTCCTAGGTACAAGTAATCTCGAAATTGAACTTGAAGAGGCACGACTGGACCTGAGGGTCGGGGAAACACTTGAGCAAAGGGACAAGTAGCCATGTTAATTAACTGAATAGTCTTTAAAAGGGCATGAAGTTTCCAAAATTTATGTAATAATACGGCGATAACGGGAACTATTGCTACAGATATCGTTTGTTTTTTTTGTCAGTATCGATTCTATTTTAAGAATTCGCTATTGGAAGAAACACATAAAACGTGACAAAGCCGACACTTTTTTCAAGGGTTAGAAAAATCAATATATAATAATAGAAAGCGGTGAAAAAGAGGAGCTCGCAAGCTACGTGTGTGATATTTCGCGTGTACACATGCGTCTATACGAGATCACGTGTATTGGGTTTTTCACATTGATTGACTTCCTGCGACGAACGGATATCAGTTGAGAACGTATACGAACATGTATGTACGTCGAGATGAAATGAGAAATGAAGCAGGAAGGAAATAGGGCGAAGATCAAATGAAGAACAACAAAAAGGAGGTAATAAAACTTACAAAAATTGGCTGGTGACGTGGAGGAAATAAGAGGATATAGGAAAAGTGCTAGAACTGGCGAGTAAAAAGACAATGCGAATGGAAGAGAAAGAGAAAACGAGCGAGGAGTTTGAATTATCGATTTGTCGATGTGTGGACGGGTAAACGAGTATTTCTTCTGGTCCCACATTTACGTGATTCAATGATTTTACGCGTTCACTGATTTTTTAATAACAGCGGGGGGGGGGGGGGGAAGGAGGATTAGTAGTGACCGTTGAAAATATAAGATTATTGTGTTCACAAAATAAGAAAATATTAGAACGCTCAAAAGCGTATACGATTGTTTAATGAAACAATTAAAACAAAAATTACTGTTATACATGAATAAGAGCATGGGACAATCGTGAACTACTGATTATAAAAAATTTAATTTTTGTAATAATTACATAAGGTTAACCGGTTGGCTGCCAAGCTTTTTTTCAGTTTTCGTGCCAAAACTGGTACGAGCCGAAATACACGAAAATTTTTTTCTAGGGGTTTTTGTGAAGTGAAAGTTTCAGATTCATCAGTGGCATGTTTTTATGTCGTACTACATAAAAAAAATTGAAGTTTTTTAAGATACTAAATTCTTTTATCTGAAAAATAAGGGTTGAGGGGAAAATTGTTAGATTTTTAGATGGGAACTCTTATTATTCACCCCTTGGCAGTAGCGAGTTTATTTTATTTCGATAAAAGAGTTTGGTGCCCTAAAAAACATACATTTTTTACGTAACATAACATAACAGCTTTCCATTGAAAAATCGAACAATTTCACCCTCAACTCTCGGTTCTAACCACGTTCAAGGGTAGCAAGATAAAAATTAAGTTCAGAAATGGAACGAGCGACTCAAAAAACTGTTGTATACCAATCATCGTCGAAATCGGTTGAAAATTAAAAACGTTATTTTAATATGCACCCATATGATACGGTACCAGAATGAGTGCGACTTTTTTTGTGCATGTATAATACAATTGGAGATTGGGTACGGTTGTGACGATTTTCGTTTGATCGGCCATAGTTCTGTCAATATGCTAGTAAGCTTGATGGAAAGTATTGTTTAATGTAATGTATACATTGGTATACTTACACAAATTACAATTATTTCCCTAAGTAAGTATAATGGTTAGTTCATATGATCGAGTTAGAAAAAAAGAGAAATTGTCACAACGGACCACATCCCACGGACGGTTGTGACAGTATCTGGGGCCGGTAGTGATACGTTAAAAAAATACTCGAATATGGTTAGAAATCACTTTATTTGCAAGTAATATGTTACGTAATACAAGAAAACGTAATGAAACTTTTGTAAAAAC
Source organism: Venturia canescens (assembly GCF_019457755.1). Classification (NCBI taxonomy): domain Eukaryota; kingdom Metazoa; phylum Arthropoda; class Insecta; order Hymenoptera; family Ichneumonidae; genus Venturia; species Venturia canescens. The sequence continues at coordinate 13,010,598 of NC_057427.1, forward strand.
CAATTAGAACCTTGCAACAATAGAAATAAAATCTGCGAACATTTCAAACAGAAATTCCTAATTCGGGGCTTGAATTTTTTTTCAGTACGCTCGAAAGCATCGTGGATCCTACTTTTCATCCCATTTTAGCTTTGTTACATGCAAACAATTTACCTCCAAACATATGTTATAAAATCGGCGATCTTGGAGCTAAATTAAAGCCTTACGAAAACGGATCTCTAGAGACGCGCAACTGGGCGCCGAGTATGAGAAAGAAAAAATTTGACGATGCGAGTCAAAATACAGTGTATCTATCCTCGAGATTTATCTATTTCCATTCACTCGTGAAGTTGGAGTGGTTGCCATTTATGGAGCATTGGTCGAATGAAAAAAATGAAACTCCCATAAGATAATGGGATGAATTCGCTTTCAATGATACAATTATGTTTTCCTCTCACTCCCGGAAATGCGTTAATTTGTAATTGTATCAAATGAGGCGCTTCGATTTCACAATATTTTATTATTATATTTTTTTGTAAATGTTTCAAGAAAAACCCATACGCAATCTCAATCAGTATGGGAAAAACATAACACATACTTGGCTTTGTTGAAATATGATTTTATTTTTGTAAAGAAACAAAATGGATAGAAATAATTTCGAATATATAGTTATTATTTAAATGTATATCAACTATTTCGCATAGTTGATACGTTGCGACTTTTTATTACTTGGCGTTCTTGTTGCAATTTTTTATAAGTTTTTTTGGGTTCATCTGAGAGCTAGTTCGTTTATGAATACTTGAATATAAAGACGTTCGAAAAGACGTTAAAATAGGTTGATGTAAATTTCTTCGAATCTCATTGACCGGGTTCGAATGAGCTGGGTACGCTTGACGTGGCCCATTAGTTTTCATGATTTCCTTCACACAGTTTATTTTTCCCTGACAGGGGAGTTTCTCTATAATTTAAAAACAAATGGAAAACGGTGAATTGGCAAAAAGTATGCCGTTGAGGAGCCTCCCATTGAATAGCAAAACGGTGCATGCGAACATTCAATTGAAATTCACACCGCTTATTGACTCATGGTGGATGCACCGTTCGAATTTAAAATCGATCGTGCTACGTCATTATAGAGATATTAAATGTCAAAAAGACACTTTTCAACATGGCAACATGCAGCAGTCGATTGTAAACGACAAGTTGACGAATGAAATATTGCGATAATACGTTAAACTCTTATTGGAAAAGTGGTAAAAAGTGGCACTTACGATATATTATCGGAAGGATAGTATGGAAAAATCAATCATCCAAATATTCATCAACGAAAACAGTGGTCGATCAAGCGTACAAGTATTTGTTGGTTTTTTTTCCAAGCGTTCAATTTCATGCATAGTTTTAGTACTAAACGCATGGCTGTTGATCGAGAAAAATATAAACGAGTTTTCCTGTAAAACAATCGAATTGTATCGAAACTCTTTGAGAATGCATATAACGAGAAGAGATCAATGAAAAGGAATAAAACGAGGCCGGAAAGTTACAAGAAAATAGTAAATTCGAATTGGAGATAGAAGTATCGGGAGAAGCGATGCACGTACCCGATATCTCACCGGCATCAAATCACTTACCTTCTTCGTCGCTTCCTATCATCGCGTAGCGTTCGAATCCAGTGAGGTTCCTCACAGCCCCGAGACCGAAATCGTCCTTGGTCCACTGAATCGGTCCTTTTTGATCGAGAACACGACAGGGGAGCGTGACTCGGCTACCGATAACGGCGGTTTGATCTTGAGGTTGAATGGCGAATCTCTGATATATTATTTGCGTGGTAGACGCGGGTCTGTAGGTCGAAGCCGACGATTGTGACGAATTCGTAAAAGAGCTACCACTGATGACGCTCGCCGTCGTCGCTTTTCCCATTATTGTACAGAGATACAAAAATATCAAGGTTCTTCCGTTCAGCCACCGTCTCGGTCTGGAATCAAAAAGGAGGAAACTCCAATGATAATCTGTGCTTTGGTTGAGAATATAATACCATGATTTTCGTATTTCAGATGAATTACGATTAAATTAGTTCATTTTGGTGGACCTTTATGCACAAATATTGATCGACCAAGGACTCCAACTATTTTACAGTCAATAAAATGGACGTCAAAAATTTTTTTTCCAAATGAGCAATTGCCAGTTTTGTTTCCTACTATATAATGATAAACAAGTTATTTTCTCTTTGACGGGAATGAGGTTGATGCTCTATCAAGTATGAGCAAAAAATTCAGCTTTTATAAAATGTCATATCGTATTATTATGATGCTCCCACTCGGATTGATCGTATAAAGCAATTCGTAGAAGCGAATCAAAGATTAATGAATGAATAAGTGAATATTATTACGGTCGAGATCTACGTAGGGAATTGGGTATCACTGTAGAAGACTTCTCTGTACGTGACACTGTTTGCGTATGAAGTCTTTTATCGGCCCGACGATGATGACTCTCCATTTTATTACGAATTGACCTGTGATGGATGTATATCTATATATACGTATACAAGAGTCCGAGACGAAAGTAGAAAAAAATTTAACGATAAAGTGGTAAAAAGCGTTGGGGAGAAGAAATTCTAATTTTATTCTAGCAATCGTGGCAGAACGTTTCATCGACACGAAGCAAAGAAGTTCTGGTTTTCACAGTGCGGATGTCACGCGGAGGGCGACCCGAGAACTGCGGAAGCAAAAATTCTGAGGGTATAAAAAGTGTGCTGTAATGCGGCGTGTTGCACAGGAAATTTGACACTGAGAATTTATTTGAAATCGATTTTACTTGAGAGGGGAGAGATTTTTTGAAATTCCCCCATATCCACGAATTATTTCCCTATTTTACGATCACAATGTTATTCAATTATTTCTTAACTGTCTCTGAGCCCATATTGAGTTGGGAATAGTTGCTTTGTACGGAATTTATAATGAAAATGCTTATGGTTTCTCTCAAAAATGTTCCGGTGATCGTAGGACCAAGAACTTCGGTATTTTTGGGGCGCGACCGGGTGAGGAAAATAGTGGGTTACTTCGGAGCAAGACATTGTTGGTTAATATTTTAGTTAAAAGACTGCCAGCTGTTCCGAATACGAGCTCAATTGGATAATCGCGTCGCGTGACCCATTCAACATGCCTGACGGGGTAGCGTATACCTATACACGCAATCAGCACGCATCAGCGTTTACAACGCACGATACACGATGCGTGTACGTGTGTGCGCGCGCGCGCGCGCGTGTGTGTATCAAGGAACGCCCACGTTCTTGTACGAATCAACGAGATTAGAGCGTCAGTTTACCAACAACAGCGGTGGTACGTTTTGTCCACACATTTTAGTAAGCTTCAACAAAAACCAAAGAAATACAGCATTGAACACTCCGAGAAATTGCAACGGTCACGAGATCGAATAATGCTGGCGATGACTGTCAATTTGAGGCTTAGGAAAATTGTATGAAATTACAATGTTATCGTCAGTGCGATCTAACGAATGCGAATGCTGGCGCATGAAACAGAGAAGGAACACGTCTCACCGTTTCATTGCTTGCCTCATGAAAGAATTTTGTAAAATACACATTTTTACGGAATGCTGATCGAACGATTTTCCCATTTTTTTCGGAGCACACTCGTCAAATTTTATTATGATTATTATAAATGCGAATGAGCTCTTTATAATCCTTTTTTATTCGTGCTTCAAACAGCCCTGTATTCGAGCGATAGTAACTCTCGACTATTCATCACCTAGGACACATCCGCTCTTCAACAGAGAGAGATTCAATGCCCATCCCGTGCATATAAATATATATAGACGTTCGCATGTACCATTCGTAGATGTGTTTATCCGAATGGTGAATATGCACATGTACATATTATTGGCCTATAGGACCAGAGAAGCATTTCTGATTCGTCACGAATAGCGAAGAGAAGAGCAGCAGAGAGAGAGAGACAGAGAGAGAAGACGATTCGAAAAGAGAGAATAGATTACACACACACACACACACACACACACACACACACACACACACACACACACACACACACACACACACGCGCGCGCGCGCGCGCGCGCGCGCATATATACGAACTTGACGTGCACATATACATAAATATAGACAGAGGAATCGACGAAGGGACTAAACCAATGGACGTTTGTCGAGTTCATGTTACTAGATGAGGTCACTCCCTCTCGTCAAATGCCAGATATCGGATAAAATCGATTGGCTTCGTTTACAGAAAGCATTTTCATGCTGGAGGGCGAAAGAGAAGGGGAAGGAGAGAGGGATACGGAGCAGGAGAAAAAGAGATAAAGACGAATGGAAACGGACGTGGCTGCGAAATTCGAGACCCGTTGATTTTGGACAGGGAAATAGTGGACGCGAGCGACGAGTTCATATAGAAACTCCCAAACGGACGATATCCCTCGGATCTCCAGAACCAGCAACACGACATCATTAACCGTTTTTTACCATACCGAATATTCCTGTGTTCAAGAACGCGGGGAGCTATTAAAATTTATTTCGGGAGGTATTTCAATTTTTTCCAACTCCCGTACAGTTTGTTTTTTTTTTTTTTTTTGTGATATACTGTCATTTGATTTTTTTCAAATCAAACGTCCGAGTCTCCGATTATTATTTGACCTGATTTTTTTTTGCACGCTCCCCATTTTTAGGTACGAAATTTAAATATCGCAGGATGACAGGTCTTTCGATGTTGTGCGACCAATCAACACATCGATGGTAAAAAAAAAAAAATTGAACTCTCGTAACGAGAAATAAATTGTTTTCGGGATCATCAATTTTATAGAAAAATCTTATATCTACGTACTATTTTTCGAATACATTTTTGTCGATGCTCCTACAATATTTCACGAGCTTATCGACCCCATTGCAATTTTCTATACGGATTACGAAAAATAATGTTGTATACCTGCGCACTCATGTGTTTGGATATAAAACGATACACGTATATATGTAAATGTCGAATGATCGCATATCGGTTTTTCGAGATTTTTCCATTTCTGGAAAGGAGATTCTCGACCGTAAAATTAGATTTTCTTTATGGAAAAGCAAACGGACGGGAAGTCGAGAGGGAATAAGGGACGATGGTCTTGCTGACCCATAACCGTTTCCATACCCACTTTTATATATGTAGGCAAGACTGGGTTAAACGGAGTACCGGGGTAATGCAAAAATTGTCGACATTTTTTTTCCTCTTCGTTCCAGCAATTCGGTACATTCCATGAACAAATGAAAGAAAGAAAAAACAATGCTTTCAAAATTTACAAAAAATTAATCATAAAGGGAGAAGTAGAAGAAAAGTTGAAAAAATATGAAAATTGGAAAGAAGGAGAAATTTTGAAAGGATTCTAATTTCTTCAGCGACTACTTTTTGCAAAAAGTAGTCAAGGCATGTTGGAATGAAGTTGTGGTAAAAAAAAAAGAAAAAATTCACCGATTTTCTATTGTGTCGCAAGAATAGACAATTAATTAAGGAATAAATAATAAAAGCGCGAAGAATTCAATTTGAACAATCAATTATTACAAACAAATAATGTCGTTTTAACGAATATTGATGCGATGTTTACACTTAGAAAGCATATTCTTCCGAGTTCTCTTCGACGAATTCGCTCAACAAATTGATTTCAACGCTCCTTTTTTGCTACCAATCATTCCGCGTGTACACATTGCCCGTACAAACGTTCGTAATCGCGACAAAATTGATATCATGCAAAAAGATGTGCGAATGTCCTCAGCCGATTTTTGGTATAGCTTATTTCATGGGTTGCATTGGTGCTTGTGGAAAACAGCTACGCCTGTGAAAATACTTGAGATTCTACGTGGCTTCAATCCTGCTAGCCTACATAGAGACCTTGATTTTCCTTCTACACACTGTTGAAGCTTCAGCACGTCCAGTAGAACCCTCATTCTCGACGAAAATAGCCCTTTTCCAAAGCGTATGATCGCGAGGCACCATTCGCACGAGAGCAAAATGAGCATATCCTGTTGCCTGGGATATTTGACCCGGTCATGTGGCGATCTATGGTTCCGGTCATATTTTTATCCGATCGAAACTATTTTTTATTCTCAAGCAATTCATGACTCGCGCATCCGAGTGTTTGTGGTTTTAGCCCAGAAAGATATTTGTGTGGCGAGCTTGACAGCAGTGAATTGAAATTCCACTATTGGCGGCTGGTGAAAAAAAATCGAGCCTTGATGGCAAAAAAGAAAAAGAAAAAAGGGAGCACAATCTGTATTTCATAATTTGTTGAAATGGAAATGAGTTTTTTTCCACTTCAAATTAATATCAGTATCGTGATCGGGATACGTATTTTTTTGTATTCGTTATTTTGTGAAAACCGCCACTTCGGGGTCGTTTACTGCATGTCAGAGTGGAAAAGGCGATGAAATCATTTTTTGTAATGAATTTACACTTTCGATATTTATTTATTTATTTCAGCCGGAATCCACATTTCACCCACTTTTTTGGCACTGCGATAAAAAATGAAATTTGCCTCAACTAGTCGAATATGATTAAAACTGGGATTACAAAAAGGGCGTGCACATAAGAATAATGGTGAAATGGATATGCCGAGAAAAACCATGGCTACGAAAAAATGTGGCACGATAAAAGGATTCGGAGGATTTACTTTTGGATACTGGACTTTGTACTTTGCGGAAATCCCCCGCCCCGCCCCTCCCCCCCCTCCCCTCATGCCTCTGCTATTTCTTTCTCACTCACTCTGTTTCGAATGTCCCTGTAAGCCTGTGGATCTCGTTGGATCACTGGAGAACACGTAAAATATCGAAAAATTTTAATGGACAGATTCAAAGTCTTGTAACGTTTCTCGCAATCTCGGAAAATGCAGTTCTCATCGAATCATTGTTCGCTTATAAATAAATTGATCTGGAAGAAAATATGAATTTTCTGTTGAATATTTTTTTCGAATAATGGAGTTATCGAAATCCATCTCTTTCTCACCGAATGAAAATTTATGAGTGTGATGATTGAATTAGGACGAAGACCTGGATATCGGAATAGCGCCAAATTTAATTATAAACGTGCAAAGTCCATTTGCCACTCATTTCAGAGTGCCTTGATTAGGTCCCTAACTAAGTTCTGATGAAACCATTAAAAGGAACGCCAATAAAGGATTTCATTTTGTCGTCGAAACCGAAAAATGGAACGCGATATATACATATATGTGAGTAGACTATACAAAAACGCAAAGTTTATTCATGAGCAGAATAAGCCTTGTATGCAGAATAATTCGGAGCGAAAGCGAAAAAAAGAGGGCAAAATCGAGGCACTTTCAATGGGTACAATGGCTTTGGTGCAGAATATCACAAAGCTATTGAGGGGTTCCTATGTAATACGTGCACACACGAGAGTTGACGATTGTATGCAACTCGCGGAATACACAAATAAAAGGGTGCTATTGTACGAGTTTATTTCTCGAATTACCACTAGCAATCTGAGTCCAAAAAACGTAATATCTATAATGGTCGTCTCTGTGCGAAGAGTGGATTTTGATAAATCATCACCGTGTCAGAAACAATTTTGAATAAAACTATGCATCACCAGTTGGGCGAATACTCGAATTTTTTGCTTGCTCAAAAACATGATCACCGTAAAATAAGATAATGCAGAGACACGGAGCGACATTTACATTTTCATGAAAAGCCCTGTGCCCTTAGCGTGATTGAGCAAATGTGTATCGTGCATGTACTTCAATACATAACCGAGAACACCAACGGCCTAGATTGTACGTAAATCGTTCTTCTCTTCAGTCACTATATTGGATTGACGAACAAAAAGGAAAAAGAGATTTAAAAAGGGGGAAAAAACAGAAAGGAGAAATTCCAATTACGGCTCACGGAATGGTGAATAGTTCAGTACTATCAAATGCGTTGGTAATCAATCTGAGAAGGCATCAGGCAACAGCAGAAAGAAAAACCAGAAGCATTTTACAATGGTTGGAGAAGGAACGAAGGGGCGTTTGCGCTTACTGGCGTCCATGTGTATACAAATAAATCTATATTTTTGTAATAATATGTCTGTCAGTAGGCCAATTTGTTTTCTTTTTTTTTTCACGAAAGAAAATTCTTTTTTATTTCTTATCAACCAGATACCAGATCGAATGAGCGATATTTTAAATGGTTTATTGATAGGAATAAACATAAACCAAAATCACACTTTCGTGGTTTGGAACAGACCTCCACTTGATACAAAATTGAAAAAGTTTTTAAGGAAGATCTTGCGTTACTTGTGAATCAAAAAAGCAACTCAACTTTTTTGCTCTCTTGATGATGAAAAAAACGATTAAAATTTATTTTCGCAATTATTAAAATTTTGTGTAACTTATTTGTTAAGATTGATCAATTTTAAATATTATGATAGCGGTTAAAATACTTTCGTAGTAAAATCGTCAAGCAAAGTGTGACAACGGCCATATTCTATTTACATGCGTATGCATATCTATATTTTAAACCAACTGGCTCATGGGATTGACGAAACTTCCGCTGTTTATGCCATGTTAACCTCAAAAAGTGTTTTTTCTTTTTCCATTCCCAAGTTATTTTCAACGTTAACAAGGGCTTTTTAAGACATCATTGGTCTCTAAAGACATTCTACTTTCTTATTTTCGTTTTTGGCTCTTCAAAGTTGGGAGGATCGCCTATTACATTAAATTCAAATCATCACACAGCACACAGGGAGTGTACCTGTCACAAGAGCCTTTGTATAACCCTTAAAAAAATGTGATTTTTATTGTTCGTTGATTTCTCGATAACTAGACGGTAGATCCTCTAATAATTCCGGGAATAGACGCATGATGTATATTTCTAGCATATTTCAAAATGTCAAGTCTTAAATTTGGAATTTTCGATTTTCATTAGATTCGCGTTAACTTTCTTAACATAATTTGAAGAAAATTTCCATCGCAACTTTTGACATTGAATTGTTTTTGAAGATTTTTCATTCGTTGAGTAATGGAATTTATCTGGTTTACTATTCTTCATTGGTAACTATATACTAATAATAACGATTACTAATAAATTACTATTACTAATAAATTCATTATGTATATATTCGAATGAGAATCTTTTTAAAAATTGCACATAAACCTTGCGAAAGCCTGGTCGATGATGTAATTAACAAATGATAAGTATATAACGTTGTTTTTGGGCTAACGTTAGAGACGAGTGGGAAGCAGAGGATAAGCTTGGTTTTTCCGTACTGCGGAGCAGGAAAGAGGTTGCGAAAAAACGAGTGACCCAGAGACGTTGCAAAGCCAGGAGTGAGAGATGGTTTAAAAAGGGTATAAAGACTCAGGTCGGAGGGACGTGCGACAGAAAGTAAGATAAATGACCTGTGGCTCGGTAATAGCAAAGGAGGTAAAAGGCAAACTCCTGTATGCAGAATGTCTTGAGTTACTGCGAGGTCACGAAGGCGTCGCGTACTCTCGTAATCGAGAATTTAAATGGATTAAGATAAATCCAACCGTGTGTGCGTTCTTAGAGCAACTATTAATTACTCATGGATGCCCATTCGCATTCGTCCGTACATGAGAGCACACATTGAGCTATATGTACTTTATCGAAATTTTCTTTCTATTGGATAACTGATACAACTATATGAAATAAAGATGCGATGAGCAGCTGTGCGACACAAATGTATAATGAAGTCGATGCCGTTCGAATCCAATGACCGAACCCCCCCCGAATACCTTTTTCATAATAAGACCGAATTATGGAATCTCCCACTTAAATAATAAGGGTCGCGGTCTTCCTCGAATACACTCTAAATCCAAGTGTGTTATTGCTAACACACATTAAGTGTGTTCTGTACTTAGCGCCATAAGGAAACTATAGATTTTTAACACACCATAAAACGTGTAAAAAGTGACCACAAGAAATCTACAATTTGCTTACGGCATTAACGAAGTACCCTCGGTACGTAATGAGTCAGAGAGTTTTGGTCTTCAATATGGGTAACGTAGTATATCTTTCGGCAACACCGTAGCCCCTGGGTTAGTGTGCGTGCTCACGTACAAGCATTGAATCTACGTATAGTCGCGTATAGGAAACCCAGCTTCTGCGTGTTTCGTTTTTCATCAGTGGGTAAAGAAATTCAAAGTGTGTACGGAAAAAGAAACATCCCTAACCTCAAAGAAGACTTCAAAAATGAATAAATTGACGGTGTCTTCTTTTCATATTTTCTATTTCTTATTGTTTCCGAAAATAATTGATGCATGAAACACACAAAATGTTCGTTACAAATGTATAATATTTCTTTTGCAATACTGTGGTTCTATCGTTGATATCGCCATAACCTAAAATTCTGCGGTGTTGCCACATTTGTGTGTTGCTCAAAAACCTTGTCTTGTTTCCAGTCATTTTTTAGAACACAAGCAAGCTTTGCATGTTTTCCAAAAAGAAAAATGTTCATTGGACATTCGTTTATATCTTCTCCAAATTTTATCAAAATCTGTTTGTTAACTTCAACGTTATAAATTAAAAAGTGCGTCTAAATCACAGATTCACATAAGACTCCATGTTAACTGCTTCAAATTAAATCATTGATATCTCCTTTCAAAGTCAACCAAAGGTCACAAAATTTTAACTGAGTCATTTTTCGAAAGATTTTGACATCTTTACAAATTTTTATAATTTTCTGTTTGTTAATTGATTTACCGAGGGTACTTCCTTAAGTACAGAACACACTTTACGTGTGTTGGCAATAACACACTTGGATTTACAGTGTAATCAATCACCTCGTTCCACCGAAATGTTGTACTATTCTAAATATTTAGTTTTATAGGAATCATATATGCATTGACTATGTACATATAGCAAGTTGTGTTTGTTGGAGTATTGTCTCCGATGGAGAAGCACTAACTCTTCCTGCTGTGTCTTTTCTTCGATGTATATAGTCGGTGAGAACCGATAGAAGCAGCTACGAGTTGCAACGAAAGGAGGGTGGCGTCGATGCTCAAGAACTTTAGTGGATGGGGAAAAGGAAGCTTGATGAAGGGTGGCGGTAATGCTGAACGCTTAATCCAATAGGTGTCGCGACGTTCATTATTCGAGAGAGATGGAGACTTGGATAGAAAGACAGGCGAGAGAGAGAGAAAGAGAGAGAGAGAGAGAGGGTGAGGAAGAGAAAGCGGAAAACAAGGGCGATGGGGATGATAGAGATATAGACAAAATGGAGGATCGAATGAAGAGAAGAGTGTGAGGGAGGGAAGGAGAGCTAGAGTTTGCCCGAGAGCAGAAATTCTCGCTTTGGTATAGGCAGTCGAATATTCCGTTGGGCTGTAAATCCTGGGTAAGGTCGTTTCGGTAACTCCGTCCGGTTGGAGAGTAAGAAAGGGAGAGAGAGACCGTTTGAGCAGCCTTTCGAACTGGTGGTTAATAAAGACAGAAGGAACGACGAGGCAGAACGGTAAGATAGAATACTGATGTGGTCTAAAGTTCGTGCCAAGTAGAAATGCTACAACTTCAGTCGCAAAAACTAAAAAGAACGCGCCAGTGACCCTAGCCATCTTCGGGCTATTTTATCTCGCAATAATGCACCGACTTTCAAAGTGCCTTCTTTTTACCAGAGAAAGCACAAAAAAATTGAAACGATTCAGGAAACGAGGAAACAATAGCCCCGCAGGAAACATCGCTCTTTGAAGTCAAACCTCATCCTTTTGCTGCGCATCGTACTTATTTCCTCTTTCTCTACCCTCATCGTCTGCCAGACGTCGAACTTATCTCTCCTGGTTTCTTGTACACAATTGCGCGATCGATGAAATATTGAATCATGTACTTTGCGTTAGGCAAATACACCATTTTTTGTACGCAGCCCAAGTTCGATGAGAAAGAAAAATAGGCCACTGACACACTGAATTTCACTTGGTTTACTCTGATTCCAATTCCGGATATCGCGTGTACTAATTATTATCTTGGACAATGACGATTTTAAAAGAACAAAATGATAATTCGTATACTTTTGTATCAGGAACTTGAGTGGTCGGGTTGACGTTATGTCTGCAACTAGAATTCCAAAACGTCTTGCAAGCGTTATACGGAATCGAAGTTTTACAAAATGAGCTCATGAAAAATGTTGACCTATTCAAATTTGGTTGTCATTTTAATGAGCAGTCGGTATATTTTTGTTGAAAATTCATACTCAAATTAGCATCCTCGTTAAAGTGCTGTAAATGCTTCTAACCCTCACCCATTGTATTCATTGCGGGAGCTTTCGTTTTTTCCATTACTACTCATGTACATTCGCATTGAGCTCTCATCGTTGAGTGTGATTAATTTAATTGTTTGAAACTTTCATTCGTTCGTCGAGTACAATGGAAGAAGGTGACAATCGAATCGGCATATAATGACAGAGAAAGGACGCGACGACGAGATAACGGGAGAAGAGTCAAAGAGACGAATAGTAGAAAGAAAAGGAAAGGGAGAACAACGTACTTGCACTTGTCTGAGAAATTAGGTGAATTGGGCTAAGAGAATTTAATCAACAAACATGAAATTCTCTTCCGTTTCTTTGATGGTTAATATTTTTTCTATCGTTTTGTGAATTGAAAAAAGGGATCGTTTAATCGACACATTGCCAATAATTTTTGCCAAGTTTTGGCTATGAATTTTATTTGAATTCACGTAAAATTTCACATCTAACACCAAAATAAACTGAGACAATAACTCTGTTTAAAAAACACTGAATATTGATGTGGAGACATGAGTTTCAAAGGCTTAGACGATTTTTTGGTTGGTCCAAATGATGGCCCAGATACATAAATGCATATATATGAATACTCTATATGTTACATGCTATATACATAATAAATAATACATGTATTTACTTGAGGTTCCCGAGTTTCCGAATGACAAGTGGAAGCTTTCGGATGAAAAGCTCGTGCAATTTGGGTACGAAAGTTATACACGTACAAGTTTCGCGGCTGTTCGGGTAAAAGCCCCGGGTTACGCCTATTTCAGACTCATAATTATAGAGGTTTCGGCAAGGGACTAATATCCGCGACAAATTGCGAGTTTCGTCAGTTTTGTGTATTATATAAATATGCAAAGTATACATGGACCGAACAGACGCAAAAGTTCTGCGGCCACCAATCATTAGTTCGTTCCCAGGTGCATGCAGCACTTTGTCCTTAGATTCGAGAAATGAAGCGTAGTTTTGGTGAAAAAAGTGATTAGAATGCAGTCCGGCATTTCGTCACTTTCATTTCGTCGGTAATTTTCATTGGCAGGAAAAAAAATATATCGAGCTGCATACTTGCAACGCGCAGAATTGGGAGCTTCATCGACCAGCCGCAATAAGACGATGTCTGATGAGCACGTTTCTTACAAGCGGAACAGTGTGCCAGCATCGCCTCTTATTCAACACTCTCTCTCTCTCTCTTTTGGACTCAGAGCGCGAAAAATATCTGTAAAGCATCTTGGCTTACGTCTACTTGTATTTTTAATGGTGTATTCTTAATCTTGCTTTATCACATTAGCTTTGGTTACCACCTCTCTTACATTCCAATAGTATCTCAATTGTCTGATCATGTGAATTGTATCTCCTGATTTTTCATTATCCAATGAGGTCTAGTACTTCGGTAATTATCATTACCTTATGTAAATTTTGGCGATCTTGAGTATTGTTTCTTTTTACTCTATTTCTTTTTCTCTGATGCAATTATTATTAAATTATTATTTCTTAAAACGAGTCTGTAAGTCGTTAATTGATTAAGCAGCAGCCTAATGGTTTGATCTGATGTTGTTATCATTATTTTTATTTTATTTACCTCTCTCACTTTTCGTATCTTGTAATTTCTATCTGTATTCGTAATATTATATTATTCAGTATTTTTTCTTTCTTTTTTTCAATTTTCGTTGAATCTATGCCTATTCTGAGTTGTATACTCATAGTTAAGTTTAGTTTAAGGCTTGTATTGTAATGTTTATTGCCTAAAAGTTTTACTAAGGCATAATAAATATCATCATCATCATCTCTCTCTCTCTCTCTCTGTATGGATTCTGAGGATGCCTGTTTCTTTTCTTTATACGTATTTTAAAGGAGCGAAAACGTACGCCTTAATTTGGTCGGCTGAAAAATGGCTACTCGATACAATAAATAACCCGTACGTGTGTTTTGGCTATTCGTAAAAACGCGTATATATATATATATATATATATCTGTACCTGTACGAATGGACGTGCGTGGCGAATAAAAGTGCTTTTGCGAAGGCTGTGTAGTCACGAGCAGAAACGTTGTGGAAAAGAGACGGAATAAGAGATCGGTCGTAAGGAGCCGAGGCGTGAGTCTGTGATCTCCTTGGTCATGTTCTTTTCCCCTCCATCTCTGCCGGAAGGAGCCTGGCGATATATCGTCGTATCTTTTGGAAGCTTTGTGAATGCGCCTCACGATCTCGTATCCACGATCGACAAATCGTCAGACGCGGGGTATGTACGAAGAAATATACATATTGTGAGGATAGTCTACGAGCTATCGAAGCATCCAAATGGAGAGGTGACCCTTTATCTAAGAACCCCCCATCATTTATATGCCTCTAACCCAAGGACCGGATGCCTTCCTGTGTAATTACATGGGTGAACAAGCATGTCTTCATTTAACGCATTCTTCGAGCTCGATGCGTATGAGACGCGATGACACTCGTGCACTCGAGACACCGGTGCATGGATAGTTCATGAAGATTGTTTAGAATAAAAATGGCGCGTTCAAACTGATTTGACAATGGACCCAACGCCGAGTTACGACCTCCTTATATGAGGGGCAAATTTATGTACGGCTCGAGCGTCTATAGCAATCTTTCAGACACCACCCTTACGATCCCTTCGCCGCTTGAGTGCGCTCGAATCCATCATCGCACCCCAATCGTGCCCCACGTCATAAGTTCTCGCTCGAGCTTTCTCTTGGCTATCTCTTTTCTTCGTCTATATTTCCTTGCGCTCATCTTAATCTTTGTGATTCACCCTCTGGTACAAAGGATACTGAAATACGAGCGCGAGACAAAACTTCATTCAGCAAATAGTTCCAATCCTCACCATCCGGTGATCTCCAATTTAAAATATCGCCATTTTGACTTTCGCCTTTTCGAGCTATCGCTATTCCGCATATCTAAGTTTTATAGGCTCGAAAAATTCACTTTCGTTTTTTTGCTACTCTATATTCTGGTCTGTCTGTAAAACAATTGCTCTCCATTTTGAATTCGAAAATATGAACTTTTGACATTCGGATGGTCTGTTAAAATTACATTCGAAATGAAAACTATTGAAATATATATTTTCGGGTAAATACGAATTCAAAGAAGGAATTTTTGATTAAACGCGCAATCTGCTGAATAGTCGATCGGGAATAAGAATTTCGAATTACTTATTTTTCTCCAAACTGATGTCACAACTTTTAAAATTTCGAAATGTCGACCGTTCTACAATTCAGTTATTCGACATATTGAATCCCACCCATCACCGGTCTGAGTAAGTGAGTCAGTGAGACTCGTGTATTTGGAGCTCCACTGCATTTCTTTATTTTGATCGATCGACTTTCTAACGTTTCGCTATTTTAACTGTTATATTAGACTATTCGACTAAGTTATTATATTTTCAAAATTGTAAATTTTCACAGTATCGCTGACTATAGTAATTTATGAATCGAAAGAGTGATAGTCGAATTTTCAAAAAATCGATATTTTAGTCATCGTCCCATGGGCGATTGTTACATATTCTATTTTCGATGTAAACGTGCTTCGAACCTTGCAGTTTCTGCTTTATTTATTTTCGGCATTCAAAGCTCTAGTCGAATCTATCTGTCTCCATGTTATCATCCGAAGTTTATAAACTCGAGATTTTACCTGTTCGAAATTTTAGTCATTCCAACATTTGATCCCCACCCATCCATTTTGCCAAGTGGATCGAGAGCCATTACGGAACAAACCAAACTCCTTTATCTTTCTATGATCCTCTGTGTTAATTAAATTGTTCAACATTCTAAGCATCATTCCCGATAATTCAACTGCTAAGAGTTCTTATGCTTGATTTAACAAATTTTCACTTTCTAGACGGGTTCTCGTTCAATAATAAATAACCATACGTAGACTACTCGCGTGAATGAAAAGATAGCATTCTCGTAAAATGTATGAGGTAAAGTGATGAGTATACATGTATGGCAGGTGCCTACATAGCTATCACGGCGCGTCGTCGCCGTAACCGACATCATCATCATCATCATCATCATCATCATCGTTATCATCATCAGGACCATTAGCCCAAACTAATGCCCAGTGTATATAGTCGCCGTTCTTTCTTTCTCAGTCTCTTGCGTCTAGCCGATGAATGTAAGAACATGTGTGTGTGTATATAAAGCACGGAGAGTCACAAATCCGGACGTGGATGCGTGTGAGATGAGTGCATATTTCGAGGTGAAACTTGCGCTAGGGTTCGTCGATGAATAGCAGGCTGTAGGTACTGCGTCGTTGAAAAGACTCGACCGGGACCTGCTCGCGCTCGAGTGCGTCGGCGGTGAGCCGCTCTTCCCCTCATGTTGGTACGTGGATAACTCTCGTATATACAAGAGTGTTCCTCTCAGCAGAGACGACGTAAAAGCGTCAAGAGTAGCGCGGGAATGTAACTCCATAGCATCCACGTGTACGTTACATAGTGATGTAGAGAGTCGTCGAGTACAATCGGCCACCGAGGGTGGCGCCATCTGTAGTGAGCCTCAGTCTGCTACTGTGTTACATATGTGCCATTATTATGGGCAAGATGAAATAGCGAAAAAGGCCACGAATGGCCTACACCTAATTATTGAGAGGTGAATAATACGGGGGCGTATACTTTCTTCATGCTGAACACGAAGGGTCATATTTTATTTTTGATAGGAGCAGTATGTTTTTCAATATAATCATTTCTGTAGGTTATTATTTGTGATCCGCCTTCAATTCGTCTCTGTTTCACGCTGAATTCTTCGTGTTCAGGGTGAATTTGTCAAATTACAGTTGGCGGTAGAGGGGGCGAGTGCGGGGGCGCGCTGGAGAAGTGAAAAATAAGCTTGGGCAGAGAGGTTTTCTTGCTCAGGACGATTTATCCGAGTTAGAGTAAGGCATGTATCTCGTGATCTTCGAGGGACTTTTCGTGTGTCTCGGGAGATCACTTCCCCGGGGCACTTACGTCGACGTCGTTGTCTTTGTTGGGGAGACCGGATCCGAAAAGTTGGTCGGCTGTGAAGCATGGAAGCAGGATATTGTCGAGAGTCAGACGTAGGAGGGAAAGGCGCTTTCTCCCGCGATCCTTTCCCGTGCGAGCCCAATATATCTTGGGCCATATACATATATTCTGAGCAATCCAGCCTCATGTATATCCCTGGTGTTCTTTAAAGGAGTCGCAACCGCGAGAGCCGAAGAGAGAGCCCAGAAAAGTGACACTGGCGTCATGAAAAATTCACTGGTTTTGTGGAGCGGTTGCGTTCTCGTATAGCTCCAGTCGAACTTACGGATTTAACATAGCGTGGAAAGATCACGATATACTACACAAGACGCGCGTATAGACGTCGATGTGTGCGTGTATGAGTGTGGATCAACGCATAAAGCTTTTCGACTCTTGATATGCGGCTGGTGTGAAAGCGTCATCAATAAGTAAATAACGTATAAAGCGAGCGATACGAGAGCTTTGTTCTCCATGTTTTTCACCTTCTTCGATTCAGTTGAATTTTCGTACATCTCCTTTGGACGGAATGAAAATTAATTTGCTGTACAATAATGAAAACATTGAAATATTTAGAACTAAGATTAAGGTATAACTGGATGCTGGATAGGCTCGACCAAAAATTATATCTTGATCGGAATTTCCGTACTTCGTGATGCAATGAAATAATCTGAAAAAATTCAACAACATTTGGAAAGCTATGAACAACAATTATCAATAATAATATTGCCCAAAAGTTAATAACAAATTGTTTAAACAATTGATTATTCAATAATTTTGCGGTGACTTGTTGTTGTTTTTTTTTACGAATCGAATGTGCGCATTTTTCTGAATGCTCATCATTTTTTTCAAAATTTTCATGGATTTTTGAGACTTTTCAAAACTGATGGTAAATATGTCTTCTAAAACATATCCAAAATTCAAATTTTTAAAAATTTTTATCAAAATTTTTTCAAGAAATTTCAAAAATCCAAGAAAATTTTGAAAAAATTCATGAGCATTCGGATAAATACACACATTTGATTCGTAAAAAAAAAAAACAAGAGGTCACCGCAAAATTATTGAATAATTAATTGTTTAACCAATTTGTTATTAACTTTTGGGCAATATTATTATTGATAATTGTAGTTCATAGCTTTCCAAATGTTGTTGAATTTTTTCAGATTTTCATTGCATCACGAAGTACGGAAATTCCAATCAGATATAATTTTTGGTCGGCCGCTACCCGTCCAGTTATACCTTAAGAAATTCATTATTGTAGAGTGTGCCCTCGTTAAAAATATAAAGAAAATTCAAATAAAATTTATTGGCGATACTTGGCAACGTTGCTTCAATTAATATCAAATGAAACACTATATAAAATAAGGTTAACCAGAGTCAGATAAATTGCACAGTAGGTCAAGTCTCTGTATCGCCCTCTCTCTTTCTCTATTTCGCTGTAATGCAGTGCGAAAAGCTCTCTCGTGTATCGATTCACTAAAGTGATGGGTAGAGAGGGGTCGCATATACCAAGTTGATGTAGTGTTATATGTGCATACACGATCTGTCGTTACGCACAGATACAGGTGTTGGACAAGTTCATACACTACACAATATAAATCCAGTCGACAAAAAGGGCTTTACCGACACCGTTCAAGTACAGAGAGTGCAGCATGAGCTATATGCTTTTTCGTTTGTGACTGTTTCCCGTTATTTCATCTACAATTTTTCAGATTAAAAAACATCAAAATTCATATACAGAGTCAAATGTCAATTTTCAAATGATCGAACCAACGATAACGGTAAAGATGTTGAACGATTGAAATTATAAGTGGTACCACATATCGTTTCAACCAATCGAAATAAAACTCATGTAGAATGAAAGACGTTGGAAAAATTCGATGCATGAGTTATTTTCATTCCGGGTGTCACGTAACACCGAAAATTCATATGATTCGCAACTCGAATTGCGACGATTTTGATCTTGGATTGGAAGGTCCTCCCCCGCCCGCACATCGCCGGTTATCTCGCATACTCGAATGTACAAGGATATAAATCGAAATGCCAAGATAAGCTTAAGGGCGGATTGCTAGTGGAAAACTGAGGAAATCTTGGGAGATACGTCCTTCTACGAGTTCTGGGATTGAGATATGCAGCGCAGTTGGTTTTCGTACATAGACGTCACGCGTGTGATAATATACTATGCACACGAGACGCGCAGGTGTGTCCGCTCTTCTCAGCGAAGAATGAATCATCCCTCATCCCTCATTCCTCATTCCCATTGGCCCCCGGTCCCTCACCTCCTGAAATTCCCTCCATCCGACATTGTCGGTCCTCGGTCATAGACACGAAGATGCATTGTTCCCGGACACCGTCGAGGTGGCCGTGCAAGTGTGAATTCCCCTCCTCCTCCTTCCACCAACCCCGATCCTTCTTTCACCTCCGTTTTACCCTCCGTGCGGACCCTTCTGGATGATGGCAACTCCATTCTCGTACATAGATTACGTATTATGTATGGTAAACATCAGCTACGACGATTTTATACCTACGAGGAAGTAACGCCGGTCTTTCTATAGAAAGTGCCCATGCACCGCCGCGCCGTTCGTCCAAACCCCTTTTCATCACGAGGGGATTTATCGCGTGTAAAGAAAAAAACCGAAACGAAATAGGTTCAACCCAATGGAAACGAAGCCACGGGGGACAAAATTATGTGCACTTTCGCGGAGACGATAAAATAGTCTGGGTTTTTTTTTTCTGTGCGAGTGATTAATCGGTACGCAAAACAAAGCTTCCCATGTCGAGTCGTTTGGATAACTCGATAAAAAAAGGATCGTGACCAATGATTAATAAGATTTCTGAATCATGCTTCGACTTTCTATCATTCATTCAGAAATTCTAATTGGGTGGCATTTTCGAAATTTTTATAAATGTTAAATCGCGAGAAGAAATAGTCAATCGGAGTTAGAGAGGTCCTGCGCGGATAATCGCGAATGATTCCGCTGCCTCTCTTCCTTCTTTTTTTTTTTCGTTCACGATCAGGTTGCAATCTGCCGAGAATTCAGTAATAAAGAGTTCAGCAAAATAAAAAGGAAATTAGAATGAAAAAAAATGTCTCGTCGGGGAACAGATCGGTATATAGATGCGTCGTCAAGTGTTCACGGTTCTCACAACTACATTCGGTTCGACGTCGCGTCTAAAAGATTCCCGAAGAAGAGTTGTTCATTCGGAAAAAAGTTGGGTGTAAAATCTGTCCGTCTCTCGCGCTTTCTGAGGGATTATAAGTTTAATTAAATGTCGCAGATCCTCTCTGCTTCGGTAGCCATTTCCTTTTTTCTCCCGTTCGTAATTACTCTTTTAGAATGAATCCTTATGTCTATATATACGTATACAGCTATGGAGATTTGTATAGATTCAAATATTCGCGAGTGAGTGGTGCAATGCGTTATTTTGTCAATACGCAGTCTCTCCTTGCATGTATCCGAAGTTTTGTGATATTAAAGAGTTCATCTGTTCCCTTTTCGTGTTAAGTTACTTTTCATGTAAGTGTACATTTCATGAAAATAAATTTCGAAAGAAAAAAGAAGATTCAAAGAATATAGATGCGCACATTTTCTGAGGAGAAAAAAAATGGGAAAAAAAATAATTAGGAGAGAGAGAGAGAGAGAGAGAAAGAGAGCGCGGGCGAGAGAGATTGCAAGGGGGAAAACGGTCTGATGGTAGAAATACAAGAAACCCCGAGTTTAAAGCAGCCGAGGGGCTGTGTTGAATAAAATATTGAATGTTAGCTTCGATGGCATGAAAGCTATAGCTTTATGTATCCAAACACACGTACAAAGGAAGTATTCCCGACAGGATATTGTTAAATTTTCACTACCTACGAATAAATAATATTTCATGATAAAAATGAGTGCCCCGAGCATCAGTTTTCCCTGGTGAGTACGACCGTCCAACTATTTTCATTTGGTTGGGTCAATCAATTCTATACATATACGCGTAAAAAATGCGAGCGAATTAAACTTTATAATGAAAGTCCGCGTACGGCACGAACAAATTCATTTCGTGTAGGCGGTAATTCATATTATCATATCAATAGCCCTGTATTTATGTGTGACAAGATAAATGATGCGCTCAAAAAATTACCAAAACTCGAAATTAATGTCGATTATATACAATCATAAAAACGATAAACATTTTCTGTTCAATCGATCGGCCCGGGAGATTGTCTGATATCTCTGAAATTGTTAAATTTACTTTTTTTTTTTATTATTGATTCTCTAAACACGAAGTGTCCAGGATCGGTTGGAAATCGGTGTATAAGTGTCACTAAAATCGAATGTTTTCAGACAAAAAAAAAATACTGCCTTCACAGAGTTGGTAGGCCAATGAATATTCGAAATCTCAAAACAAATGTAACGAAAGAGTGTTTAGAATAATTTACAAAGAAAAGAAGGTAACTGAGCAACATAACTCTATATAGGTGTTTTGAAGAAGGTATGAAAAACGGGAGAGTATGCATTGAGAAGACTTTCACAGTTGGCAGTCGAGCCAGAACAGTTTAAAGATGACTGGTACAAATTCCGCGTGGAAAAATAAACGCGAGATTCGATATAGACGCGGCGAAGGAATATTCTCGTTTGTTGAGAAATGAGGTGAGGGAGGAGGGGGGAAGACACGGAGGGTTGGAAGATTCGAAGATTGTAAAAGAAGAATAAAATCAAAGTATAAGAGCACCCGAATGAGAAACGCAAAAGGAAAGAAGAGAGGATGGTAAAAAAGAAAGCATACACATTTTTAAAAGGCAAAGAAGCAAACGATGAAAATAAATGGAAAAAAAAAAGTTATTAATTAGATGCTCGACGCAAAGAACGGACAAAGAGAATAACGAAAAATAGTTACGAGCGCGGCTAAAAAAATATTCAATGAAAAACAAAATACTCAACTATACTCCAGCGATGAGAGTAGTAAATCCTAAATCCTTTGCAAGCAAAGTATTTTAATTTCTTTGCCTCTTATTTGCTCCGAGAGTAGGATCGGTTTGAGTGTGAAAGAGAAAAAAACTTATAACCAATGTATGTAACCGTGTAATATGCTGAGTCGTATTGTGAGCCGTAGAGATTCGTGTATATGGGACAGTACAGAGTGAGGTTACATTCGAGCCAGTGCATGTGCATATGTCCGGGAGTTTATTCCGCTCTGCGACACATGAATTTCAAACTCCATACATGTATATATGATTGTGGCTATGTGTATATAAGTTACAGGTTGAACCCGATTGCGAGAAGGGCTCGTTCTTATTCCTAGGTCGAACTGCGAATGTGGCCGTTTTGAGAGATTCAAAGACAGGACTGCGTGCTGGACTGTGTTAGAATTAACAATGGAAGAAAAGTCTAGTTCGCGAAGGCAAACAATAGCTCGGACACGCTGGAGCCTCGGGGATCGACAATCGATAGCAACAAGTAAATATAAATACGCTCAGTGGTATAAGAGGAGTAAAGACCTCTCATTAACTAAACGCTTGGAGCGATCAAGTCAAGATCTCGAAACGCACAGCCGGGCGCCAATAAAAAATAACGAAATAATGGGACATGAGCCATTAGCGAGGAAAAAGGAGAGCTGGCTGAAATAATTTAAAAGGTAAATTGGGTTACGCCCTTATGACCACCGAGGCTCAGTCCGTAAGGGTCTCGTATATTAAGCTAGCTAAAGGGCGCATGTCTGTCGACTCTGTACGTGTAGCAGATAGAACAACTCGAGTATGGGTTCTCATCATTGTTAGTATTCGACTTACGCATACCTGGATACACACGAACGTGGACGAACGTATATCGAAAATTCTCCGAGGAGAAAGGGCTCATGTGAGTTAATTTGAGGCATCAAGCGTTACATGTTAAGCTCTTTTGCTTGGGAGCTGTCATGTGCTGTGTTGCTCCATGCTGTATATTTATGTATATGCTATATACGTATAACCGTATAACCAACGACCTCTACCGACGTACCTCCTTGCATGTATATTCATACACACCGGTATGAGCGTATATACAACACTGCATGTGCGTCTGTGTATATAAATATATTTATATATGTGCATATATGAAGAGTACACTGGGCTAAGGTACGGGTACCATGCTGCACACGTATCTATATAAAGTCTCATGTGTATTATACATAGAAATGTGTATGGGGGTTTATGTACACGTAGACTTGATACCCGGACACACCGTGGATATAACCGTCGCAGTGGGAGTACGTTCGGTAGGGGTTGCTTGAGTTATACGGGGGTAATAGGCAGAAAGAGGATGAGTTGCCTAGAGGAAGAAAGAGAGACGGAGACAAGGAGGAAAGAAAGCAGGAAGAAGGAGGTAAAACGTCGCGTGTGAAAGAGAGAAAGAGAGAAAATGAGAGCCAGAAACGGATGGGGAAAAAGGAGTGGGAGAGGGAAGCATGACAGAGCAAAAAGATCGGGAAAGAGAGCGAAAAAGAAAAGGGTAAAAAGTAGTGTGTATGAGAATAAGAGAAAGGGGCAGGGGGGAGAGAGAAAGAAACACAGAACAGGGGTGGCTGAGGACGCGGTGTGGTGCTGGTGGCGCCGGTACAGAGCTCGCGGCACATAGCCCGAGTCTCGTGTGGTGCTCTGGGTTGGTATAGTATAACCTCCAACTTTGGCTGTGCCGCAGTGGTATCGAGCGACGGCGAACCCTCCTGCCCTCTCCCCCCACCCCGTGCCCCGAACCCTGCTCCTCACCTGCACCTCCGCGTCACATCCCTCTTGCCTCCGCATCCCTGGCCTTTCTCATCCACCCACCCCTTCCTCCTCCTCCAACTCCTCTTTTTTCTCGCTCTCTCGTTCGCCCCCTTATGGGCACCGCGTCGCTTTTCGCGTCGCTATATCTGTCGACAACGCGGGACCTTCTCAATGTGCGTTCCACGCGCATTGTTACTACGGACTCTGTACGACTGGCGGCTAAGCACGCTACGTCCCATAGCCATGCGTCGGTCTCACTGTCATTGTGCTTAAATACACGTACACCGTGGAGCTATGTGTTGCAAATAAAAATTGATGAGATTGGCATGAATATGGATGGCCGGATTTTTAGATTAACATCCAATTATGCAAATGGATTCCTGTCCAGTTTGTATACGAATTCATACACGTTATATTCTGGGGGTCGGAATCGCTATTCATTCATTTTAATATATCTGCTTTCGATTATTTTTCCAATAATTATACTTTTTAACCGCATCACGAATCGCGATGAAAGGTGGTTATAATAATATAGAAAATATATATTATAATTTGCCGACTTATCGGTCGTTGATGTAAACTTATGTGCATATCGTTTGGTCGACGATGAAAGGAAAACATCAGGCGAAAAGGTCAATGCGATGAATATCTGATTGCAAATCGCGTTTTAAGATTGCTCTTTCGTCCTGCAATAAAATTATTCCGCGTGCATGTTTCAAGTTCGTTAGAGAAGCACACGAGTTCATTAGCAGACGCGATGAGTTGTTTTGTGTGCATAACGTAGTTGAATTTCTCGCCGCAACTGCACTCGCTAAGAGAGAATGGCCTGAAATTTCTTATTTGCGTAGCGGACAAACTGGCCTTTGGAGAGAGATCGAAGTTTATGTATATTTGAGAAATGGCAGAAACACCGCGTGTATATATACCGCCAGTTAGCGCGGGCTTCGTGCATCTTACGGATTGACTTTTACTTGAGGGACTCCAAATAGGAACGGACGGCCTTTGTTTCCAGCAGCGAAAGTAGCGCCAGACCGGAAGCGTTAAACGGAAATGTTCGTAGCTCTGCGTACAAATAGAGCCATTAAATTAATTACTCGGCGTTTTGATGACCCCGTTACTCTTCGGATAGTTACTCGAACGATCGTCAACGATCGTTCACGAATATAACCGTCGCGTTTCCACCGATGTAGACCGCTCCAGTTTTCGCATTTGCTGTATTAATTAATTTCTCTCACAATGATGACACATCGGGACGGAAAAGTTACTGACCCTTGTCTTAAAAAATTTCATAGCCGGCATTGCACATGCATCTTTTTATCGTTTTTTTTTGTATCTTCAGTAGCAACTATTTGCTTCACCGCGTTTTTCCTTATTCAATTTTAGAATCCATATGAATTTTCCAATTTTAATGTTCAACCCGACTTTCACTACTGGATGGAAACCTGATGAATTTTATAGGAGAATAAATCAAATGACTGAAGTCCGGGAGCCGAATGTTAAAATCCAATTCGAAGCAGTTTATTTATATAAATGTATATCGTTGATGCATTAACCTTTTAAGGACGGGGAATTTTGCATTGAAATCGACCTTTTTTACACGAAATTTGTGCATAATGTCGACGAATTTTTCAAGTGGAGTGCCCAACCAAATTAGTGGTCGATATTTTCACCAGGTCCGTACTTTAATGGTTAAGAAGCTGAAAAAAGACGAGAAAAACAGTAGAGGATTTTTGCGGATTCAAAAAGCTGAAACCGGCATTATACGCAGCCAAAAAATCTTGACGGATCGAGTAAGCTGAAGCGAGTGAGCGAGAAAAGACAAAGATATATTTACCATAACATGTGCTGGATTATCACCGAATGGCGAAATGTAACGAGTATGCTGTGTCCATTTACATGTATCTTCAGCACGTTGACAACATCGTTGATGGCCGCTCTCGTGTGATATGCTTTGTAATACTAGGGGGCGTTTCGGTATATCCGCAGAAGCGAGAGATATCAGTGAAAAGCACTTGGTAATGCGGCCCATATTAAGCTTCTATAACAGTATATGAAGTGATTTGGAACATTGCTTTCTCTCTCTCTCTCTCCGTGAACTTAGTAATGTTCCGATAATTGCTAAGGATGCGTTAGCGGACGTAACATTGAGTAAACCCTGCCCGTATACGCAGCGGCAGTATTTCGTGGAATTGCGCGTTTTAGGGAGCAATTCTATCCTTTAATGACTTTCCGCTTGGTTTACAATGGATTAATACAAATAAAAATGGTGATGATATTATGAAAAGTTCGAACCGCTATAAATCAGGGAATAAAATGACCATTGAAGCGGTTCACTTTGTATTTGACTGGTCGAGTTATCGATGTGTTTTCTTTGGGCTTGCGCTCATCGACGATTGTCCAACTGTTGTTCGAGCCTATTTTTATATCCGAGGAAAAAGGGGTACATTTTCTCACCCTTCGTAAGAGCGAATCGATCGACGTGACAGCTACGAGTGAAATATACACAGTTTTTTCTCTAACACCGATGGAAATACTCTTCGTATTATAAGCTTCCATAATTTATAAATAGATGCACTGTTGCAATGGCCTCAGCCTCGCGCTTAAAATCGATGGCACAAAAGTTTTTGAGGATTGGAATAAAGATGTTGAAAATCCATCATTTTAGTTCTGCTGAAAATATCATGGGGATAAACTAGAGTTTCTATTTTTTCGATCTTGAATTGACGACTTTTCTTGCATCCATCGATCAGCTTCGGACATTTGTTTCTTCTCGATATTTTTAAGTAGAGAAACTGGATACGGTTGTGCCACGTTATGGTTGTCACAATTGCCATATAAGCGAAAGTGCTTGCACGTCCAAACTTGTCTCAAAGCATAGTGTCAGCCGCTGCGCGCCGTACACACCATCAGTAGAAGCTCACATTGGTTTTTGATAGTGAAAAGTAAGTATTTTTCTTCGATTTCTTTTGATAATTACTTACACAAATGAGAGTTTTTCCTCGAAATAAGTCAAACATTAGTAGTTAAATGGCAGTGCTCATTTTATTGATAGATTGTTTCTATTGACATGGCCTTTGTTCGTTTGCAAAAAAGTGCATTAGGTCTGCTTGTGACATTTTTCCTGGGTACGATTGTAACGTAAGCTATCAATGACCCAGATCGCTGATTTTGTCGCATATGTTTAAAGGTAAATTTTTTGCATGTAACAAAGTTACAATGGAATGAAAAGTAAAATCTATAATGTTTTAAGGTGTACTGAAACAGAATTCAAGCCCCAAATTGAGAATTTCTGGTTGAACTGTTCCCAGATTTCATTTCTGTTGGTGCAAAATTCTAATTGGTTTTTACAAAAGTTTTATTGCGCTATTTTGTATTATGTTACATATTGCTTGCAAATAAAGTGATTTCAAAACATATTCGAGTATTTTTTTAACGTCTCACAACCGGTCCCAGATACTGTCACAACCGTCGTTGGGATGTGGTCAGTTGTGACAATTTCCTTTTTTTTCGTACTCGCTCATATGAGCTAACCGTTGTACTTTGGGGAATAATTGTAATTTGTATAAGTATACCAATATATACTTAACATTAAACAATACTTTTCGTTAAGCTTACTAGCATATTGACAGAAGTAAGCGAGCGATCAAACGAAAATCGTCACAACTGTAATATAGAATTGAAATGTCTCTACCCGCGTGAAAAAATAATGAGCAGACTCAGAGCGACGAAATAACTCTTGTCATTTTATTCATCATATTAAGCCAAGTCGATCAATTTTTAATGACCCTCCGTCATCGCTGGTACGAGTCTCGGAAATAGTCCTGCTCGCGAGTCTTTTTCTTCCAACCTCACTCGAAGTCTATCTAAATTGAAATCTTTTTCTGCTTTTGTTTTTTTGTTGTTGTTCCGTGTTTTATTTCCTAACTGGCAATAAAACTCACTAATCGTATTCACGAAAGCTAATGCTTTTTTTTTTATTATCTTTCACGGCGATTTCCCGTGCTGTTTCGTGCACCACTGCCAAAACATGAGGAAAATGCGAGGATAATAAAATACATTATGTGCGAGTACCCGTAAATTTTATTTCGTAACAAAGAAAGACGCGCAGCGAACATTTGTACGAACAATCTTCGTTTTTACCGCTCTGTTCAAAGCAAATTCCGGTTATTGCCCTTGTCGTTTCATTTTTTTTAGATGTTCGGTAAATCAACGCGGTATAAAAGCGCATATTAATATTATCTAAGGAAATAAAAGCATTCATTCAATTACTAACGATCGATAATTTTGTGCGCATCGCACTGACGCGAACCATTTCGAATTGCGGAACGGTTAACGATATTCTTGAATAAATTCGGCTTCGAGACGTGTATGCGTATGAGAAACGTAAATAGTGCGAGAGAGAGAGAGAGAGAGAGAGAGAGAGAGAGAGAGAGAGGAAGGGGGCGGTACAAACACTCCTGGTTCTGGTTCCAGTTAGTACAAACATGCAATGTTATCAATTACAAACGTTCAATTGGTTCATTCCGATAGTACGAGTCGTATATACGAGCGGTGACCTTAATTGACATGTTATCTAACAGAGCTTTGTAACTAGTGATCTTTTCGTTTATGTCATTATTAAAACCTGCGGAGATAACTTTTTCTGAGTATAATAGACAATTATAATGTTGGAGAACGCGGGGACCGCGAGGTATGCGCGCACCTTTTTCCCTCCGAACGCATCGTTCTGAATTCGTACAACCGCAAACCAATGCAGCGAGTGTTTCACTCCGCTGAATGTTTATTCTGCTTTTAATCGAAATGTGATAATTTCAACTCACAAGTCTGTCATTCCAAACGTATTCGTCGTTCCGATCGCTCCAATCGCATGTTAATTAATGGAGAATTCTCAATCTCGTGGAAGTGTGACAAATGAAAATACCCAATCCGCATAATTTAGGACACGACTCAATAATTTGCCGTTATTCATAGCAATAATGTGAGTTAGATTCCTCATTACGGGGGACCGAAATAACTACGGCCACAGGTATCGTGCACGTTTATCTTTCTGCAGATATTTTCATACACACGGCGCAGAGCAGTATGCTGCAAATGTTTAGAGTAACTGCATAGTGCAATCTGCGTATTTAATACATATCTCCAATGGGCTCTCCTAGTATACAGCGCTGTCGAAGAGTCATGTTTAAAAATCACTGTCTCTTTAATATTTCTGCGGTGCCGGACGATATAAGTAATAACAGATCATTTAATGGATAATTTTATTCGATAATTGAGAGCTGCGATTGAATTTAATTCTATGCGCGATTTAGGCTCGATTACAAAATGTTCATATCCCATGCAATCAAAATTATAGAATGATGTAACGGAGTAACATTGCGTTCGCCTCATCCTACGTGGATTTATGTTTACGCACAACACTGCGAATTTCTATAGTAATGAAAAATGTTTGTTCAGAAATATCGGGAGTTGGGGTAGTTCGTTGAGATTAAAAATATATTTTAGGGCAATTTTTGTGCTACTAAATAAATAATGGGAAGAGAAGCTCGTCGTAAATCCGCTATAGTGGTTTGTGGGACGTGTGACTGTCATACTGCAATGGTTGCCGGGCCAATTTCTCCCAGAAGGAGAATCTATTTCTCGACGTAAATGGAAATCATGTTCATCGTACAATCGGAAAATGAAAATGCTCATGAACATGTAGCAGCTCAAAAAACGCCGGGAATAGTGACAGCTCAGACTATCTCCAGTTTCGAAGCATTGTAACGTTAACACGTTTAAATGTCGGAATAAATCCCGGGGCAAAGCCGTGAACAAACGGGAAGTACGTGCATAGATATAGACAAAAGTGACGTTCGATGACGTTGTCGAACGTTCAAACGACCGTGCGATATTACACACTCCAACATCGCGATTACCTACACTCATTGCCATTACGATAATTCCGGGTGTCGGTCGTGACTCGCGAACGATACAGTAAGGAAATCGTTGCGTGGCGGCGAGGGGGATGAAAGGGGAAGGAGGAAAATGGCCAAACGCGGTAACACCCACACCGAGAATGTTCAATTTCATTCGCCAGGTGGGAGTTGTCGGCTCGCCTTTCGCGTTATCGCGAATTATGTCATTAATCGATTTTTTATAAACAGAAGGGAATTAGTGACGTAAAATGAGACGCAACATACAACATGGCTCGAATAATCGTCATCTTTGATAATATTCACACGCAGTGTTGAACTACTTCAAAAAAGCTGTGGCACAGCTTTCATTATTACTTCCGATGGGAAATTACTTACGTCAGCCGAAATTTATGTATTTTCGGACACGCCGTGCGTGATTACACATCTCATATCAACACTGAGTACGCGAAGCCTGAAGGAAAATTGTATGCAATTCTTTCAGAGTGAGAAAAAATGTGATCAATATTCTTTCAAGGAGCGTGATCCTTATT
The DNA here is from genome assembly GCF_019457755.1 of Venturia canescens. NCBI lineage: Eukaryota > Metazoa > Arthropoda > Insecta > Hymenoptera > Ichneumonidae > Venturia > Venturia canescens. The sequence goes on from NC_057427.1 coordinate 13,040,976, forward strand.
TTTGTAATTGATGAGTCGACCATGCAGCTAGAATGGGAGGAGGAGAAAGAGAGATTCGAGGAACGTGTATCGAAATAAAGTGAGAGACGTTCAGACCATTGGACTCCTTTTCGAACAGTTCAGAATTTCGTAAAGATTGAGAACGTGGATGCGGAACATTGGAAATGTATCGAGACATTTCGCACGAAATGGAATTTCCTCAAGCAAACTTGTGTTTCCTTATCTTCGTTTTTCTCATCGATATAAGTAGAAACGGTGAGTCAGAAGCTTGAGTGAAGTAGTGCGCATAAAAATGAGCGCATGTGTGTGTGTGTGTGTGTGCGAGAGAGAAAGAGGTTTATCCTGCCTCTTACTGAGTGATAACAAATGAGCAGTGTCGAAAGCATATTACATTTACAACTAGGGGACGAGTGCATTCCGTTCGAATAAATAAGTGTCCCCGATAAAATAAAAAAATTTAAGATAACGAATGAAAAAACTGCGAAAGGTTGAGATAATTAATTGGAGGCGAGGAAAATGAAGGAAATGCGAATAACTTTAGTGATAAATATATACGAATTAAGTGACTCAATGAAATCGGTGTTTCAATTCTTCCGACTGGCTCCTTTGTGCGTGTGATCGATGAACGTCCCGTAATATCCGGTCCCGAAAAAGGGTCCGCGGAAGGCAATAAAACACGTTAGCCTCTTATGAACACACAAATACTCCGTTCGTCTTTCTCTTTCAGTCTCTTACACAAACGCGAATACACATATACGTAAGCATATACAATAGATTTGGCTGACAATCGTCTTGGACTAAAGCTCTTGGTTCTTCGCGGGAAGTACTCTATTAACCTTGGGGTGAGCTGGGCTCACTCAGAACCCGTTTGGCTTGTGGGCGACAACCAGTAACCGCAGTTACAAACGACGAGGGACACACACGTTTGACCGACCAATTTGCGCCCAGGTTCCGCTGAGGAATATTTACGAGGGCAGGGGAGACCGAGCTCGGAACTTCGCGATCGTTTTCTGACCCGTGTATGTGTAGGTGGAATATATATAAATATAGTCAGAAGAGACCGCTCGGGGCAATGAGATTTTCCGTCTGATTTTTTCTTATCCCTGAGAATGCGGCCATTTGCACGCATTTTCTTGGATAGTTTTCAGCACATGAAATTTTGAATAATTTAAATGAAAATAAAAAATAACAAATCAGATAAATAAAATGAAATAAATCGTTCGTCTTGAGTTGTGTCGGAGCTGCAGATGCACACGAAAAGTCTCCTGCTCTTGTGGTCGAGTGATTCGATCACTGATTTTTTTCTTCATTCCTTGGAATCTACTGACATTCTAGACGGTCTTTGAGGCCAATATCTCGATTATTTTCCTAGGTATACGAATATTCAAATGTCGAAGATAATTGGCTCGTTAGTTTGATGGCTTCCGAACTCATAGAAAATATATTCGCGTTGGGCAGTTTTGGTGACGGATTTTCATTCATTACTCGCCAGGAATCAACGAAAAACTGATAAATCGCTTGGATTTTCATTTCAGATGGATAAAGGAGCATGATTTATTGAATAATAGCGACATTTCGCTCGTGCAACGTTCGATTGTGATGTAACTCATCGTATAAAAGTGTTGGCGTGCCTGGGCACGTCGAGAGTCTGACTCATAACTGACTGCACCACTGAAAATTAGTAATACGTCTTCCAGGAGTTTCGACTCCTCTTTCCCCCGGCTTGCCTCGGCATAGGCACGCCATACTCACCCCCAGAACCGCTAATTCGTTCGTCGACGATTTATGAGTCGACATCTTGTCACGAGGGGATTTTATATATGGATTATATACACGCGATAAGAAACTCCACCGATGGTCGATTACAAGTGTTTATCGCGCTGCGATCCCGTTATCACAATGTAAGAGCAGTCCACGCTGCTGACGCTTCGATGACGGTGATTAAGGACGCACGAGGATTATTAGGAAAAAGGAAGCTTAAAAAGCAATTAATTCTCGTAATTGTACCTCCTGTGCTCACCAGCTATATAGCTGTGATATTTACAGCTCGTATCATTTCTCCATCATTTCAAGCCAAATCGAAAGCAGGTTACCGTACGATATCAATTTAATTATAAATCCGATCAAAGAGATTGATTTTCCGTGTTATCACACACCGATAGTAAATCCTATTAGAGTTTTTCTGCACGTTTTCAAGTGTCCAATCAATTCCTCAGCATTGCCAGATTCAATGTTTCATAAGCCATTTGACAATTCTTTGCTCTCTCATCAATTACCAACTTTACCACTATGTAAATGATTGTAAAAAAGTTTTAGCAGAGCCCCCCAGAGCTGAGCGCAAATCCTTCCTGCGATAAACAAAGCACATTTGTTGGCTTACCATGCATCGTTTAACAATTACGGTGCACAACTTTTTTCCCGTATTTTCGATCTGGAACTTGAGAAAGTTTCTACCGGTATAATTCACCGTGGAAACAATTGTCAGAGTTACCATTTTCTCTCAGATAAATAAAACATTTTTTTGTGGTATTCCTACAACAAAATGATCACCATGAATTATGATTGTCGTACAAAAGTAATCAAACAGCTGTATATATTGGAACAAGTGCAAAAAAACTCATCTGGCAGAGTCCGGTCGCGAATTCTTTCGCCGAGAATGGTAACATATGCGTCCTGATGAATTCATATTATTGCAGCTGTTAGTATAGTATGAGTCATTGCGATCGAGAAAATATGGTGAAAAGGTCTTTCGTTGAGAGAAAAGTTTAATATCAATTGACTAAATATTCAAATAGTTAACATTAAATTGAGTAGCGACGAGTATTTTACATTTTGAACTAAAAATTATGCCGTTTTTTGTAATGCCGGAAAAGAGTACGTCGATTCGAATACTTTCATCGTCCGTGCAATGAAACTCTTCGAACTTATCGTTTTTCGGCCTGAATATTCACCACGTTTTTTCATTTATATTCAGACGTGAAAATGCATTCTTGAGAAGCAAAACGATCTGAAATAAAATTTTTAAATGTTTTAAACTTTTTACCGCTCAGACCTTCTTGTATATTTCTCGGTGCCAAAAATCGATTGTAGTCTGCAAAATGTCATTCGAAAAAAATCCTTCGCACAAGACGCAAACTCGATGAAGGCCGGTTCTTTTATAACGAGAGCAATCGTTGCCAACACGTTTGTTATTTTTTCGATTAGTTTCACACGTTCTTGACGATCCAAATGAAATTGTTTATTTTAAGGGTTCTTTGAATTCGAATAAAATCTTTTCGTTCGAGAGGAATGAGAGAAAGGGCAAGTCTGAACGGTCAATTGGGAATAAATTCTTCCGAGGCGTCACGTGCCACGACTATTGGGTTCTTCGGAGCCAATTTAGGGAGAAGCGTTTCGTCGTTTCGACTATTTACGGGTACGTACGGGAATGCTTGTCGACGTTGTGGCTCCTTTCGAGAGGCGAGACGGAATCCGAGACCGCCAGAAAAAGAAGATCCGCCATTTCGAAGGTGAATTACGATGTGTTCTTGTAGCCCAAGTGTGTGTATAAAGAATTCGAAAGCAGGGAAGTTCGAAAGATTCTCAACGCCGAATAACTCTGTACGACCGCGGCGTCGACGTTGCATTTTATTAACTATATAGTTATTCTCCCTTTTAAACAGTTTAATTGTTATTTCAACGAATGCCATTAACAAAATGACATTGTCAGGTGAATAACATCGAAGGCAAATTCGCAGTTATGAAAAACATCGATTAAATGAAAAGTGTAAGAGACGTTTGAATAATAATTAAAGTCGAACATTAAAAATTATTAATAAACGTTCGCGGCTGCGAAGTATAAATATAAATGCACTCCGGTTGGGGAGAATATTCCAAGTTCTTACACGTGTCGTGACTTAGGTCGATAAATCGGGGATAAACATTCAAGAAATTCACGAGGGCCTATTCGTGAAAATCGTTCTTCGAATGCGAGAATTCCGTTAAGCTGAGCAAGGCCGTAGAATCAACAGGAAATATTTCGGATGCTTTTCAAGACGAATTCTCCCCGAGTCTATATTTATGATGTAGTTCGGAAAACTTTGGCTCGAATCACCGTGAAACGAAGAGTTTTGCTACTCTCCGGGACTCGATTCGTAGTGGTGAAATTAAAAAAGTCCATATCCGCACGTATCTAACCACCGATAAACAAACGGTATTGATTATTTCATAATTCGAAAACTCATGAAAAAAATAATTAATAATTTCCAAATTTCCAAATGATTAGGAAAGCAAGTTCAGTGATAAGGACTGAATCACATTTGGAGGCATAAAACCAACGCCCACTGTCAAAAGTGATCATCATTATCAACCAAATTCGGGAACTCAATGGCGAGCAGCAAAGCATCAACGTTCTGAATTTTGTTATTTCTCCACAAAAATGGGTCGCACGCAGGCGCGTTTTAGCACAAAAGTTTACTGCAAATCAACTGCGAGAGGGTTTAAGGAAGTTGAGGCATTAGAATGAAAATGATGCCACCGCTTTTAAACCGATTGCATCTTATAAAGTGAAGTATAAAAAAAAATCAGTTAAATTTTCAGACAGTTTAGGAGCGTCGTTGCTGAGAAAAATCAATAACAATTTGGGCCAAATAACATGTAATCTTATGGAAGTCAAGACACATTCAGTGATATCTCCGTTAAAAATGATGCTAAAAATATGAAATTTTTTGGGCAACATGAGCAACGCTTGCTAAATAATGTCAATTTTTTTTCAGATTTATTAGGAGATTTGCTGAGATTATATTAATAATAATCTGTTTCCCGTGCAGTTTTTTGAGGCTAGGATCGTCACTGTTCGTGTTTTCGACTGAGCTTTCACCAGTTTTTCGTCTTTTTTTCCCCAAATTTTCTTTAAAGTGTATGCTACATTGCCAAACTGTAAACTGGCCTAACTTTTGAAAGGTACAGGTCATAACTTTTGGGTAAAAAAAATGACTGTACAGCCTCAACTTCCTTAAAAGTTTATTACTCAAAAGTCAAGTATTTAAAAAATTGTCGTCAAGAGCATTTTGGTCTTGCGGGCAATACGACGACTAAGAGGATGGAGAAAGCAACAAAAGAGGGGAGGGGAGGGAGGGAGAAAGAAAAAAATGGGAAGAAAAAATAGAAAGAAATGGGATTTCTATTACAACGTCGAGGGTGGTTCTCAGATATCCTTATGTTTTCTCGCTCGGATATAATCCACGGAATATATATAAGTTCGACGCACGCTTGGTTAAACCACTCGAGTGTCAAGTGCCAAGGGCGTATGAGCTCCGACGAAACGCACATAACGATGCACACCGAGTCTCCGTATTGTATGTATATATGTAATTAAAGCGTGGTCCAGGTAGTAAATATGCACCGAGGCACCCTGCCATTCTTGTGGATACACGTGTTAAACTTTTCCTCGAGAATACACGAGACCTTTATCGTGGACGATTGTACGTGACCTTTCGAGCTTATCCATCTATAAAACTTGCTCATGCTTGTGTCACATAAACGGGTATGCTTATAGACTGCTACGTTACCGTTCAAGAAGCCACAACACAATTATGTGTATCCTTCGATATACAGAAAAATTCAGATTTCCGATGCACAACGACGTCGACTAGATTCTAAAAGGAACGGTATCATTCGGCTAGAATGTACGACTAAAAATATTATCAAGATCGTGTCTCTGGCATCAGCCACGAAAAATTGTCGAAATGTGTGAAATGGAAGTACTCCGTTTGGCACTTCAGGCACATTTTTTTTTTTTTTTTTTTTTTTTTTTTTTTTTTTTAAATTATTTCTACACTCACGAGGTTGACGAAATCGTTTGTTTTAATGAATTTGCCCTTGACATTACTGCGATGAATAAATCCATAGAAATCTATAGCTGTTGCAACTGGAATAAAAATAATAAGAATTCATCGTACAGCATGAAGTTTTTAATAAAATTCGAGGACCAGACAGGCAGAATGTCAGCAATATTTGAGGTTCTTCGAATAATTAATTTGTATGTACTCAATCGGTAACACACTGGATAAGTAAAAAATGACAAAACCGATAAATGAATAATGAAATTAATCACCGATGAAAGAAGCGAATAGCTTGTTTCCTTCAATAATCTATGAGCCAGTAATTTTGAGTTGAAATTTCATCTCGATGAATAGTCAAAGACTATTAATGAAGCAACGTAAAAACTGGTCTCACGACAAAATAATATTTCTCGGGAACTCACGACTAATCGGATTACCACTGTATGTGCCAAACTTGTATTTCGAAGCATCCACATGTCTACCATGAATACATAAGTCACACGAGAATAAAACTTCCACTCGCTATACACCCATACCGGACGCATAAACCCGAATGAAAAGAATGAAAAATGAAAAAAAAAAAAAAAATAAAAACACATGTTCCCTCGCTTCAAAACTCGCCTTCTTTTTTTCGCTGTTTCTTTGGCGCTGGTTCATTTCACAGGCGATTTTTTTGTTGACAGTACATTTTTTCTCGCCTCGCTTTACCCACGCGGATCATTTTTAGACAGTAGCAAAGGCATGATACATTCCAGTCGTACTACATGACGAGTGAAATGAAGCGCGACCGCCGGTTTAGTGAAGTCTTCGGAAAAATGCATTTCGATGCTGTTCCGTTCGAATAACCGGGCCGAAAAAGGCGAGTTGACCAAAAGTTATGGTAGCGGGGTTGAAAAAGCATGTGCATGAATGAATTCTTCGGTTGAAATTTGAAACAGCTCGTGTATTCAGTGACAATGCTGCTTTCGGGAAGTAGAAAACAATGTCCAATTCGAAGAATTTTCGAGAAGTCGAGTCGAGCAAAACTATATCAACAAAATGTCAAAAATCGTCAAAATGTCATTTTTACGGGACGAGTGAACGTTGTTTTATCCGAATGAAATATTAGCCTTACAATAGTCGTGTTTCAAGAATCAATCGGAATCGCGAAAAAGCGATGACAATGAACAGCTAATTTACGCGTCGCAACCTTACTTTATAAAAAGGGATATTTACTAAAATCCAAAAAACTAGAAATAAGTGAAAAATTGTTGGAAATATCGTACTCCTTGGTTTCCTTCAACATATTTTAACTAGTGGTATTATATTGACCGTGAACTGATGGAATACGCTCGGATGTTTTGCTTTCTCATTCCCTTAGAAACGCTTGCGTTATAAAGATGTGTTTTTTTGAAAAATTAAATAAATAAGATAAACTAAATCTTGTGTACGTTTATTGGTCATCCATTATCCTGGATAACTCTAACAAAAATAGTTTTGATGCGGCTTTTATTTAGTCACTCAATTTTTATTCTATCGACAAATCTCGACGAAATAAGATCACGACATCAACTGATTCAACCGTTGATTTAAAATCAAATTGTTTTAGAAAGAACCATGAATAGTCTTCACGATTCAAGATAAATGACTATTCGAATCTATCCCCATATTTCATAGAGTCATTAGTGAGAAACACAATAATTGGATACAGTCAATGTGTCACTTGGATAAAATCAAGCGACAGCATCAGAGGCCTATGGCACGCCATTGTGGTATTTATTAGTTAGACGTTGAAACTTCAAATAAAAATACAAAATATGACTTAAACCGAAACCACGCGAGTTATCGGAACCATTTCAATTTTGTCAAGAGTAAAAATATTGAATTAATTTTATGTTATAACATAAAAATAAATCAAAATACACAGTGAGGCATACAGAAACCGTAGAATTGATTTTTTAAAATAATTTGTTTTTAATTCATTTCTATTATGTTGTAACCAAATATTATTGCATTTTTCTTTAATTTGGTAGTCATAAGAATTGAAAGAACAAAATTAAATTGACTAAATAACAATTCGAGGGACTAATACTTTAGTACATTACTGAATTGAACAAAAAAATATTGATTCCGTGGAATTCTTATTATGTCTAGAAAAAATTTGAATGCACAATTTTTATTTTGTGCATAATTTCATACATAACTTTAATGCATTGAAGTTTGGAACACAATTTTAATTCTTCTTCTTCTTTTCCTGAATGGCTATCTCCCACTGAGAGCATGTGCCACTCATAATTTTAATTCAGCCAAATTTTCATTGGAGCATTAAATTATATACAAAATTTGAATTCAGGAATGAAAATATAAATGAGCTAACTTATGACTCAATGAAATTTGGTGAATAATTTTATTTCAGGAATCAAAATTTGGGGTTTTAATATTATGTATCAAATTTTAATTCTAAAGTGGAAATTGGCACCCTAAATTTAAATTCGTGAATATAAATTAAAGTTTATTAAAATTTGAACAAATTGAATTTCGGCACATAATTTTTATTCTTTCGAATTTTAATTCGGGAATTCAAATTTAAAACATAATTTTTTTACTCCAAATTTTAATTTGGAGATTAAAGTTCGGTATAATTCGGTATAATTATCAATAATAATATTGCCCAAAAGTTAATAACAAATTGTTTAAACAATTAATTATTCAATAATTTTGCGGTGACCTATTGTTTTTTTTACGAATCAAATGTGTGAATTTTTCCGAATGAATTTTTTCAGAATTTTCGTGGATTTTTGAAATTGCTTGTTTAAATTTGAACTTTGAATATGTTTTAGAAGACATATTTACCATAAGTTTTGAAAAGTCTCAAGGTTACTGGATCAAAAATGTACAAATAGAGCCATTTAAAAAATTGAAAAAAGGTAATTTCAAAAATCCACGAAAATTTTGAAAAAAATCATGAGCATTCAGAAAAATGCGCACATTTGATTCGTAAAAAAAACAAGGGTTTACTGTAAAATTGTTAAAAAATTATTTATTTAAACAATTTATTAATAACTTTTGGGCAATATTATTATTGATAATTATAGTTTATAACTTTCCAAATGTTGTTGAATTTGATCAAATTTTTATTGCATCACGAAGTTCCGGAGGAAATTCCGATCAGGTACAATTTATCGGCTGGGCTCGTATGGAATTTATATTCAATATAATTTTTGGGAATTAAAATTATGTACATAATTTTCAATCCGGAAGATTATTGAACCTCCAGTTGAAATTAAATGGGTATGTTAACGCAGAGGTAGTTGAATAAAAATTAGATGAATTTATAGTTGGATAGACATCATTTTAAATCATTTTCGTTCAATATTTTTTCATAATACTTAATTTTTATGCAGCTAATAAATACCATAACGGGGCGTCATAGAAGCTGATCGAACCCGAGCGAAAAAATCGTGAGAACTTTTTTCTCTGCGAGATTTCGAGGATGATACACAAAGCTTGATAAAAACTTGTGACACGAATTTCGCGATTCAGTTCATTCGTTTATGAAATTAATAAACCACCGAAAAAATCGAAGCGTTTGAAAAAGCCGGTTGCACAAAGGTGTAAAATAATCACAAGATCAAAGTGTTGTAGCAACAGCGCTTTACGTGACATTCTTCAATGACTGTGTCACAGGAGAATCTCGTAAATCTATATTTCCACCGATTCTTTGTGCAGGTATTCGAAAACGCTGTAGAGTTAAAAGATGATTGTGTTACTGGAGAATACCGAGCTTTGTATCATGCCCTCTGACGTTTATTATTCCGCGATCACTCGCTTTTTCTCCCTTTGGCTAGGAAAAAAAAACCGATTTCAAAATCCAATATCGTGATCTGTGCGAATGCGTTTTCGAGTTCTCGTCGATGAACGGATTATCTCTCTCGCTGTAGACGGATTATTTCGAATGATTTTGCTCCGCTCTTTTAGTTCATACCTCTTTAGACGCTGCGAATACGAAAATAAACACCGAAATCGATTTTCAAATTCGGATTAATTCCAGGAATAAAGCACAAATTTGCGTGATTGAGAGTGAGGTCAGGCCAAATATATATTCCGCGGAGACAAACCAACAAAAGGTTTAACTCATATTATCTGTATATACGAGAGGTATGGATGTATCTATATATAAGAAATAAGCCTTTGCGCGTGAACATCAGGATGTTCTCGACGTATGTATGAGACCGGGATTCTCTCGCTGTAGGATCAACAAACCTCCGGGCGAACCTTCTCGCTTTGCCAAGAAGCAAGTTCGAGAAAATCCACCCCTTATTCCCCCCCCCCCCCCTTTCTCTCTCTCGCTGTCCTCTATTCACTGGTGTCTTGGGTTATTTCCTTCACATATAAGTGTATAGTCCACTTGAAGGATAGAAAGCCATGTATTTTCTTGCTCCGTCCTCGGATGGCTGTACCGAAAATGTACATATACTGCTATTCCACTATTCATACCAATATCCTTCAAAATATAGTACACTGTATGTAGAGAATTGGTGAAATATCAGTATACGTCTTATGCTCGACGTGTATACACTTCTCCATGCGGAGAATTCGACATCGAATCAGTCTCGAATGTGGCTATTTGCTATTGATGTTTTCTCAGCCCAATTTTAATATTGGAAAGCCCAAAGTATATAGGATTTATCTCGAGATTGATACAATTTTAAAACGAGGGCATTCGTGCACATGCAAAAGTGAGATTTTTTTTCTGACATAAAACGAATTTTTCTGTATCGTTGTTTTTTTCATTTGGATGATTCTCTAAGTAGATCCAGAACTTTCAACATGCCTCTCCTCTTCGTTGGATATTCGACTTGACTCGGGAACCCCCATACTCCACCAAGACTCCAAATATGTGCAGGTGCAGAAAGGCAATTTTACCTACATTCGATATATTCATCGATCACATTCTGCAATGTACATTTGACATTTTATCACGGCAGAGGGAAAAATAACAAACACGAAAAAAGAAATGAAAGATGAAAACATGGTAGAACAGAACAAATAAAAACTAGTTTCGATGTATGAAATTTCAGGCAGGCGCCTCGATATATCTTCGGGCAGACGATGTTGAATGACGGAAGATTGCGCGATGACGTCAACATTTTTACCGTACCATCGGAATTTCGGTATGGGAGAAAAAAAGCTCTGTTTTCGTATACTCACAATAAAATATATAATTCTCAGCTTTTCACGAATCGAACGAGCACTATGATTGTACGAAATCATTTTATAACCACATCACTTAAAATTATGAAGAGAGATATACACAAGGAGAAAAGATTATTCCCGACTTCGTTATTGAAGAAACTCACGCACTCGATCGATATATTTTCGGTAGTCTAATTTCGAATTTTATTGTATTATTCAATCGGGGCGGGAGTGAAATTCCAAACTGTGAGAAATCAGAAGGCTCAAAATTCCGAAAATCTATCTGGAACTCAAAATATATAGATATATCGCACTAGCGAGATTTTCGGATTTTTAAGCCGTCTGATTTCTCACAGTTCGGAACTTCAACCCGGCCCTAACTTCAAGGAAAAGTTATCGATAAGAAAGCATGAACGCCGATGAGCTCGGAATTTTTTGTATGTTCTGTTTCTTTTCTTTTCAGAATTATTCCAAGTGTTTTGGATTATCATATTTATGAGTTCGCCTTGCAGTGTACATGGAAGAACGTATGAAAGAGTGTGGTGGAGCTGAGAAGTTTATTTCCGTCCAGACGAAACTGACAGACGAAGGTAGAAATAGACGTGAAGAAATAACCGCGGATAACCCTGTCTAGCATATGGCTGGTATAAAACGCCACTTTTCAGTCGAGAACTTTTGCTTATCGCTGTGCACCTGATTATTTCCCGATTAGTGTCAATCGTTCACTATATTTTCGACACACCCGATAGGATTCTGTCACATTCCTGGCCACGCACGGTGAGATATTTCCTATTTGTTGGTTCTTCGATTAGGAAAATCGATTATAAATCAAGCTTTCAGATTGTATTTATTTCACAGTACTGTGAAGGTAGAAAATGAAATAAAAATGTTTTAGAAAAAATGATCCATTTTCACGGACGTTGCGAGCTACGAACTGGATGACTCTGAACTTTTTACCAGCTATGAAGCGCTTCTTCGGGCATGAAACACTTTCAAGGAATATGAATACCAGACGAGAATAACGAATACAATTTAATATGTATTACCACCCCTTACATAAATATCGTATTTACTTATTTCATATACATATGAAACGAGGCTTTTGTGTACTCCTTTTCAGCGACTGTGGGTCGTTAGACCGAAGGACTGCCGTTTCTGAAAGAAAATCATGGCCTTTTCAGCCTCCTTCTCACAGAATGTTTCCCTCGTTTGACCCTCGCTACTCTCGAGGCATATTTTCTCATTTCTCTGCTTCCACACACTCTCTTCTTCTACAATACATTTTTCAAATGACGTTGTTTGGTTCTGAATACATTTGAAAAACCTATTCAGAACCGAACAACGTGAGAATATGTGACAAAACGGTTAACAATTGAATTTTCCGATTAAATAATGGTGGGAGCGTAATGTCGAGCATCAAAAATTCATCAAACATTTCAGCTCTGACGCGCAAATACTTGAGTGTTTCGATTGACGATTCAACAGTTCGACACTCGAGTAAACTCAAACATTTCATAGCACTAAAATTACAGAGCGAAACGAACAATTGATGAACGAACAGGAAAAATAATCGTCCTCGTTTTGAAAAGCTCTCAGATAAGAATATTGCGAAAAAAATGATTTCAACATTCGTTTACACGATTTCTCGTTCCATTTAAAAATATGCAGCTCGAAATGGAGATATTGGTCTAAACAATAAACAAATGGATGAAAGAGTACGCGGAAAGACGAAGATGCAACACTTTCATGCACTGTCAACATGATTTATGATAAGTACGTGAGAGCTCGGAAGTTTTAATCGGAGAAAAGTTTTGCGAATACGTGTGGGTGGGTGTATTCGAGGGTAGAATTTGTCGCATCGTGAGAGAGTATCACTTTGTGGCATTTTCTCGATGCCTTCAAAGGAGAAGTGCTGATGGTATGCCACGCGAGAGTCTACAAACGCGCTGGGACACTTCGTGCCTCCTCGCACACGCCATAGCTCTACAAAGCTTGGATTGCTTCGTGCACTATAAATATACGGCGTTGCTTACGTACAAAGGTACATACGTACGTGCGCCCACATGTAATGCACATCTATATGCATAAATCAATCAATATTTTTGTATATTTGTAGAACAAATTCGAAAATGGTGCATTTGTTTTAATGAATATGTTAATATCAGAATATCAGTACATTCAACTGCGATAGAAAATCCATTGAAAAATAATACACACTGAGAAAAAAAAATCGTTGTGACATCTAAATATCTTTAATTGATGTTTTTGCTGCTCAATCTAACTAACATCCGCTTGCGATAAATAAGGAATAGTTTATTCACCTGAATTACGAAATTTTTGTTTATGAGAATTAACTAAAGGAGTGAAACCAAATCTTTTGTTCGAAGAACTCGAAACATTTGTTTATTCCTAATTTATTCACATACACTTTTATGATATATTTATTTGAACATCAACTACTGAAGTATCTAAACGGTTTTATTGAGAATGATAAACATTTTGTAAATCGAATCATACTGACTAGTTCAATATAACCCAAAATTTGTTGAAATATATTACTGCGTTAGCCAACATGATGATTTGTGGAAAATAAATAATTTTGATAGTCGGATTTTCTCTTCATGTATCTTCATTTTATCTTTAGATATGAACTGTAGATTTTCGGTGACAGAGCAGTATATACGTAGTAGTTTGCTGTAGACAACTGAATTTTTATTCTTCAGGGGATGAAGTTTCTTATTTATACCCTCCATTTTTTGTTTGAACGGTATATCATATTGTTAATTCAGCTGAAGGTCTTCTAACCACAACACAGTCGACGGAGATTCAATATACAATTATTTTCGTAGCAACAAAATATGACGTTAGAGTAACGCAAATATCGTCATACATAACCCTCAATTTCGTTAATTCCAATTGCTATCTATTTGAATTATTATCTAAATATTTTGTCGTGCGTATGGGACTAAATATTTTAGTTAAACTGAACATTTTTCACGTGTTTCAACCAAATTTTTTTATCAGTGTAAAAATAGTAGTGCGCGAGTAAATAGTCGTACGAAAGAAATAAGTTTAATGACTTCCTTTGTATTGTCAATAAATGTTTGAACATTTTCAATATTTTATGGAGGCGAATGTCACTCGATCGCATGCTATAACGAGATGGTATTATCAGAATGAGTGTCCCGCGAGTCTTCGCTAGCGAGCTTTAATAATAAGGAAACAAAAAATATATGCGTATACCGAACAGTGGAGTAGCGGAGCACTTCAATGTAATCTTGAAAGATGAGAAGCTCAATGTTGTTCTCGGATACATCCAAAATCATAAAAGTAACAGGACGAATGCTGTTGAAAAATTGGTGACAAGTACACATTTATGTTTTATGTCACGTGGACAGTAGTCTCAGTGAAACCCGATGTGACACTCATATAGTCCAAAAAACAAATTCACGATGATTTATAAGAAGTTGTTCGATCTATTCTCTCGAAATTCGCTTCAAATGAGAAATTCCTTACTAAAGATTATAAAAAAACCATTTGAAAAATGTATGAAAAACGTTTGGTTCAAAGGAACAAAACGTTGTCAAATAAATGCAAAAGTGACGAGTACATTGGATGACGAATGAAAAAAATTCAAAACATAATGGTATGTAAAAAAAATTACGAAACCAACTGTAAATAATTTCAACAAAACAATTAAGAAAAACTTTCACAAATCACGAAAAAACATTACATTTAAAAAAAATACCAATCTGTAATTAGGTATATTGGAAAGGAAAAAAAAATTCAAACAGAACGTGAGAAATTCATTCCTACGAGAAGCATCCGGAACTTGAGGAAGTTCTAGTGAAACAAAAAAGTTACCATCTGAGTTATGTGGAGCACTAAAATTTATGACATCAATCGGAGGATAAGTATTTTATTAGTATATAATTCGCAATTTTCCACAATACGAAATTGTTCTGAGAAACGTTCAAATGCAAAAAAAATCGCATCAAAGGTAAAAGTCATTTGTTACTCTATGGTGGCAGAGACTTAGAAGAAAATCGATTCTTCTCAGACTTTCAGGGTCGCCCGGTATTCACAATATTTGACGTCGATTCCGTATCGGTACAAATTATGTTTAAATATGAGCTAAAAGTACTGGTCCGGCCCATCACTTTTCATTCAAATTACTCATTCAAATAGATAAAAAACAAATAAACATAAAAAATGTGTGTGAAAACCCGACCCATTTTTTGATGCAATTAAAATATAAATAATTAATATTTCTTCAACGCGTTAAGCTGCAGAGATCGAAGAGGTCGCGCAATCGAAAGAAAAAAAAATAAAAAATACGTCAACTTATAATATTCTCTGAAATACTATAGTTAATTAATTATTAAAGAAACAAATTTTGAACATTTTCGAAAACAATTGGAAACGCTATCGCTCCGCTAAAGAGTCTCTGGCAGCAACTCGTCATATCTTATAAATGTACTTGTCTCAGAGTCGCTGCTGCGACTCTAAATTAGGCCTTTTTTTACAATCACACTTTTTTTCAATTCTTGTACTTCTTGTACAAGTAGCGACTACGTGTACGTACGCCCACGACGTATAGATTCATTTGCGTGGTGAGCAAGACAAGAAGTAGATGATGAACTATGAATTCCAAATGAAATATTCATCCGTTCGGCACTTCCACATCGACCCATTTGACTTGCGAATTATCCTGAGCAGATGAGTGATCTACAAGTATTTACAAATTTTCTCCACTCCAATTCGCCTAGAATAATGTATATATGGATATAATTGAGCTGCACAAAGTTTCGATCGTCGGATGTTTTCGAAATTTTTATAATATTTTCCATCCAATATTCACCTTTTATCCAATAGATTATTTGAATCCAAATAAGAAGATGCATGATGAGAAAAACGATATTAACCGAGTCTAAGAGAAGCAGTCAAACGGAAACGCTTAAAAACGGACAGATCATACGTGTACAGTTCCAGACTTCGAGAGAGTATGAAATGAAAGAAGGATTAAAAAAAAATAATAATAATGGTGTGAAAAAAAGAAGCAGAACGCATCGGAATAAGGGATTGGGATTCTGGGTTTTTTGAAAATAATTTTTCTCATTGTTCTTCGTATGGATGTAAGGAGTGAGAGCGTTTCGTGATGAGAGTATAAAAGAGAAATAGAGAGGAATGAGAAAATGTGAAGGGCGCGGATAGGACTGCGGATCGATAGTGAGGGACTGTGGTGCGCGCATATATTTATACGTGTACGTATAAACGTGAGAGTGGGTGCGAATATGTGCGAGAACGTTTACTCCATCGGTCAGAACCATCGATGGACTCGATCTGTTTATTTAATGATGTACTTAGAACGTTGGGGCAGACCAAAAGGGGCAAGGGAGAGAGAATATTGAACAGGGTGGGTCATGTAAACGCGGTAACTTCACGTGTTCGCCCGTAAACGTGTGTGTTTATTTCGTGTGGGTGTGCATTTTCGTGCAATAAAATGCGGTTCGATCCATTGCCAATTCTGCAGTATTTCGACGTCCTCTCTTTCGCAACTTTATAGAGAAAATTTCCATCAGGGATTTCACCTCGAGCGGACCATCCGTTTGATCTCCGGCCGTTGATGTTCTATGCACTCATGACTCGATGCATTTTGTTTCTACGTATCTCTATTCGATGACTACCCATTCACGATCGAGTTTGTAGCCTGCTTTTACTGTTTAACTACAAATTGTTTCAAGCTCCGCAAGCTCACCTCGCAGGTTGTGACTTCCGTTACAATCCTCGCAATTTTTATTCCGTTTTTGTACGCAATTTTGTGTCACTGCTTTCTGGTAAGCAGACAGGCCATGCTTGTTTAATATTGCCAATTTGTGCTCGAATGCCCCTACATCGGAACCCTCTTTTCGATAAAGCGTGAAACAAATTCATCCATCTGTTGAAGTATTCAATCACACTTTCCATATCCACAACTAATTCACGCTTCAGGTGCACACGACAAATTTGGATTGGCCACATGTATTTTCGGCTCCTACCGTTAAATAGAATGGGTTTATTGTGTGGAGGTAGGAAATTTGTGTTCGTAGCACATCCATTTTATTCCGTAAATTGACTGTTTTCGGCGAGTCGCGTAGAACGAAATGCCAATAATAAATCATTACAAAAGTATTAATAAAAAGAATAGGGGAATGTTGGATAAAGAATCAGTAAAGTGAATGTTTAAATTGAGATCTCATTTCAAACACAAAAAAAAAAAACATCCAAAGATCCCATCGGAATATCCGTACAACGACCATTTCTATTCGTCGTGAGGATTCATCAGCGGTTGAATAAGTTTTGAAAAATGATAAAAATGGATGAACCGTTTTAATATGAAGCCGCAGGCAGATTGTCAGGGAAAATATCAAATCAGCATAATTTAAATTCGTTTAGAGTGGAATACCTTGGAAAAAGCTATACGATAAAAAAATAAGGTAAAACGAGGGATTTAAAGAGGGAGATTGAAGAAATTGATATTCATTGATCAATTTTGCGATAGATAAGCAACAATAAGGCTTATATTTTCATCCAAGTTATGCCGAGTAGCGTTATTAAACACTTATTCCACTAAACATCGAAATGACTTTGAAGACTCGCACATCCACACTCTGTTTATTATATTACAACAAGCTCTCGCGAACCGGATTGCCATCGCAATAAACGGCCCGCACTGTTTTAACAAAACTCTCAAAACACACTTTTATCATAAATATTTTAAAATACAACTCGCCCTGGTTTCCCGATTTTTTGAAATAATATTACGCAGACGGTGAATGAACGAATTTAGACAGACGAAGTGATTAAGCCGACGACAGAAGATGATTGTGAAAAACATCAGGATCAGTCATAAGTTTTCTAATCGGCGATTGGTTGTAGTGTCTATTTTCTCGGTAGGGATTGGCTATGGAGGGCATCAAGAGGCCCTTGTATATATCGGTCTGAACGCGTACGTATACGTCAATCCGTAAATGTGTTAGTAACTTTTGCATAATCTTAATGCTGGTTTTTTGACCCTTTAATTTTTTTCGTTAGTGTAAAATGAGCGAGAGTGTTTAAATATCTTGAAAATTTAGAGAATGGAGACGTGTTCCATTCTGTTGCATAACATGATGCAAATTCTCCATTTGAAGGAAACACTCACACAAAGAAGGAAGGCATCGGTACGATTCCGTACGGGTTGCCGATTTCTAGTGTGAGCATCCACTCTTATTTCATTATTGAGAGGGAGGGGACCCTGCGATTCCGTAGGATTCTCAATAGTGTCCTTTTCATTCCTATGCTAAAGATTGTGTGATTCCGTATGATCTGCAGATTCTTGGCATAGGCCCCTAATAATATCCTCAATAATTTTTTTTTGTTGGAAGCAAAGAGTAATTTATTTCAAAGAAAAACATATTTTCACTTTCCTCTTTGAAGCGAGAACTGTTTCAGCCAATCAGTCATAAATGATTTATATCGAGCCATAAAAACAATTATTAAAGTTATATGGAATCATAAATATTCTTAGACTGATTGAACCATTTTCTGAAGTGAAACGATTTATAGAAGTTAAAAACAAAATTGAACAAGTTTTGAATTGGTAGAGTTTTGAAAGAATATTGGTCTAAGAGACGCAAACACCACCGATTCCTCATTTAAAAATTCTTTCCATACCTGCTCCTAAACGTCGAATTCACGCGTAGCGGAGAGATGTCAGGGGCGTACCGTTATGTCCGATATATTGTCATGCAATACGAGCCATGCCTAAACGGTATGTCTTTATCTTGCAGTGCTAAAAATGTTTCTTTCGAATATTGCATAATTGAAGTCTTGAGCCACCTGGATGCAGTCATTGATCGTAAATCAGTGTTTACTTTCAGCGTATAAAGCTTCGAGTTCATCTTTTTGTTTAATCGAGATTACCGTAAACCGAGTCTCCGTAGAAGCAGTGTTATCGCCCCTTTTTTAGCGCAAGTCACTCGATACTTCCTTTTCGTGTTCCAAGAATTTAGTGTACTGCCTTGCCTCATGCTCTCTTTATAAATAAATTTTTTTTTCAATATTTCTTTCGTTTCGATGGAGTCTAATTTTGAGTTTACTGTTTTTACCACGTTCTGTTTGCTAGATCGTATGTTAACATCAAGTCACAACACAAGGTTGTGCTGGCTTCCCATTGCTATAAGCAGTACCCTTTCAAATTTTTGCGTTTTCAAAACTTTTCGAACTTTTGCCACTTTCTGTTAAATTTGAACCTCACTTAATGGCAATTTGAACCTGGAAACATTGGTTTTCGCAGTTTTAAATAATGAGGCGACAAGCCATATCACGGTTCATATACCCGAAACAATTAAAACCATGAACCTCTTGTATACATCGTATACAACAGCGAGTCTGTATTCATGGCCAATTATGACGAGAACGTTAACAAGATTTAATAATTCCGCGATGCGAGGGTAGCGCACTAGCGCCTCGGGGCTCGGGGCGACTCCAGCAGCCTCGAAGGTAGTGAAAACGGGTTTCAGAAGTTTTTTCTTTGTCGTCGTTAAAGAAAGCATTCTTCTTTGATCTCCAACTATTTGGAAAACATTTTTTCTGTTCATCAAAAGAAAAACCGATAAAATTTTCCTTTCACAGAAATGATAAATTTATGATTTTTCATTAACCAATGAATAAAAAATCAAACGGATATCAAATTTTGTAAAAAAAAAAACGTTGAGGTTCAATTCAGCCAATCGGTTTTTTCGATGAAAAATGGTAGCAGGATTAGTTTTCATACCAAAATGTTCGTATCTTCGGAAATTTACGTCGGGAAATTGTTTAAAAATGCATTGAATGAAACAGAATTGGTGGAGGAATGGAATGGTCAATGATGAGCGCTTAATTAGACGTAATTTTTTATTAAAAATTCGTTAAACTGTACGAGAGAAATATAGAAAAATATTTACTTAATCGAGAACAGTGAATCTTTAAAATTACGCCCAGCATTCAATTATGGTGAAAAAGAGCTTGCGAGAACAAAACAAAGAAAGAATCGACATTCGATTCAATTTGTAGCTCGATTAGTGATGGCTCTTATAGAAATTCCGTTTCGTTTACGTTGATAAAGAGTGCATTGTTTAGAATCCGTATTCGAGCTTCTATTGATTGGTGAAATCGTTTTGTTGGAAACACGAGAGGGAGGGAAAGAGAGAGTGAGGAATGGAACTGGAAACATGACCAATTAACGAATATCAAACCGTTTTGTACGAAACAATGGAAAAATCAAGGTACTTATTCGTTCCTCGAACATTTAAATGTTTCGAGTATTTATTGGGTGAAAAATGTTGTTATTTATCTTTCGTGCTCTCGTACTCCTTGAACAGCACGATGGAGTTGGTTGTATACCATTATAAAATATTTGTCACATGGAGAGAAAAGGGGAGCCGAGTGACTTAAAAAAACGTGTACAAATGGAACCTGTCGAGGATATAGGCAGACAGAAAAGGAGTCTGCGACGAGAAGTACACCCGGAAATCTTGACAGGATGTACCGAAGAATTTCGTGAAGATTTTCGTGAAGAGATTTGTACAGGAGTAAAATAGAAAACGAGAAAGAGGGGAAGCGAGAGAACAATCGAACAGTGAAGCTTACTTTCGGAGTCGACTACGTGAATGTATTTTGGGCGATTTATCTCCACTATTGTGGGAGTTTTCAACCATATGCAGAGCAAACTCGCGCGTTTTATGTTTGCACGTTCCAGAATAGTAAAAAAGCAGTAGGGATGAGATGGAAAATTCTTATTCACGGCAGTGCAAGAAAGGGGAGAAAAAACCAGTCAATGGGCAAATGTGTTTCATTTTTTGGCCCGAGTCCTGTGATTTTTACTTATGATTGTGAATCTTGTGAAAACGTCGGAAATAGTTGTGGTATACGCAAGTTTGAGTTTCGAGTGTTGTGTTCGAACTGATTAACACGTAAGTTTGACACTTGGCTCGGTGTATTTGAGTATACCGCGAAGGCCAGCATTGAAAAGCCGGAGTGTAGGAAGCAGGTTGCAAATTCAAATGCTGTCGACATGTTCGACCCTCTCCCTCCCCCTATTTTGCAATTTCGCTTAGCTCTCATCAACTCACAGGATCTCAGGCGAATTAAAGGAATTTCGGATATATTTCACGGTTCCGGTAAACATAGCACTTTTTCTTCGTCGGTTATTGACCTTGATTTCAAAAGATGGATGATCTTCGGTCACTCATAGAATTGGCCGGTTTAGACATTCAAGAGCAACGCAAAAAACGACGAAGAGAGAAGAAAAGAGAAAGAGCGCGAGATTGTACGAGCTGAAGGGAACGCGGGAAATGAAGGCAGACTGAGGCGGATGAGGACCTCTCTCTCTCTCTCTCTCTCTCGCTCGTGCGTTTGGGATGGTTTTGAAACTAGTTCGCCTCATGTAGGAGCTATAGAATACTCCGTATAGCGTCAGTCGCGAGGGAATTGCTAGCAATTCCAGCTCCTCTCGTCCTCTGTACCGGAAGAGAGGAGCGATATGTAGGCCGTACTCGGTTGGAATGAGAGAAGCTTCGATGCTGTGTGGCAAAATCCCCAAAGCCGAGGAGCGAAAGAGCGAGGGAGTGAGTGAGTGAGTGAGTGAAGGAAAGAGTGAGAGATAGTATTGTCGGATACGAGAAAGCTCTCTTGGATTTGTCGTATATAAGGCACCACTCGCGGGAGTCCGGGAAATACTTGAACTTTCAATCACGATTCATGCAATGTGGCGTATACGTATAACCGAACGTGAATTCCCGAGATTTTAGGAGCCGACGGGCCAACCAACTGCCAAACTGCATACACGTAGATGTAAAGCCTAGTATGTAGCCTGGCAAACTCGATAAAAGCTCTCCGAAGCTGTTTTAAAACTCGCGATTCCTTAACCAACGAGCTTTCAACTTACAAAACGATCCTCATTCATGAATCATTTTACCGACGATCGGAAACCAATGATATTACTTAATAATCAGAGCCGTTTTTGCAAAGAAAAATATGCGATTCTTGGAAAAAGAGATCGATAATTTCCAAGCTCCCAAACGCATTAAGAACTCTGGACCAGTCCCGGTATCGATGCTGAACCAACGCTGTTTGTCAAAGGTTGGACCGGTGCGCAATGTTTGATGCCGCGGAGTTGCCGAGTATGATTGGCGTAGAGCTCGGCTGCGCTGTACCGTTTGTGAATCTCTCTACTGGAGTCCAATACTTTTTTTTG
The DNA here is from genome assembly GCF_019457755.1 of Venturia canescens. Taxonomy (NCBI): domain Eukaryota; kingdom Metazoa; phylum Arthropoda; class Insecta; order Hymenoptera; family Ichneumonidae; genus Venturia; species Venturia canescens. The sequence goes on from NC_057427.1 coordinate 13,063,230, forward strand.
CTCCCAAAGTTTTGCCGCTATGAATATTCATGTAACATTTGGAAAAGAAAAATTGATTTGAAAAAGTTTGAAGGATTTGAAAAAGTATTGGCACTCGTCGCGAAAGCGTGAAGAAGCCAGCAGTAATAATTTTTATTCCTCGTATAAAATTTTATTATTCGAAGGGTCGAATGCGCATTGACGTAACACGAATATGTATTATTCAAACAAAAGAATGGTGTTTATACGTCGGGTTAGTTTAGAGAGACATACATGCCCTGGATAAATCATTTCTATAAAATATTGAAAAAATATTTTTCTATAAATACGCTGACGTTTCAAATTTTTCCATTAACAAGCAACATTTTTTTGTTAATATTAAATTCACTTAAGGAAGATCATGCGTTACTTGTGATTCAAAAACTGAATTTTTTTGCTCTTTTAATGATCTAAGAAACGATTATAATTATTCTCGCAATTATTAAAATTATGTGTAACTTATTTGTTGAGATTGATAAATTTTTAATAACCATTTTCTATTTATATGCGTATATGCATATCTATAAGACATAATTGATATCCAAAAACATCATATTTTCTTATTCTCGTTTTTAGCTCTCAAAAGTTGGAAGGATCCTATTTCATTTAATTCAAATGGTCGCACAGGAAGTGTGCCCGCCACAAGAGCCTGTGAATAACCCTTCAAAAAAAATGTGATTTTCGTTAATTGTTTTCTCGACAACTGGACGGTACATCCTATAATAATTCAAATGCACGGTGTACGTATTTCTAGCATATTTCCAAATTTCGGCTCTTAAATTTGGAATTTTCGATTTCCATTAGATTCACGTGATCTTCCTTAAAATGTTCACTTTAAAATGTGTGATTTATGAATGAAATTTTCAAGCGACCTGTTCGTTTTTACTCTTGTGTCGAGTGTGACCACGACGAGGAATAATAAAAAAATCTTAATCACCGTTTATCGTATTTTCGTAAATAATTCACCACATCTTTAACTCCAGCCGTAGAAAAGTAGCTCCGTTTGTTTAATTTTCTTTATTCCCGTTGATCAACCAAGAGTGAAGATCGAGCAATCGCAAGAATATATAGAGAGAATACTTTATCGCGTCTATATAAGCCGCTTAAAGTGAAGCAGGAAGAGAGAGAGCGAGACACGTCTTCTGAATAGGGGTCGATTCGATGATAATGGAAAAAAATTCACCGATGACTCACTATTGAGCAAGAAACCCAAAGCCGTTCGAGTCTCGCAAGGGTTGGCGGTGGTATATAAGCGATGACGAAGACTCACCACCAATTGTGGAGCTTACGAAAGGTCGTCCTCGTTGGTGTCGCGTCATGGGACGTTTTATAGCGAATTTGACGTGTGCTTGAACTCGGTATGAGATGGGAAAGAAATGCAGGGAAAGTCCGAGGGTAATGCGAATCAATAGATAGGTAATGATATATTCGATGCACGAGAGGCTTCCGAATCCTTCTCAAGAGGTTTCGATAAGAGTTTTACGATTTTGGTGAGAGCGAGAAAAAAAATAGAAGGCTGGGGACAAACTTTCTCGCACAAATTTGAATATTATAAATAAAAGTATATAAGTTTCGAGGGTCCTTTGGATTTATAGAAAATTGTTTAAAAGAAAAAATGGACGGATAAACCTCGGATGATTCGTGTTCGATTTAGTCATCTTGAGCGAGGAAGGGATATGGTAAGGGGCCAAAAAAAGGGAGAGAGTCACGATGTGTCAGAGCGGATATGGGAAAAATGGATCTTCGAAAAGGGCTGGGATATTGAAGGGGAGAAAAGGAGAGGCAACATAAGGCGAGGGGTCAAAAGAGATCTCGTCATCAGTGTTTCTACACGTATTTTTATATACATTTATAAAATAGTGGGCCACGAGACCAGAGGCACGAAAAGGAGAAGAAGAAGAAGAAGGAAAACTCGTGAGAAGAGGCTTTGAGTGAAAATCATCCAAGAAGCCTTTTGCTGCCAAGTTCTCGCGTTCACCATCCGAGATGTCCCTTTTCTATCCCCTCTCGTTCTCTCTCCCTCTCTTTATCCTTCTTTTCCTTCGTGACTAACTTGATAAATCTACGTTCACGTACATTTCTGAGTGATATATTACACCTAATTTATTCATTATGAGCACATCATACGTAAATATGTTAAATTTGGACGAAGAGCTTTTTCAATCAATCTTTTCATGTATACAAAATTTGCAAAACGCCATGAATATTTTATCAATTTTTTCTCTCATGAACTATAAGTTGGATCTTGAAAAAAATCAATCTGCGTTTAGAGGAGCTGTGAGATGGATGAATATATGATGACCGGGATTCGATGCGTGGTGCAGTGACGAGGCCGTTTCCTCTCGTATCAAACGACATAATCGAAAACGATCATTTGGACTGCTCGACAGATTACAAAATTTTACTACTCAATCACGTTCCACATATTAGTTCAGGGTTTTCCTCTCCCCTACTCGCGAACCCTCTTTTTCCAGTACGTTTAAAAAAATATATACCGTCGACGACTCTAACAATATAGAAGATCATCGTGTTAGCATATTAATGTTGATATGAACGCGGTGAAAAGTCTTCAAAAATCATTGTTTCATCACGAATGCGAATGATTCTTGAAGAATCATTCGAACTGTTGTAGGACATTTGAAAATCTCTCTTTCAGATAATTTATTAATAGTTGTCGTGAAAACGTCAACTTTAATCATTTTCAACGATTATATAATATATTCATATAAATTTATTCAGTTGGATCATTAGAATTTATTGCTCGTATCGTATAATTTTGTCGATAAATTTCATCGAGATTTTCTAAGGCAGAGGTTCGGTGTATAAATTGATTCTCATCGAGAAGTGAATTTTTTGCAGGAACGCCATTTATTTGATCGTATAAGACACGTAATGTAAAATACACGAGGCTTATGCGGGAAAAAGATTGGAAGAGAGGAAAAGAGAACGAAAGAGAACCAGAGAACCGACGGGAACGAAAAAGGAAACGCTCTAATGACGATATTCACGGTTTAACGATGATTTGCTCTCGCGACGATCTGACGCTTTTTTTCCCTCTCTGCGTTCGCCGAGTTCACTGAACTCATGCGATTAACACTGGGCACAGAGACAGCATCAGTGGCCGTGGTAGCGAGTCGTACAGTCGCATCATATCCCGCAGGACCAGTTACGGAATTCCGCGAGTCAATTTTTCATTGTTCCTTTCTTTTTGCTCCATTTCATTTTTAACTCGAACAAAAATAGTGCATGAGTATCGAGGTATGAGATGTGAGATTTGCGCCATCATCATGAGAAGGAGAGAGATGAAAAATGTTTTTTTTCTCTTTCAAATTGACAATGAAATTAAGGAGGGTGACTACATTCGTCAAAATGATAAGAAATTGATCAAATTTGGTGATAATGCTCTTCAACATCAAGTGCGAAGACACAATATTTTTCAAAATTTTCTTCTGCTTTTAGTTATCGAGTAATTACGCATTAAGGCAGATTTCTTATGCCCGGAATGTATACCTATAATATATGAAAACGCTATGCTTATACACGTGGATTTTAGCGATCAATTGCTCGATAACTGTACAGAAGAAAAATCTGAAAAAATTTGTATTGTCAAGTTTGGCACTAAAGAATATGGTCACCAAATTTTATTAAATTCTTATCATTTTGAAATTTTTAATGTATTTAACATGGTTTAGCATGGCAACATTGTATCGTCGCTAGCCACCCTCCTTAAGGGATCGAAGATTGAATCTTCGATTAGCTCAATCGAGGGCCTTGCAAATATTATTTTGGAGTACCATAAATGGAGATTGCAGTAATCGGAATGTACGACGCTGTAGTTTGCAACGTTCGAGTCCAATGAAATGGCGTAAAAAAACTCTCCAATAATTCCAGTAATTCTCCAATTTCGTTCCCTGCCAAATGTGTAATTTGTAGTTTTTTAACCTGCACTGGTGAAATAAAAAATTGGCGAATTACAAATGTTTTTTTAGTTCATTTCGTTGGACTCCAACGTTGCATGCTTCAGCGTCGTTCTGAATGTTGCCATTGCGGCAACGGTGGACGATTCCAAAATTTTGAAATTTTTGCCTGTAAACTCTGTTGGTAAAAGCGATTGTTGATAAAGCAAAAGATCGAAAAGATTTTCATTATTGGAAACGTATCACAGAAGTGATCCGCAAAATAGCAAAAATCTCGGACACAAAGAGCGTACGTTTTGCCCATAAAATATTTGGCACAAAGAGGCGTTTGCTTTTGTTGTTATTTCTTTTCATTCGCTTTTTTTCAGGCAGAAGTAATTTCCGGATCGTGTTCGGGATCACGGGAAATTGAAAATGTTCATCGGTCGCAGGTCAGCAGAGAAATTTCTGTTCGCGTATAACGCTCAAAGTGGATGTAGTCGTTGCGTATTTATGCAGATCACGCATCGAGAAATATAATTTCGACAAAATTATTACCGAAATAAAATCATCCCGACGAAAAAAGAAATGCTGTGCAACCGACGCGTCTCGATGAATCGCTTTCATAATTTTGACATTTCCAAGATGAGTATCTCATTAAACTTTGAGAATCCGTAAAAGTCGTTGAAACATCTGCCCAGTGGAATACCGCGTTTGAGCTCCGAATTCAAATGCACAAATCAGGTAGATTCATGTCAAGTGGAGAAGATTTTTTTTCATATCTGATATAAAATAACCAACGAAGCTGAGATAATAAACGGATGGCATAAAGTATACGAATAAATTACAATTCATAATATAGGCCACAGGAATAAGTGGAAGAAGTTGGTGGTGGTTGGACGGATTCTGAGTCGGTTTGACGAGAAATAGAAAGAGAGAGAGAGAGAGAGAGACGGGGGAGGGTGTTGAGAGGTGAACATTGTCATGTTCTTTTTGTGTAAGGAAACCAAGTTTTTCCCTGCATCGAGCGCGTTTTACCGTAGTGTTAGCAAATGGGAGAGGCCGTAGGAAAAATGAAAGGAAAAAAGTGTATTCCGAGAAATGCACGAGAGGGATCGAGATCGAAATCTCGTGAGCGAGGAGAAGGACGGCGGGGGGTGAACGAGGGGAGAAAGAGTTTTCTCAGGGCTAACAAAGCTTGTTACACTACGGGGTTCAAGATTTCTCTCTCTTTTCGCTGTCTCCCAGGTTCTCCAGGGCTCCGAGTGAACAACTACGTTCTCGAGGATGTTTTCGTTTTTGTTTTTCTTACACGTGGTGTTCGAGCGGCGATTTATTTTTCCTGCAATGCCGAACGAGCCGATGTGAAAAAGCAAAAAAGACAGGGGAGTAGGGAGCGATCAAAAGGCGCAAACAAAGGGTAATTCGTGAGCAATTGTCATCGTACGGTGTGCGCTAATTTTTTAAATCGAAATTTAACCTCGTTGTCGTGAGATTTGTACAGGTTTCTTTTTGAAAAATGTGAGAATTTACAACGCATTCGAGTTATCAAACGAGTCAAATAATTCGACACACCGCGAATGTTCCTGATGAATCGACATTATATAACTCGAATGGAATTGAATTCTGCTACAATTTCAATGGACAAACGTTGAAAAACAATAAACAAGGATACTGCTGTTGACGCTCGCAAAACCCCTGAGAGGAGAAACGGAAGCTAAAAATCGGTTGTGGCAGATCTTCGTATCATCGGGACCGTTCGAGTAAAGGTATTGCTCTTGCCCCATATTGAGAACGAGACGAAAAGCAAAGCTGAGCAGAGAAGAAAAGCATAAAGAGGTTGAATGACGGGAAAAGAGTTAAAAAAACAACAGAGATCGATCGAAGCGCGTCTCCGATGCATTATACATGCAGGTACCTTGCCGTAACACTTTTATACGATAGAGAAAAGGGAGAAATGAATTATATTTACTTTTGGAGAATCGATCAGGAGGCGCTCGCATCCGGGTCTTTTTTGATACGGGCTTCACCGTTTGTGTACCGAGGTCGCGGCTCTCCTACTATACACGTACGCCAAAGCGCGTTCTCTCTTTATCCCTCTTCTATTTCTCTTTATATCTCTTCTATTTCGCTCGTATTCCTTCTCGCTTCGTTTGCCAATGGAAGGGAAGCGGGAGGAGAAAATCCGCCACGAGCAATACTGTTCGCGGAATCTCTTCGTCACCCTGCCTCGTCGCTTCTGCCACAAGCAGAGTCACCCGCAACCACAGACCTCAACCTCTCCACTCTTTTCCAAAAAGCAGACATCTACGGGGATGCGAAATACGAATATACGAGGAGGGTGCATGCTCACAGACGCGAGTCGAGGAGGAATCGATATAGACGACTGTGTGAGCGCGCGAGGGGTTCGCCGGGAGTAGCTCGGTTTGCTGCGAACTCAAACTTTCATTCTACTTTCATTACGAATTATCCTTCACCGGTAAAAAGAGTCCGTTTATTCATTGTCAATTCCTGAACACAGTCACGGGCCCTCGATTCGCTAATTTCTCCTCGTTCGGCTCACCTGCGTTCAGTCGCAACGATTTGTTCTGTTGTTTTGTTATTGTGGGAGCAATACAACTGTCGAGTAATAGGGTATTACACCTTTCTTTGAAAACTGTTTTAAAATAATCCTGTGATCGTAATAAACGAGTAGAATTTTTATTTCTATTTTATAATACCGAAAACTCTCTTGAAAACTATTTTTTATTTATGATTTTCAATTTTCGCGCGGAAACTCTAGCCGCCATGTTTTTTCGGTTTGTGACGTCACTCCGTTAGTAAACAATACAATTGCGGAAGACCAAGTAATAAGATTTGTAAAAATAATGAGTTATAGTGGTATATCATTGGTGTCTCGTGTCTGAATGCAATAATACAAGTGTAAAAATGCCACAAAAATTGTGGATTCATCGCCACCATCGACATATTTATCATTGGTAGATTTGTACTATCTGCTTTCACAAAACCGTTTTCCATAATGCGATTTTAATCAAATGAATGATAAAAGTCCACAAACGTGCATAATAACTTGTAAAATTTCAAAATAACACAGAGCGCACAATAAGAATCTAGATTGTTTACTATCGGAGTGACGTCACGTTGGAATCCAATACGGCTGATGGCGTTTTCGACATTTGAAAAACAGTTGAAAAAAGACGATTTTTAAAATTGAATTATGAAATTTACATTGAATTTTTATGAATAAATATTGACGTTTCTCGTTTACTTTTTACGAAGTCTATCATAATCATGCATTTTTATATATTTTTTTACATGGTGTAAAATACCCTATTCTGCAACAATTAATCGCCGCATTAGGCCCAATCAGAATTATCAATTCGAATAACCTCTGCGATCGAAACAAACTTTCAGACTATTCCAGTGCCCGAGCCAGCTTTCCATCTAATTCTTCAAATCACCTCCCGCAGTATCAACGACAGCAGATACAATGCGAGGCGAAACAGAATATTTGTAAAAACGAATCTTAACCCTAGAACGCATGACTGGGGTGTGAGCACACCCCACGCGAACTTCAAACTACGCTCCCGTCCTAACAAGTCACATTATCGACTGATTATCGACGGATTTTTTGATATATAAATTCAATTGAAATTAGTTTTATCGTACATCATTCTTTTCGTTATAAAAAAACGAAGAAAATGGTGTAGGATAAAGTCAGTTTAGCATCGTAGGACCGGATTTATAAACAAAAAAAGAGTGGGGTGCGTTCAAACCCCGGTCATGAGGTTAAGGGTATGAAAAAAGGCACATGAGGTGTAGGGTTAATACTCGTCACCATTGCACACCTGAGCATTGGCTCTCGTTAGAGTTCCAGTCGAATTGGAATTTTCAATTATACCGTCTTCTCTGAAGCGTCGCAACAACAGAATCTGACCTCTGGAACATCTAAGAAAGAGAAGTTTCATCAAAACTCGAGCAATGGCAATGGAAATTAATTTCCGAGGAGTGTCTGACAAGGAAACCGAAGATCAAAGGCGAACGAGCACTACTCCGAAGAGGTCCCGAAAAAAAATAAATTCCATAGAAACTTGAGCAAGCAACTAGCATAAAATCCTTTTTCTATGTAAAATTATTATTTCGTTAACTCCAAACAAGCGCTATCATCGCACTTTTGAAACGTTCAAACGTTTGGCGTAACACGATCGATGTTTGCAATCGACCGCAGGTGGGGTGTCGTTGAATGACCTCGGAAGGTCAGCGTATCGGAGATCAATGAATCCGTTTTCAAACGTACAAGACACGAAGGTCGCAAAAAAGAAATGCTCCACTTTTCTAATCGAAAGGTCACCTCAAAAACGCACGTAACGCTCGCGATAAGTTCGCCCCGTCGAGGGAGTAAAACTTTTGGTTGGAACTTATTTCCTCATAGTTTTGCGATGGAGCGAGTGGTTCGCCCTGCAGATATAATTGTAGAGCTCGAGCGAATTTTGCCACTCGTGGGCAATAATTCGACGACAGTGATGATACGCAATTCGAGGCGCGCTCCCACCAAATAACACTCCTCGATATATTCGTAATTACGCGCACAGAAATTTATCGACGATGCGAAATTAAGTAGAAAATATGCCTGTATCCGGAGATTCATTGAAAATCGAAAACGATATTCGGCCATTGATACAATTATGAAGAAGAAGTAAACCCATTCCAATGAAAAACGCTGGTTTGATGTGACATTCCACTAATTTAATAACAGCTGACGTTCGTCCGAGAGAATTTAACGCTAATTACTGGATTATTTGTAATCCGGGAGATGAAAAATCTGTAGATAGAGTATTGAAATGATGAAACAAAAGTTTGATATATCGTCGCACGGTATCCCAAAATATGTCACAAGGACAAAAGAAAGCCGCGCAAGATTCGGCCCACGATTCCAAACGTATGATTCGATACAAAAAAATTAGGGAGGGGGAGGGAGTAGTCACGGACTCATTCAAGATATTCCGGTGTCTCGGGCTACACGAAATAATAAAAAACGTAGCAATTGTCGACGATTGTTTCCGGCAGGGGTTTTACGTATACACGGAAAAGAGATAAATAAAAAAGTATCGTGCGAACGGCGTCAATTCCCTGGAATAATATAAATCGTTCACCGTCCGACGAAACTCAATTTGTTTCACTTACCTGGCGATCGTAGCTCGCCGGGAATAGCTCGTCGAAAGTTTCATGCCGATACTTCCGGTCCCTCGTATCGTAATCCACGACATTTTCTCATTCACTCGACAAAAACAACGATCTTTAACGACCTCGTCGTTGACCCCGAATGTATACATGTGTATTTGTACACGTATATGTATTATCCCGTAAATCACGAGACGGCGAGTTTATTCGTGCGCTCGTCAATCATTTTTTTCCCTTCTTTTATCAATGTATAAATCCGCACAAATTGGAGATGGCACATTAAAAAAAGCACATTCACGAATTCGCTCGCACACTGACGCGACTCTCTTGTATTATCGAATAAAAAATTAGAATCCCGTAGTTACACAATATTCACGAGAACTAAAACGAGTGTAGATTAAAGGAAATAAATAGCTCGTCAACTGCACACTTTTCACTCGGTCTTGTTTGCGGGTATTTAGCCTCGATTGACCTTTGCGAATCCCTCTCCACGTGTACACTTTAATCCATGCACGTGAACACAGAGAATCGAATATTCTGTTGTTCTCGTTTCTTTCCACCTATTCATTCCGTTTGAATGAACATATCCGTTAAACGGGTGCGAGGAATATATCCGGATTCATCGTTGAACTCGAAAACTATTTGTTTGAAAATCACTCGTATATTTATCTGCCACCGGGCCACGAAATATAGCGATGTTTTTTTCGTCCGGTCGGTGTAGCGTTTAACTCATCAACGAGTGCCCGAAATCGCAGCGAGCGCATCGAGCATGACGAATTTTGCGGCGCGCATCAATGTAGCACGAGATTGCCGAAAACGTCGCATATTAACACGCACAAATGGCTAAAAATATTGGGGATAGAAAGAAGTACGAGAGAATGAGAGTGAAAAAGAGAGAGGGAGAGAGAAAGAGAGGGAGGAAAAGATGGATGGACACGCGAGTAGCGTACAGCCCTGTTTTACCTGCTGTCTCTCTGTCTCACTTTCTCTCGGTCGATCAGGCTTTCGCGAGCCGAGGTCGAGCCGACTCCGGAGTCGCATACGCCGAGTCTTTCTAACGTGCTTCAATCGTGCACACACGAGAACTCACTTTGCGAAGTGCACGAAAGAGATTGTAAACAAAGTGGAGGGATAAAAACGTGAAAAAATGTCATTAGATTGGAAAAAGCGATTGATCGAGAGAGCACGGAGAATTGGTTAAAGAGATATTTGGCCGAGCTCTTCGCTTTACGGAAACGCGAGAAAAACAAACGCTTTCACAACACACATGAGCAATCGCTCATCTTTATTTATTCATCCGTATTGAGGAATAATCCGGTGAGTATAGTGCTTTACATTTTCATTCAGTTTAACGAGCTGTCGGTATTTCCGCTAAAACATCACAGAACGGCGAGGGATTAATATTTTTTATCCTCCCCGCACAGATTTACTATTATCAGCACCGCACAATCCTCTCTTCCGTTTCAAGTTTTCCCCCTTTTATTTCGGTAACACTCCGCACGACCATCGGGCACTTTTCACCATACGCACAGAATGAAAAAATCGAGCACGCTTCACGTCGAATGAGCATAAAACAATAGCGAAGGTTCGTGGATCTACAGGATAATCGGAGAATTTTTGTTGCGATGATCTGCGTGTACAAATGTAACGTCAAAAACGCGCAGTGGCCAAACGTCACGTCCGACCCGGAACGCTGCCCGTCCAGAACTACTGGCGCTACTCCAGCGATCGTCTCGTTTCCCCCACCCAGTGGCTGCGATGCCGGGCGGTCAGTAATAACCGATCCCCACTTCTCTGCCACTCGTTCGGTCTCTTTCTCCCGCACTTCAATTCCGTACCGCCGCGCCGTTATCCCCTCTTTCGCCGTGCCGAAACTGCAGTCATCCACGCGCCCCTATCCCCACTCTCGTTAGCCACGCACTGTGCTAGTACGAGCGCGACACACGCTCGTACGTCGAGTGGGAGAAGCGGTCGCGTGGCGGCCGTGGCCTCACGTCGCCCTGCAGTGGGAATAGAAGGTTATATTGCCCCCGAGGCAGCGGCGGCGGCGACGGCGGCGGCAGCGGCGGTCGCGACGCGCGGCGAGGGGCGGCTGAAGACGGAGGGGTGCGAAGCGGCGAGCGCCGACACGGGGTAGGGAGACGCATGCGCCCTGCTGTCAGAGCGCTCGACTGTGCTCTCTCCTCTCTTTCTGGCTGCAGCGGTTCTACTATCTGCGTTCGTTCCGCACTCGGTCCTCCCGAGCCACCGGAGGTGAAGTCTCGGAGCGTGCGCGCGGGAGAGACGAGGACGAGTAATTTAAGGGCGGCAGAGAAAGTAAGAGAGAATCACGCGAAACCCCAGGCAGGAAGGAAAGATGAGGAGGCTCCAATTACTGACCATCCAAGAAACCTATAACGCACAAATCGATACATCGACACGCTGCCAACCTTCGTAAAACGAACGTGCCCTCGGATCAATAATCGATACTTGCTCGAACAATGAGCCGCGGAATCGTAATCGATTATCAACATTTCGCGCTCTTCGTGTACTATTCGATCTAACAATAATTTGGAGAAGCGAGTTTCGAAAGGAGCGTTGCCTTCAAAGATTTATCGTCTTCCACAATATTTTTATCGTCATTTGCAGAGCCCTCCTGCATCCGATTCATCACAAAAATCGACTTAATTTTATCCTCCGGATGCCAAAGCTGCGGAATTCTGGAGCTGTACAGAGCTTATACCCAAACTCCACTCTCCTTTATGCCATTTTTATACAACCACTTTCATTAGTTACATTTATCGAAGCATTTTTAACTGAAATATACAATGAACTACATATTTGCGTTACGCAGGAACACACAAATCGACGGAAGAGAAAAAAATGATTTTCGATGTGGAAAAATTGGGGCGATGTTTCCCCATCCATCGTGGCAAAGTTTGGCTGGAATGAAACTTTCAATGGGCTGCAGATATAAATAAATGTATGGCCAGTCGTCTGGAGGTTATGGCTTAATATCCTTCTTACGCTCATCGGGTGTGCGTGTGTGCGCGCGCGCGCGTGTAAAAAGTATCCTGGAGCGGTTTTGCCGCATTAGAACGATAGGGATGGGAGAAGCACCCGTGCATTTTGAAGGGAAAGCGAGAGAGAGAGAGAGAGAGCGAGAGCGAGAAAAGGAAGCGTAAAAGGGAGAACACTCTTGTCGATAAAGGGCAAACGTTGGGGAGAATGGAGAGCGATGAACGGTGACGAAGCAAAAGACTTGAGCAGGATAAGCTCGTACCCGAGACGAGAGGAATACTCGTAGGCTAATGTCCGATCTCTCGGCAGGACAGTTCGGATGCGACGCTGCAACGTGTGGGGAAGAAAATGGTGGGGATTTTAAGGTCGAGAACCCCACAGGCAGAGATCGAACGTGCGTACTACATGCCGTACTCCATCATGAAATCTACTACTATTCTGTACGACTGTACGACACTACTTTGTTCCACCTACAGTCGATTTCCCCGTAGGCAAACTCAATTTCGCGCATCGCTAAATTCGTTCTAATTGTCAGTTTTTTCATTACCGTACTCCGAAGAGCGGATAAATTATGGGAAAAGAGCTATCAATGAAGTAGTTGGATCAATTTCTATTTCTATTATAAAATTAAATTTTTCCATTCATCTTTGAACCCGATGAGATTGAGAAATGGACATTTATTGAACGGACGCGGACAGTTTGACGGTTGAACTTCTCCCATGAAAATTTCATTGGTTGATCGATAATTTCCTTTCTTAAAAAAGACATTTTTATATATCGAAATGTGAAGCCTCCATTCGTTGCCATGGTTTTGTTTATTCGTTGTCATGGATCGTTGCCAAGCATCATTGTTAGTTAGTTTTTTGAGGTCAAAGCCCGCGTCTTGCTAGTTCTCATAAATTTCTCATTCTCACATTTTGGCCTCGGAATTCGTTGTACGACTTGAACAATTTCTGGCGCTTCGAATCGTTGCTATTCAAGTGTTCCCAACGTAACATTATTTTTGATCGGCTGATTGAAAGATACCGCTGCTATTATTACTTTGACCTCGAGCTCGAATCCGGTGAGTTCATTCCTATTTATTGATCAATAGGGAAACTCGACTGTATGGCCACTGAGATCATATGTACCACTACATGAAAGTAAATTATTTCCCTACTCCCCTGTGCGCGATCCAACTCCAGGACTATCGCACTAGCTTGATAATTAGTCGAACGATCCGATGTCAAACATACCCGTTAATTGATGCATATGCAGATTTCTGCGGAAGTTGTGAGAATCCATATTATATGTCGGTATATTAGGGAGAGACTTGAATATATATGTGTATATATCGATGTTCTGTATTCGTTCATACGTATGTCTACGAGAAAATCGCCTACATTGGATACCCTGAGGAACGAATTCATCAGCCAACAATATATACACGAATATCCGTACATTTTGTACCTCCGTACCAATCAATCTTTTCGTCTAAATTATATTTTGATTTTAATTTAAAAACATTTTAATTATGTTGCTCGTGTCATCTTACTCTTCTCTGTCGACTTTAGATGATAATTTCATGTATCCCCTTTGTACATTTCAGTTAGTCTAAGAGGACCGTGTGACACGAACATTCAAATTTTCCCGCCGGATGGTGACTCGTCCTCTTTCGCTCCGGGACCGTCATGCGTCACCCGATCAACAACTCAGAAACACAACAATATCTTTGGGTTGGTCAACCAGCAGGTTGTTCCTTAATACCGAAATTACGGTGCTCCGACTACAAACATCGCAAGGATATTGGAGGTCTCGGAGCAACGAAAGAGCCAACAAGGGACGGCAACAAAACCGAAAATTGATAAGTGATCTGATCTTTCTTTGGAAATATTGTTGCGAATACTTAAATCGAACTATCTGTAAGAGTGTGAGAGAATGAGTGAGTAGTAGCGTGAATTCCTACGATTCGATTTGACCAAAAATATACATGTACTAACAAATATCTCTTTGATGGAATATTTCGTTCCTCTATTAATATGTAAATATAATTCCACAACACAATTATGTTAACCTATTTTTCTATACAACCGACATTATCCATAAAAATATTGATAATTTTGGCTGGAGCGAGTAAAACCTTTGAAATTCCTCATCTCATCCGCAAAGAGTCTTGCTCGAAGTCGGCCTTCAAGAATGGATACTCTCGCGTCCGGACAAAGAGCATCCAATACTCAAAAACAATCTAATGTGACGCAGCTAGGCGAGGTGCAAAGCCTTGGGAGTGTGTCATCGTAGTGTACTCGTACGGATAAACGTTTTGTCAGCATTTGAACGGGCAGAGTGCAATGCTTTGATGATTGACATGCAATTGTCATCATATCGAACGAGCTAGGTAATATTTGACGTGCAAAACCTCGTTTAAGGAGGATCACGCGAATTAATGGAAATTGAAAATTCCAACTCTAAGAGTTGAAATTTGGAAATACCCTAGAAATATACAGCGTGCCAGAATTCCCAGAATTATTATAGGATCTACCGTTTAGTTGTCGAGAAAACAGTTAACGAAAATCACATTTTTTGAAGGGTTATGCACAGGCTCTTATGGCAGGCACACTTTCTGTGCAACCATTTGGATTTGTTACGTCCCGGTACGAGATTTTTTAAATAGAAGGGAACGCAACACAGTATTGACTCTTCTTTCGGGTCAAGACACTTAAGTCCTTTACCCAGGGACGCGAGCCACGTCTTTTGAATATGGGAGCGTAAGAATGATTTTTGCAGGATAGGTTGTTGTAATCGCAGTGGTATGCAGATAAACCCATAAAGGTGTGAATATTTTAAGTGAGTACTCACGAGATATTTCTTGGTTATTTATCGTGGATTATTTATTAATCGGATTTCTCCTGGTTTACAATGTTGATTACAATATATTTGATTATAATTATTTATTTTAATGTAGTTGGTATTAAACTGGCCTTGTGGCTTGATTAGAATTAAGCGATTAAATTCGTAGAGGTGAATTGAAACGCAGTTTCAATTCTATGATTATTACTTGAAAGAAAAAAAATATTCCAAGTCCGGAATGAGACGGGATTTTGTGAATAATTTGGACAAAGTCTTTTTTCGTAAAGACTCGCGAATAACGGAACTGCGTTTAGAATATCTGGTGAAGACGATGAACAAGAGGAAGAACGAACGAAGAACTCAGGGCATTTTGCACCTGATTTAAGTAGACTTTACCCCCCTCGAATTTTTCCCTTCCATACGAAGTTTTAGATGCGCGTTGCACTCGTCACATCAATTTCCCATTAAAATTTTATAGAAAAGGAAATTATTGGCCAATCGCGAGATTCGAGCTTTCTTCCCCACTTGACCCAGAAAACAAAGGAGGGTTTTGATTATATAGGTATATCGTTTAGGATGAGCCACATCTAAGCTAATAAGTCATGTATATCTGTATCTTGCAATGCTCGAATTATATTATTGTTATTTTTGCTTTCTTGAAGCTTGAGTCAACCGGGCACAATCGTCTATCGATATAATTTGCTCGCACGTCGTGTAAGACTCGAATTTTATCTTTGTTTAATGTAAAGCTACAGTGGACAGTAGCTACGGTTATTTCGCTCCCCTATTTTTCGTCGCAAGCCATCTGATATTTTCGTTTAACGCTCGAGCGTTCCGTCTTGCCTCGTAATCTTTTCGTAAATAAAATGTTGCTTTCAATATTCCTTTCATCGCGACAGATTTTCGTGAGGATATGCGGCTTGTTAAGTCATATGACAATATCAACTCGTAACAAATTTAATGAAATAGGATCCTTCCAAGTTTAGAGAGTTAAAAACGAGAATAAGAAAATATAATGTTTTTGGATATAAATGGTGTCTTGAGAAAGCCCTGTTACCGGTGAGATGACTTGGGAATGGAAAAAGAAAAAACACTTTTTGAGGTTAACAAGTAATAACGGAATAAACAGCGGAAGTTTCGATAACCCCGCATGAGCCAGCTGGTTTAAAATATAAATATGCATACGCATATAAATAGAAAATGGCTGTTGTCACATTTTGCTTGACGATTTAACTGAGAAAGTATTTTAAGCGGTATCATAATATTCAAAATTTATCAATCTCAACAAATAAGTTACACATAATTTTAATAATTGCGAGAATAAATTTTAATCGTTTCTTTGATCACGAAAAGAGCAAAGCAGTTCAGTTGCTTTTTTGAATCACAAGTAACGCATGATCTATCTTAAACGAGGGGTACTTTACTGCTTTTGTTTTGCTGTAATTTCGTTGGAAATAAGGAGGAGAGAGTGGAAAAGTTGGGATGTATGATACGTACCTTATCGACGTGTGGGTGGTGCTTCGTGACGCGAGACCGCTTCATCCATAGCTCTGACAGATTTCGGTGAAACCAGAAATCGTGGCAGAGGATAAGGCTGTCCCATTACGATATATAAAAGCCAACGGAATGCGTTATTCTCTGTCTTCTTATAAGGTGATCACCTTATTTATGGCGCTTTTATATTCCTATATCAGTTCCAAACTACCGTCAATATGATAGTGAAGGAATCACAATTTACTAAGTTCTATCATGCGTCGTTCCTCGCGCTTCATCATCTGCGGATAAGGCTACACTACTGATCGGATATGTCAAATTACACGCGGAACGTAAATTGGGCTGAACACGAAAACTGCATGGCTGACACAGTCGAGGGCCGCGGCTTTGACCATTCACATTTATGGCTTATGCACTCGCATAGAATTCTGAAGGCCTGGTGCACTTGTATTCAACAATCTTGCTGCTCTAACGTTCGGATACGTACCATACCGTTGAGCAATCTGTATGTATATTGCAGTGAAAGCATCTCCGGGCAATGTTGACTCCCGCTGTTTCTAGCCACCGACGCGGTTACGCACGGTCATGATACTTCGTCACTTGCGGTACACGTGCATTCTGCAGGTGCCATACAGCTCGAATAACCACTGACAGAACTCTCAAGGTCTGTTACTATAACGTGCGTTGTACCTCGCTTTCATTTCGACTAATTGCAGGTTACTTACCTTCGTCAGTTTTATATTTCATTTCAGTGTTTACGGACGCGTGCGATTTCGAACTAACGAATTTAGGCGTGAATGGAATTCGGTAAAATCTAATTCAACTCCTAGTCATTCTCCTGAGTACCGAAGTGACGTTTTAATTTTTCAGTAATTTTTCACTGATAAGAGATTTTTTTATTTTCAGGGTAGACGATCATTTTTCCGTAATTAGTTTTTGTGACTGTGTTTTGCATGAAGCATGGAGATCAGGGTCCGCATAATACACATCAGCTACAACATGCACGCTCAATTATTTGAAGGAAAACATTATTTTTCTGTTATTCCCGAAATTCGAGTACGTTTTGAGACGATTTTTCTTCCGCATAATTTGTGTTGCCTGGAGCTCATGGAAGATTAAACGCTTACTGGATATTCCAAACTCGTATCGTTTCCCAGGCGCGTGTATCTTTTTATTTTTTATTTTTTTATTTGCTCGTATATAGGACTCGTCACGTGGGCACGTATGCTTGAAATTTGGTGACGAGAATGTTTATTTTTGTCGTTGTTTTTCTATTCGCCCGCTCTTTTTTGTGTTTTTTTTTTTGCATAGCTCACTTCTTCCTCTTTATACCGCGTTCCTTTTACAGAGCCTCGAGATGGCTGGTATGGGTCGGCAATCGCACAGTGGATGCACCGGCATATTTGCCTAGGTCGCTCTCGAGTATTTTCGCAAAGGAAATAAAAACCGGAACGTGAGCCCGGTGCAACTGTGGCACCGTGCCAGGCCAACCGAAGGACCCGCTTACCGATAGCTCTTTTCGTATCTCTTTCTCTCTCCCTCAGATGCAGGAGCGTTTCTTCGAGGCATCGACGAACGTAAATTGAATCGAATGCCGGAGAGCTCTCGGATAAATCCGTGAGATGTTTATGGCCCGTTCGAAAGCTCCAGACTGATTCGAAAATATTTGCCAGTTTCGATGAAAATTTGCTTATATACAATGTTATAACGGATGCTCGATCGAACTCTCCCTTCTGTCTTTTCCGCGTTCTCGTTCTCCATTTCACAGGAATACACGCTGCGAGACTAATCTTATTTGCCTATGGAACACAAATTCGCTACCTTTCAAAAATTCATCTCCAATTTTCCAAATCAACTCGCCAAATATATCACGGTAGTTCTTCAAAAATTATTCAAGTGCTTGAGGTTCAGATCTTGATTATTTCTGAAAATGATTTCAACAAAACTTCTCGTACTGACGAATACTATACCACCGTTATCTCTAATTCTGACGAAGAAATTCACCTTCATTTATTTATGTCGTTCCATTTCGAAAGTTGCTATTCCTAATATTTATAAAGCCGAACTCTTTTTATAGGATTTTTCTTCATGAAATACGAACGTGGTAGCTCGTTATTTAATCATCAAAACCGTTTGCCAAAATAAAGACATCGCCTCTTGGAAATTTATCCATAAAACAGGGCGATAAGATAGCAATATACGTTTATATATAAGCTCGTCTTGACCGAGCATGAGATTTCTGAAAAAGAGCAACTATGTCATTCCAGCACGTCGCTTTATTTTCGTGTGCTTTTTACGGTGGAAGAAATCGGGAAGGACACTCGATAAGAGATCTTCCTAAAGTGTACTGGTATTCCCAAACGTATAGCGAAACAGCGCCAGAGTAAGAAAGCGAGAGGAAGAGAAAAAACTTTTGTTGAAGAACGCGAGTAGTTGCGGAAAGATATCACCTTTAGAATTATTCGAAAGATCTACGATGGCGGTGTCGGTAGGGTGTCCCACGAGTTTTTTCAGTTGATCGATCGACGTGAGCATTTTCCAGTTGGCTTATAGCTTATTACTCCCAATTTCTGTAAACGTTTTGACTCAACTTTACCCGGAAAGTCGATTAAGTTTCGCGGCATCGAATGAAGACGGGTGCATTCTTGGTCGAGAAAAAACCGAGATGTGACATCTGTCACCGATTTCGTACAAGCATCCACAAAGATTTTTCTACGATACATGAGATTTTTCTCGAATATATTACTCGCTCTCGTTCTGTCATAGCTAGGAACATCGAAAACCGTAGAGAAATATACCCAAACATCAAAAACCATAGAAAAATATACTTAGACATCGAAAACTATGGAGCCGTAATCACTGAAATTCGAAAAAATCAAGCCTGACCACGCAATTTCAGACCCTGCGATCTCGTCTAATGATTCATAATTCAATTCCTTGTGAAATCTGTTTATCTTTAAAATTATGCTACAATAAATCTATTATTCTTCGAAATTGATAAGCAATGAAAATCAATTCGCATTTCAATTAAATGCGAATGGAACTCAGAAGCATGATATCCCACTCCAAGCTGAGATGTATTTAAGTGAAAAATGATTTCTCATTTCGAGATAAAAAAATGTGGAAACTCAAAAATCATGTGTTATGCTATTTTATACACAAATACAAATACTTTTTTATTCGAATGTGTTGCTTACTTTTGGATCATATCATTAAGTGTTGGTGATAGAAAAAGACGCGATGTGATTCGTCTTGATGAAATTATTCAATTTTTCAAATATACTATACTACTCTCATGTATATGAAAAAAAGTGTTATTCTGATAGGAACATATAATTGCACGCGTATTCATGAAACTGTCAAACCGATAGCCAGAACAATCAAACTGTCGGCGGGACTACGAATTCGGGATCTCCATAAGCGACCAATCACAGCAAGAATAAAGAGGAAACAATAGATTCGATATTTCGATATATTCGATACATTCGAGCGCATCAACTTTTTATTAGAGGAGACTGACCTTCTATCCAACTATTCCAGACCAGCCGTACTTATGGTTTTACCCTCCTCGTGTTTCAAATCTCCTGCTGAAATATCTTGTATTTGATATCGAAATGTACGATGCTCACTAATTATTCACGGAGTTCCATCAAAATTAAATGATATTATTTTCTAAGTCCATGCTTAAACCATGCTTAAACGAAAAAGTAATCCTATCATAATCATTTTAACTATTCTACGCCTATACGAGCACGTGCAGACCAATCATTTATTTGGAACATTGAGAATCATACACGTGCATAAATTTGAGAACTTCATAGGGGAGACCGGGGCAAAACGGGATACCCGAAAAATGAGAGAAATTTTTTTGTCTTTTTTTTTTTTTTTTTTTAATTTTTATCCTAATCCGAAAAGAACATGAAACATATTTTTTCCAAAATATCTTGTTTTTTCTGGATTTTGATTTTTTCTTTTAAATTCGTTTTTTTTTCAAATTCTCTTTTTTTACATCACTTTTAAAATGAAAACGTTTTTGCACAGATATACAAAAAGCATTTGTAAATCTACTCGCAGATTACTGCCTCGCAGATTACTGTCTACGACAGTAATCGCAGATATATTTTTGCGGACCATCATGTGTGGTTACACCTGCACACGAATCATGTGCCTACTCTGCACAATTTTGGCACTGAATCCATGATTCAGTGGATAAAGAATACAAATTTTTACAAAATAAATATTGGCAATCTTCGTTATTATTCATATCATTAATTTTGAATTGAAATACAGAGGGTGCGTTCGACGTACGTTAGAGCGTTGTAAGCGCTGAGAGCGCTCACAGCGTGCGCTCGACTTACGTTTGAGCGCTGTAAGCGCTGAGATCGCTTTCAACGCTTACAGCAATAAGTCAGAAGCACTCGGTTACGGGTGTAAAATACACCCAAAATGCATTGAATTAAAATCATAGTAAACAAAATTTTATGACTTTTTGAGGAGTACCCCGTTTTGCCTCAGATTTTTTTTTTTTTTTTTTTTTGAAAATTGAAAAGAATTTCAGTACATTTCTTAGTTTTTGGGAGTAAAAAATAGACAAAGCTTCCCAAACTTCTGAAAAGTTCAATATTCCCTTAGGTATCCCGTTTTGCCCCGGTCTCCCCTATATATTTTCTAACCAGTAGAAACTCTGTACCTCGGCAGCAGAGAGCTCCGAGCAGCATTTTATGAAAACGGATTATTTGTCTGAATGTTATTTGTGAAGATATCACAAAATTGAATTTTCTCGAAATTTCTTAACGCAAGACGAGAACGAAAGGAGACATAATTAACGGAATAACTGAAGCTGCAATACATTTTGAAGTTACGCAATCGCACAGATTACACTATTAAAAGGGCACTACATTTTTACTTATTCGTAATTCGCTCTTTTTGGGTTTACAAGCCACGCCTGTAAACCATAGCTATACACATATATAAACATGTATACGTATGTGTTGAGACATTTATATACCATCTATATGAATGTATACAGTTCACCATTACTGACAGAGCGCGAAATTGGCGGTGAACTAATTACACTCCTTGACGAGGTCGTGCTCCGGAGAACCACCGGCAGCATCAGCACAGAGGCAAGAGCTTGCAGTTTACTCCAAATTGCTATAGGACGTTGAGACAGGCTTCGTATTCACGTGAAAAGCATGCGCACTTCCCTTTTTTCCATCTCCTTCATTCCTCTTCCTTTTTCCCTCTCTGTTTCTCTTTCTTTTTCCCTTCCTCTTAGTCCCTTTTCCTCATTGCTGACCGAAATCACTCGAGTTGTACGATTGTTTTTGTGGCAATTGCTTTCCCATTAGTGTACCGAGAAAACGGCTCCCTTGGTTGTTATCCCTCTCCGCCTTCGCTTTCTGGCAGCTCTCGCCCACCGCTCGCACTCCATACCACCCACGAGAGCCCATTTCTCCCTTCCTGTAAATAGGTTATTATGTGCAGCGCTTAAAAAAAAACCCTGAAAATTGAAATCTGTGTTTCGCTTCTTATACACTACGCTTACATATATTTATGAGGACACTGCTAATTTACCTGATTGTAAGCGCAATCGCGGAGAAGCATCGATCCATTCATTCAAATTTAGCTTTGCTAGTGGCAGTGTTACTACTGGGATTTGATTAAATTTGATGGAGTGCGATCGAGTTTCTTGGCCCCACGATCGCGCATCTCTTCTCATTTATTCATGTACTTTTTTTGCCTAAACTGTAATAGATCAGCATTCGATAAAAACATTTCACTTCTTGACGTTTTCTCTGGTTCAAACAGCCAATGAATAACTGTTGGCAACAGTTGCAGAAATTAGATTTCTGAACTCGCGATTAATTCAAAACCGACGATTTTTCCACAGTTACGTCATTATTATATTTAACGAACGTTTCCATGCGAATTCAGTTTTGTAAATCGCGTCGATGCATCAGAAAAATTCTTGCATCATAAAATCGTATTATCTTTTGTTACCGATGAATAATATAGTTTTTGAATAATTCGCATACACGCAACCATCCGTACCAGATTTTTTTTAATCAGTTGAATTATACATTTTGTTGTCGCGAGGTGGAGTATGTTCCATGTATCCGATTTTCCATTTCGCGAACCCTGCATGGAAATGATTTTCATCCATGAAAATACAAATGGCCCATTCATGCGGTTCCGTAATTTTGAGCATTAGTTAACTGTACATATGGGACGAAACGAAACACTCCGAAAAAAAGAAATTTTTTCTCTATAGAAAGTTGAAAAATTTGATTATTTCACTCAGACCATTCTTTCGGAATGTAATATTCAATAAAAACATTGAAATTTTTTCCAAAATAAAAAAATTGGCTCACGTAGCACACAGGATAAGCGTTAAAGGAGCGGTATTTATTGTTAAATTTTACATTTCGAAAGGGAAAAAATAAAATAACGTCGTCTTTCGTTGATTAAAATGACACATATTAGATACGTTAAAAAGATAATACATTTAACTCTCAAAATTGTTATTGTTTCATCAAGTGCATATTAGAATTAAGTACACGCATTGGTGTCACCAAAAAAAAAAAAAAAATAGCACGTTTTTATTAGATGACAGCAGGTATTTAATTGCCTATCTTCAGTCAAATAAATCAGCTTAACTGAGTGAAAAAAATCAATTTTCAAAAAAATTATTTTTTTTGGGGGAATAAATTTTCTCATGGGGGAATAGCATTCTAAATTTTCGGGTCGAGGAGAGAAGGGGGTGGGGGGGGGGGGAGGGGGGTGCTCCGTTTTCCCCAACTTTCGCCCCTATTCCATTTACAATTTAACTCGAAAACTATATAATTGAATTCCTCGTCCATCTTATGATTTCCGTAATCCTCTTCGAGTACCCAATTTAACCCACGATGATACATTTTTGATGGCCGTATCGGGAGAATACATTACATGCGCAGGGTTTCTCGCCACCAATGTTTATACTTTCGGGCTTGAGTTGGAGATGAAATTTCGGAGCGGTACATATCTAACTATGTTTTACGACAAGATTTCTCCGGCGAGGATCAGCTCAATAACAGATTGATTATCATTTTAAAAATCTATTGATTATGGGAGTGATGATCTATCGGAAGCTCAGAAGCTTTCATAGAAAACGTTTGTTCCTTGTGCATACGCAGACGAAGGAAGCGGAGTTGGAAAAGAAAACTTAATAAGACTAATTCTCTAGGTCACGGAATTTCCTACGAAAAAGCTTCACGCAACTCTTGTCTATTTTCAGTAGTTTAGTTCTGGGAGTGGGAGAAAAAAATAGCTGGTACTCAATGGCAACGTTTGAAGATATTTATTCCTTCCGCTCTCACGACTCAACCTCTAAATATACAAGCGTGTCGAGAAACTAAAGGAAAATTTTGCGCTCCCTAAAATAAGTTGTCGGCGTTGGCAAGGCTCGCATTACACGCGGAAATGCTCGTCGTCAAATGTCATTATCATCTCATCGATAGAAAGCCTCGTCAAAAAAATTATGCTAATCGCGCAATTTCATCTATAATATTAGTTTACATTTATATGACCATTCGTCAACGTGTACTTATTCATGCTCGTTCAATTCGTAGAATTATCCAAGGTAAATGTGAATAATCCGTTTGCCCAATTTACAGTGCACTCTCATCAATATATAATGTCATTACTCAAATTCCAATTACTTTTCGACAATCAATGCGCATTTCCATCATTGATACAGGATTTAGATTAATTATCGAATCAAGTGCTATACCGATTGCTCTCATCCATTCTCACTAGCGAAGTTCGCGACCGTCATTATTGTTGAAGTTATTACAAATCGATGTTTGAGAGAAATTCGATATTAAAATAAAAGTTAATAATAATTCAAGCTGGGGATGAAGAGAAGATTAATTAAAGATGACGTGGAATGAAAAATTATTTGCTGCCCTTTTCCCACTTTGTTACGAGGAGCCGTTTTGAAAGAACGAGAATAAAAAGTGAGATGCCATTACTGAAGACTCCTTTCATCAGCGCGTACAATAATTCATCGGGTTTGTCTCAATTGGGTCTCAATTATGGAATAAAGAAAAAAAATAGAGTCAAAGAAAAGTACCGATTTCGCTGACCGAGGTTCCATGATTTCACATGGACGATGGACGATTCTCCCCAGCTGAATAGAGGATTAAGACTAACATTTTAACAGCATCCACGGGGATATCTACATACAGCATTCAACGGTATATTTGATAACTGCAAGAGATATTAAAATTCTCAATCGTTTTAATCACTTATCGTCGAGACAAAGATCCTTCAAAAGGTGAAAATTCATTGAACACCGATCCAAGCGGATTCCAGCTAGAGAGCCTCGGAAATATGAGATTAACACTCGAACCGTGGTGAATACGAGAGCCCGTCCAGACACGCGTCATCTCATTATCTCCTAGCAAGCACGTATACAAAAAGCCGAAGGCGATAGAGGTGGAAGGATAAAGCGAAGGAAACTCTGTGAAATGATCCGAGATGGAGAGATTGTGGAATCTGGTTATACCACCTTATTCGCTCGGGCGGTGAGGGGCGGACTTGTGAGCTGACTTTCGTCCTTGAAACCTCTGCCTATCGTCACCTTCCCATGTCTTTCACCTCCCGCGTGCTAATATTAACGTAACGTATAAAAGACATTCATTTGTGATTATTTCTGGCGATACAGCAAAAATTATCAACCAATTACACTTTCCTGCAATTATTCATAGTTCCATGTAGCATCGAAAAATCATGCTCTTTTTTTCTCATGACGATTATTCAATGATTTTATGAAATCCTCCATTTATTATGACATTCAACGATTGCCACTCCCCAAATGAATTTCAGTTCAATGTCTATTCTGTGCGGCTGTCTTCTTGCAAGAGATTTCTCAATATTATTCTGTTTTTATCGAAAATTTGTGCGGTGATGTTACCATACACTTCTTAATGAGATCATGCCCACCACACGAGCGTTGTACAACTGAATTTTTTGTCATGATAAGGGATTGGTGCTATTATGTTCTCTCAAAATTTATAGATTTAAATATTAACATAACTAATCAATTAGTCCGTTGTAATTATCAATTATATAAAAAAAATATCATTATTAGTAAAAATTTGACTAGTTAACTTTTTGATTTGGCAACTTTGTTGTTGGTGGAGAGATATATCTACCTTGCCAACGGTAAACTGATGGCTTGTCACTCACATATGACTTGATACACATAACCAACAATTTATTTGAATTTGAGGTTACGTCATTATTTGTGATTACAAATATTTTTGTTATCACAATATTTGTATAAATATGAACAAAAAACATTTTTCTATTAATTATACCGAGAAAGTATACACGCCTGTACAGTACCGATACACTAATGTAAGCACGTCACAACTAAACACGATATACGTCGATATACATATATATAAACAGCTGATAGAGCGGTGTTGCCGATGTCGTACCGAACCTAGTATTCAACGATTCATCGTGAGCGATAA
The DNA here is from genome assembly GCF_019457755.1 of Venturia canescens. Taxonomy (NCBI): domain Eukaryota; kingdom Metazoa; phylum Arthropoda; class Insecta; order Hymenoptera; family Ichneumonidae; genus Venturia; species Venturia canescens. Next base: position 13,089,166 of record NC_057427.1, read on the forward strand.
TGGTAGTTAATTTATGATTTCATTCTTAAAGTTTCGGTGACCTGATATTTTTATAACGCCGCATTAACAAGATAAATGTTCAACGAATACGTATATGATTTAATTTTTTTTTTTTTCCAGCACTTACGATCCCTTAAATTTAATTGAAAAATCACGATCCATTTACTGCCACTACGATGTCCAATTTTTAATACTTATTTTCTTGCTTAAATGTTCGGTAACCTCCCCTCAATTTTTTTTACCGTCATTTTCGAACATTTTTCTATGCTGCGTAAAAAAATCAGATTTTTAAATAGTGGCCATGATCTCATTAATAGTATCTATCTTTGCGATACCAGAGCCGCTTATTCAACAGCAGATTTCTAGTCGGATTCGGATATCTTTCAAAAATGAATCAGAATCGTTGTTTAGATTTTTAATGATTTTCTGAGATTTCTAAAATAACTCAGAATCATTCGCGTGTTCAATAAAATCTGGATATAAATGATTCGATGTTATGACAAAAAGATGACTCGAAATAAAGTATTGCATAATATGGTATGACATCGAAGCACTGCAAATCAAATTATCCTAGGAGAAAATGTGGAAACGTGAAACGAAGGCAGTAGAATGACGAGAGAATTCTCTAGAAAATCGAATTCCAACTCGAATTTGTGGAGTATAAACGAAGTTCTACGGTGGAAAGCAGCATAAGAATGACCACTGATCGCATAATTTGACAGCCGATTGTGCAATATTTTGATTAAACGTTAAGTGATTAACAGTACTGGAGTGCTCCGAAATATCGCTCGTCTGACATTTCTTTTTCGGGCATATTCCTATTCGTGCAAAGTAACCGAAAATCGAGTACTTTCGAAAGCGTTAATTTTTAAGGAGGAACATCAGCTTCACGTAAAGTGAGGTTATGTAAATACGAATTTCACTATTTTAATCTAAATTATCTAGGTTATGTAAACCCTGTTTGCTTTATTTATACGGGATTAACCCCCCAAAATACGTCATTTTTCGGTGGAATTTATGTGATATATAAAAAAATGCCAGAATTAAACGACCTCGAATTTTGCAAATATATTCTTTAGAGTTCAAACTGTGGAATAGTACTTTTTTTCTAAACTATCACCATTTTTTTATTTGCTTTTGAATATGAAAAGTTGGAGTCTGTGGAGTTATTTCCTATGCGTAGGTGTTAAATATTCCAAGTTTGAAAATGATTTACTAAAAAATGGCTGAATTAAATGGATTAATAATTGCAGAGGCTATAGGAAATATATCCAAAAATGTATTCTAAAAGTTTTATTAAACAATCACCACTTTTCTCAAGCTGATGTTCCTCCTTAAATCGTATTTCATGTAGTTCATGAGAGTGTTGGAAGTGAGATATTCCAGAGCAGAGATGTGTCGAAATTGATCTGGCAAAAAGAGATATGAAAGATTCAATATTAAGAATAAATTGATAGTTTAAATGAATGATTCTCATAAGACGCATTTTATTTAGAATTCCAGATTTGAGGTATTTCCGAGTAATACTTGGCGTCAAGACGCCCTCGCATCCAGGCATAATAAGATTCAACGCTAGCGCAGTTAGTGAGTTGGAATAGAGGAATGAAGAATAGAGTTACAATCCTGCGGTTTATTAAATATCTGACATGCAATGATCCGAACAAATTTAATTTGGCATCAGAGTTGGCTATAACGTTGGATAACTAGAAATTTCTGTTTTCCTGATCTTCTTGTATCCAGGAGTTCATAAATATTTTACATTACGATAGGGAACTGCTGGAATAAATGGTAGATACTTCAAAAATAACCACCCTAGACGGAGCGTATATGACACACGAATGGAATAGGGGAAGAGAAGGCAATGCGGACGATAAAACTCGGCGTCGAGCTTTTCGTTTGCTTACAGCTCGCTTGTTCTCTTTTTCAGTCTTTTTAAATCTTTCGGGCAAGTACTCGCGGCCCGCACCGACTGAACCCCTCGGACTTTCTTGGTGATCCACGACACGAGGGAAGGAAAAGTGTGTGAGAGACGTGTGAAAGGGAAGTCTAAAATTACAATCCAGCGTGACGATGTCTAGGACGCATCTCTTTCTCTCGTTTTTTCAGCCTCGATTCTCCGTCTCTTTTCTTCCTTCATCCCTTGGCATTGCCGACATAATCTTTTTTTACATTTTCTATCCTTCTTGGAAGAAAGTGTGGGTTACGAGAATAGTACACCGTTCCACCCTCGCGTAAATTTCGTCCTGAAGTATCGAGAAGGGCTTCTCTAACGCTGCATCTCTTTTGCTCTCTTTCTCTTTCACTGCCAAACACTTTTCGTCGTTCATCTTCGTCACACCGTCGAAATGTAGTCTTTACATATTTTCTCCATTCCCAACGAATCATAGAAACATTATTCTGCTCGAACTTTCTCGTAATTATCTTTTGGAAAAACTTAAACGACGATGGAGCTATCATCGCAATTCATGCACACCGATCCGATATGAGAAAACGCACTCAAATGTTTCGTGCATCCTTTGATTTTTCACAGCATGCTGATCGAAGCGATTTTCAATGGAATGTTCATTCTGCGCAACGATCACTGGGAAATCGTAAATTTTTTTCTCCTCTGCCTTCTCGTATACAGCGAGGGCAGGCTATTCCTTGGAGAGGGAGAGAGAGAGAGAGAGTGAGAGGAGTTCGAAACAGCCTATGCAGTCAACTCAACTGTTGGAGAGACATCGTCGTTTTCCCCCATCGAATACTCCGTCTACGAGATTCCCAGTTGGCGTAGACGAGATATAGTCGGGGCCAGGCCTGCAGCCAGAAAAGAGACGAGAAACACGAGAGCTCAATGCGAGACCTCGCATTTGCGTTATACGTAGTGATACAAACTTTTTCCCGACCCCGATCTCGGGAGTCAGGGGGCCCCGGTCTCTAAATCCACACGCTATATTCCCGACGTTCGTATACATGTATAGTAATATGGATATTCGTATAAATGGGTAAGAGACACTATATACTTAAATATAGTGCACATTGCGGCGGAGCAATCCGCAGCAAAGGACGATTGGACTTTGCGTGAAGTTTCGAGAGATATGCCTCTCGAAATAGCCGAAATAGCATGTCGACTATATGTATAGCCTACAATCGTTACATATATATATAGGTGTTTACGAGACTTTTCGGCGCAGTTTCGAGGATGCTCCGAATCTCATCCCTCGGTTGAACGTTTTATGAAATTTTTTTCCTTTTCTCCGGGACAACAGAAAGGTCGAAACATCGAGATACATTTTGCTCCTGCGAAGCCGAGGGAAATAATTCTTTCGAAATTTTTGCGATGATTTCAAATGGGGCGATCACCGCGGACTCGTCAAAATTACAGGAAATATTATTTTCGTTCGATTCCATTAATATTTGGGTCTTTTGAGATGTGAAATCCAAAAAGTAAGAGCTCGACGGTTGAAAATCAATGAATAATAGAGAGAGAGAGAAAGAGCGTATTGATCGCGTGTTTCTTACAAGAATATAGATATATTTTCGACAAAAGTTGGAATGCTCTCTGCTCCTGTTCTTACAGTGCTCCAGAGGTAATTTTCGTTTGGCATGATTATCTGTCTAGCAATTATAGTCTCCGTAGAGCTGATGAGATCCGATGGAGCTGGAATGTCTCGTACGCTTGGTATCTCGACCATTTCTGCTTACACGCCTTGTTCTATCGAGAAGCATATCTGCATGGTGGCCCAGATTTTCTCTCGAACATCGTCCGTATATGAGCGTATGTACTTAAGGTTCGGTGCGCTCAAACTGAGGAAGAGAGACAAGGATAGAGAGGAAACCTAAACGATTATGTTTCAGGGAGCCTGGCTGTGGATGTGGCGGGTGAAAAGGGGTTTGTGCTCTGTCCGAGTTAAGCCGGAGACACATCCAGTGAGGGGTTAATGGATGTACTTCCGGTAGTCGACGGAAAAGCAACATATACTCATACCCACACAATCCTTACATACACCGATACACGTATACATTTATATGTAGCATATCGGCATATTGAAACGAAGATACACGAGGATTTGGCATATTGCACACTTTTCGGTGCCATCGCTTATAGTTCTCAACTCCCTTTTGTCCCCGTATTTCCTGTGTATCGGTATAAAATCTATCGCTGTAATTTTCGGGAGCTGTTTTTTTTTTTCATTCGGCGCTATTCTCGCCGCCATTGTTCGCACTCAAACCGCGATGCTCAATACTCTTTTTCTTTTTGTTTATTATAATTTTTGAACTCTTTCACGCTCTCCCGATCGAGATTGAAACTCTCAAAAGTTAGCCTGATCCACCCGCTCTCTCACAATTCGAGCTAAATCTCGTTAGCTTTGTTACTCGCGTTGTTTTATCCTGATTAGTTTAGAAAGGCTGTTTGAACGTCCTCATTGTCACCTGTATACGTACGTGGGCATCTCTCGTGATTCCCAGTTCAGCCTCAAATCCCTCTGTTGTCATATCGTATTTCTGTCATAGCGCGTGTCAACTCGCCACGAATCCCACTCGTGTCCATCGATCCGTATACGAATGTATTTAGGAAACAACACGACAGTTCAGCCTCTGGAGACAAACTCCCGGACTCCTCTTGGCATCCTGCTTCAAAAGTGATGTGCCGACGAAATGGACCGTAAAATAACCGAGTTTAAATATAATACGACTCTCTGTGTCAGCTGTAAAATGACCGCATGGATTAAATATCACTGCGAGATATCACGCTTTTCTTACATCAGCTATGTTCGCGTAACTTCGAAACGGAACGGGCACTTGTAAAGGATATTAACATAACCTCAATTCTTTTGGCGCTGACTCATGCCAATCGGGATAAAGAGCAGGTTTGAAGATTCAGATGAACTGGGAGCTTGTCAGCACGTATGTTGAGCCAGTAAAAAATAGTCTGTTGCAAACTTTCCTTTAATTCGTTCTACGTTTTTACGATTCATAGCAGTTATTGATTTTCAGTCGCACTAGAAAAAAAGGGAATACTTGAGCTGAATCCTCGTGAAGTTGGGCTTCGGCTTTTGGGAAGACTGTCGAAATTCGAGTTCGAAGCAGTCCATTCGAAAGATAATTTTTTAACCTCGCATGTTCCTGTGTTTTTGTATAAAAATTGTATTCTCTGTGGATAAACTTGAGAACGGAAATTTTGTTCGGGCGAAAGGCTTATCTGTGCTCGTCGTCGTGCAAAACTACTATACGCGTTCAAGCAAAATCTAGCGTCAGAAGCGTCCACCCCCAAGCTCGAAGGATCCACTCACCGAGGGTGAAATAATTGGGAAATAAAATTGTAATGAACTTTTTTCCTCGGGAATTGAAGATCGCAGAGCAACGCAAATTCCCACCTCGTCCGAAACATACTGTTAAAGAATCTACATAAAAGTTTTCTTTACACCGCAGAATTTGAAGGCTCACGAAAAATATGTAATAACCCAAATTTTTATCGATTACTTCATTTGCTCTTGCGCGAAAAATACCCAAAACTAAGAAGCTGGAAACTGAATCGCGAATCGTTGTATCAATAGCATAATTGTTTTAATTCTTTATTCTGAAAAAATAGGTATCCGATAATTGATTTTCCCTCAGTTTGATATTATATCGTAAAGTCAGCTAAGCCAATAACGTTAATAAAAGTGTTCTAAAAATAATGTTGTGGTTCACTGATGGAAAATATATTATCGAAAGAAAATTCTTTCGAATCGATTATTCAGCTGCTTAAAACACGATCCGAGTGTTCATGGGACATATACAGGAGACTAAAAAAGCATTCGCCGTCGTGATAGACATAACGGAACTGAAAGATTAATCTAGGACACAGCCAGACGAGACGCAGTCAAAGTAACCTGTGAAATTCGTCACGAAGAAATTCAGAGAGAATTGTAGTTAGACGAATTTTTCCATACGATCGCTATGTTCCGTGTGTGTCTCCGTGTGGCCCCGATCAGCAGTCACTAACGCTGAGTCTATAGGTCAGCAGCTCACGAAACGATTGGATGCTCAATCCTTCACGAACGAATGAACGTTTGATCCCTCTGGAATCCTTGGGGTTTATCGTCGTCAGAGCTCTCGGATCTTCTCGTTACGGCCAATTTCTATCGTTTCAAGTGTCTCTATCAGCTTTTTACGTCTGAATTTTTCATCACGACGAAATCTCGTAATACTCATTACACTATTTCACCACATTTATCACAAAATATCTAATACTAATCTTAATTACTCATCAGGCTCAAAAAAAGAACACGATGACACAAGTTCAGTTGAAAAAATTCAATATTATTCTACACTGAGAAAAAAATAAAATTATTGGTTCAATAAAAATTGATGTTGTTGGAAGAGTTTTCTTTATTCAATTGCAATGTTTTCGGAGAGAATGAATCTGTAGTTTGATTTAATACAATTTTGGTTATTCAAGCATTTTTATCCTCGTGATGATCATACATTTTATTGGCACCTCGTAATGCCACGCTTCGTTGTTCCAACGACTTTTTTCTCTGGGTGTACAGAATAGTGTACAATCGTCGATCAGCCAGATGTTTGCAGACGCATTGATAATTGATTTGTAAAGAAGTAACATACAAAAATATAATTCTATTTTTTAAAAAGAAAAAAAAATCATTCTCGTTGACTGATAATCAGCGCGCTGATGGATTTTATCAGTACGAATTGACACAAATCAGGGACTGATCGTTTGGAGAGAAGATGAAGAGAGAAAAACGTATAAGGACGGTAACTAATCATTTATCAATATTCGATGTAACGATCCAAGTAATTGGAAATGAAAGAGTGAGGTACGAGGAGTAGCGAAAAATTAACGACCAAATTCGGAAAAAAAGCAATTGAGGATGAGTTTAAAGTGTTCCATGGGTTGATATATAGGCTAGAATGAACCGATTTTACCCCGTTCCACGACATCTTCAACGTTATGGCGAGTCAGGCGTGCGTGTCGTTGGGCTTTGCTGGATCGTGGCCAAGGTACTTGATAAAGGCATAGAATATGTTCGTAGTCGCGGCCCATTCTAGCCTGGATCCCATCGTCAGCGGCTGCAAATATATAGCCAGCGTGAAAAAAGCTCACCGCACCACCAATCTTTTTCTCTCTCGCTTTCTCTATACCGCTTCCGTTATCCTGCGCTTTTCTATCCTGCATTCAACCATATACCGTCATGTTATAGCCTCTTGACTCGCTTTTTTCCTCGATCGGCAGGATCCTTTTTTTTTCTTCTTTAGAGATTCGTAAAACTACCTTATATCCGCAAATTTTTTATGACCAAAGTTTTTCTTGCAGTAACAAAGAAAAATGGATATAAAAAAAATCATGATAATAAAATTTTGCTATTATTTTACAACTTGACTTGAAAAAAGTCGTGTCAAACATGATTCTGTTAGAAAAAAATAAATAATCGTTCTTGTGTATGTGAGTATATGAAACTTTTTGAACACGCATGCAATCCATTGGGAAAGGAATGATTTTCTCTCAGTCTCGCATTGTTTTTTTGTTTTTTTTTTTTGTTTTTTTTCCCATTTGAACAAACATTTATATATTTATTTGCTTTCCGAGAATCAGATTTTGTTCAGCTGTGTTTCGAAAACGCGGCGCAATCGTCATCGCGCGACGTTTGACAAAAAAAACATCTGTTATTAACCGCGTATATAATTTTTTGGGTGGGCGGATAAACATTGAAAGGAATGAAAAGCGGTTGTCATTTTTATCTCATCTTATGCTATACATGACGAATGGAAAGAGAGTGCGGTTTGACGCAATTATTAAAAGAGGTCTCTCTTGGTTGTAACAATGCGAGTGCATATAGAGGGCGCTAAGAGACTAGAGCCTGGGCTACCAGGCAGTTCTTCAGAGAGCTTTTGTTCGTTTCTCTCGTCTCGGAAATTCTTTATTTCATTCGTCTTCTCTCAGGCGTGCTGAAACTTTAATTCATTAAATTCAAAGCGCATTAAACTTACGCAACCCGAAAATTCTCAAACGACAAAGTAAACATCCGAGCGTCTAACTATCCTTTTGATCTGTTATTCCATTGTATTTCACCATGACGAATGCATTCGAATTTTTTCATCAGGATCCGTACAGTGAATAAAGACTAATGAAAATATTTTTCATCTGCTGCGATTGTTCTTGAACGTACATCAAGAACAAAACTTTGTTCAATCGGTCATTTTTTTTGTTTCTGCGTAATAATAAGTACCGGTAGCGGAATAAGAATCTGTAATCTTTTCATTTTCATTGAATTGGAAAAGTTCATTGTTCTTAGCAAAATCTTGCGAATAATGGTTTCTCTTTTTTTGCTTATGTTTCCGTTAAGCTTGAAAAAATTAATTCTCTTCTAAAGCATGAAGTTAATTGATCCATGGACTTTTTGTCTTGATATTTTTTTTCTGAAACTTTGCTAAGATCATAAAAAAGTTCCGAGTGTAATGGCTCTTGCATACGCGCGAACGCGAATGTGAGGCAGACACATAGCAGTCGGTATGAGACAAAGTCAAGTTTCACGAGGGCCAACCCTCGCAGACTGTTACTCCGCGTATTTTTGGATCGGTGCACAAGAGCTCGGAGAGGTTCGACGAACCAACATCCGCACCTTAAATACGTTCCTTCTTCGTCCGCATATGTATACTCTTAAAAAAGAAAAACTGCGCGATGAAAAAATGATGAAGTCAAGCTCGTGCTTCGAAAAATGCCTGTCTCTTTTTTTCATCCCCCCTTGCCGCCCCCGTGCTAGCGTGTCTTTATGTTTGCTGAAACGAGAGGGAACGAGCAACTTCGTTATTCATGTATAGCAGCTTGCATCATCTCCTGTTCTGCTTCCCCTGGATTATCAGCACTTTTTCTAACTGGAAGTAGCTTATTTTACGAGAAAAACCCCAAACTTTTCGGCTAAATTGCTTCCGTCGTTAATTCATTAATCATTAATTCTTACTTTACCTGTCGTTCAATCATTTCTTTTCTCTTTTCTCAAACTGAGAAAAGAGAAAATTCTTTAATTTCCTTAATTTACTGCCATTTTTTTTCACTCATATAATTCAACTCAAGGTTCTAAATTTGAGAGTGAAATTTTTATAAAAATATACATTCAGTATAGGTCAATTTCCGTTATCCTCGCAAACAAGCGTCAAACACTCACGAGTTCGCCCATAATGAAAGTCGCCTCTCAGACTATATCATCTGATCGGAATCTGGGCTGAAAACATTTTGTTAACTGAATGATGAAATCCATTCGCATAACAAGGTTAAAATTTGAATCATTCATGGATGACCTAATGAAACCAAAAGCTTTTGTGATCAAGCCCTGCTAAGATCCAATGCTCGTGATTAGTATGTGTTTAATGCATCCTTGGGATATCTGTTGCACTTTCATTTCGAACAGAATTTTATGAGACTTGCTTCGATCAGAATTTTATCTCGCATTTTCGTCTCCTATGTTAATTGATTTTGAGATATTGCCAGTTTACTATTTTTACAATTAACTAATTGATATAAATAATTTTCAATGACTTTCCGGTGATATAATTTTGTTGAAAAATAAACCTTGTTTATCATAATTATAGGTGTTGTTATTATTATCATTAAAAGAAATGCAGAATAAGCGAGCTGTTGATCAGGTGTTCAACTTGTTTTTTCTGCATATATCACATAAAAAAGAAGAACTATTGATTTCTTCCTTGACGACGGTTTTCAGTGTAGTTTTTGTGTTTTGGTTGAAGACAGTCGAGTTAATTAAGGCTGCGATAAATAAGGGCTATTTGAAGTAACTTTGATTATAATTGAAACTTTCCGGAGAAGATTGAATATCAAGAATCGGAAAACTCCGAGAATTGTGAACTGAATTTAATTCAATCCACTACAGAAAGAGGCTTTCTTTAAATAATTTCTAATCTTGATTCACGTAAGTAACCAATCATTCAATGTTGAGAAAAATGAATGATTAAATAAATGATATTACCCGCACTGAATTTTATGTTAAAACCTATAACAATATATTTCAAGTCACCATTGACTCCCCGAAAACTGATTACTATCAATTTTCGTAATTTCATTCAACCATCAAATATGAAAATATTCGTAATTAACTATTCTTCACGTTATCCACTTTACAACTTTTCTTGAGATGATTTAATTTGTGGAATTCTGATCGAAATGATCAACGTTATTAACCAAACAGCCACGGGCCGGCAAACCACATTAAAGCTTAGGCTATTGGTTTAACTGTCGGTTACATCCTTCAATTTTTTAATAATTTATTACTCCACATTCTAATCTTATTTTAATCCAATTTATATTTTCTTGAAACAGGACGATCGAGCAAATGGAAAAGTTGAACGGATAATTAAAACCGACATGCTGCCCAAATAAATTTAACTTGCGAAAATATCAAGTTCGCAAGGTAACGAATACTATTACTTTATGAAACAAATTTCCAATAAAATATCGCGAGCATGAATGAAAAGCCGAATGCTTCATGATGTAGTTCGACAATGGTTCGCGATAAAAGTTCAATAAAGACTGTCCGGGCTCAGGGAATTCTGAAATAGTTAATTGAACAGATCGAGCGAATTGTCTGAAAGTGGTTCATCAACTAAAATGCCGAACCCAATAAACAGCAAAAATGGATAGTAAGTTCAGAAGATTGAATGACGAAAGTACTCGCGATTAGATATGAACAAAAAAAGGGGCAACGAGGGTTCAAATCTGAAAGGGTCAGGGTCAAAAGTCGAGTCGATACGGAGGTGCCCATATGTATAAATAAATATTCCGCGCAGTGATAACGGTGTGGATCTTGTGAAGATATAGCGAAAGCTTGTGCGCTCGCGTGTCTGAATGATCGTGTACGAGGAGTTTGTCTGACTCACGCGGGGCGCACGCCCATCGCATTGGGCAGCACATGTAATAAGTGATTGGAGGGTGAGCCCCGAGACTCTGTTGTCCGACACTCACTTTTATTACCCCTCGCTCGTCGTTCGCTCTTTGCCACATTCATTTCATGAAAAGTGAAGCTCTCACTCGGCATAACGGCTCCGCTGACAAGAACAGAGAAAAATCAAGAGAGAGCGAGGAGAATCGTGTATACGTATGAGTCACGATCTCGATTCGTGTCTGCCCTCTTTTCTTCTACCCCGATATATCCCTAAAAATGACGATCCCCTCGCCATATATCTCGTTACACCCAGTTATAACACGGAAATCACTTCCTTCTCTGTATTTTTAGATTTTCTGTATATAACACCCAACGTGTTTCATTTGAAAAGAACAAAATATCGTGTACGTGTAAGGGGACGGTTTCTATCAAGTTGATTCGCCAAACACTCGATTCTCATTGCATTATACTATTTTGTATTTATAATTAACTGCGCAGTTGGCCGATTGAGTACAACGAAATAGCCCACATGGATAGGTAACACTGAAAAGGAGTTAATGAGATCATGCCCACTACACGAGCGTTGAACAACTGAATTTTTTGTCATGATAAGGGATTGGTGCTATTATGTTCTCTCAAAATTTATAGATTTAAAAATTAACATAACTAATCAATTAGTCCGTTGTAATTATCAATTATATTAAAAAAATATCATTATTAGTAAAAATTTGACTAGTTAACTTTTTGATTTGGCAACTTTGTTGTTGGTGGAGAGATATATCTACCTTGCCAACGGTAAACTGATGGCTTGTCACTCACATATGACTTGATACACATAACCAACAATTTATTTGAATTTGGGGTTACGTCATCATTTGTGATTACAAATATTTTTGTTATCACAATATTTGTATAAATATGAACAAAAAACATTTTTCTATTAATTATACCGAGAAAGTATACACGCCTGTACAGTACCGATACACTAATGTAAGCACGTCACAACTAAACACGATATACGTCGATATACATATATATAAACAGCTGATGGAGCGGTGTTGCCGATGTCGTACCGAACCTAGTATTCAACGATTCATCGTGAGCGATAATCGTAGTTAATTTATGATTTCATTCTTAAAGTTTCGGTGACCTGATATTTTTATAACGCCGCATTAACAAGATAAATGTTCAACGAATACGTATATGATTTAATTTTTTTTTTCCAGCATTTACGATCCCTTAAATTTAATTGAAAAATCACGATCCATTTACTGCCACTACGATGTCCAATTTTTAATACTTATTTTCTTGCTTAAATGTTCGGTAACCTCCCCTCAATTTTTTTTACCGTAATTTTCGAACATTTTTCTATGCTGTGTAAAAAAATCAGATTTTTCTGCAAATTTTTAAATAGTGGCCATGATCTCATTAATCTATTTGGTAATCAATGTCGATAAGCTACAACGTCATAGATATCCGTCATGACTTCTTTCAATGTGACGATAAAGTTCCGCGAATGAGACGACGATCGATTAATTTTTGTGTAGCCTGTGGAATATTCGAGAGTTTTCCTATCCTTCTCAATTCGTTTACATAGGTCACGGCAAAAACTTTGGAAAATAAATATTTGATGAAACGGTAGTCATTAAATTTGACTAGAGTTCGCACATCGCTATTCATATTCGCATTAATCAAATGTAACGATTTTTAAAGAAACGAAGGCGCCAGGCTTTTTTCCTACTGATTCATTGTTCCCCATCAATCTCATTAAGCACGGAAAATTGAAAGATGCCGTCGCACGAGTAGGAAAAAATTCACACTCGTCCGCAACTGCGCGACGTTACACGACGGAGCCCGTTCAATGCTTTCATCTCTCTTTTCTCCCTCTCCCTCGTACTCTTTCTTTCCTCTCTTTTCCCTCCCTCCCTCTCCTATAACGTACAGAGACGAAAGAGTTTCCAGGAGAAACGGATGTGGATTCGTCGTTTTCTCAGAGTGAATGATGGGCGTTACGGAAATAGAGATGAATTAACTCGAGAAACAACGCGCCCGGTGAAGTTCGATAGGTCTTCTCGCACGTAGTATCCAATGCTTGAGACCATTCGAGGGCGAACTCAATTCCGAAAGATCGATCGGAAATCGGGTTTTGATTCAACTACTGTACTCTTTGTCACCGAACCCTAATTCTTTTCCATTACCAAACTTTTACATTCCTTTCTTTCAGTCTCTTCCATTGAGCATGAAAAAAATGAGATTATCTAAATCAGAATGGTAATAAATTTTACAGCCACTCAAACGGTGTCGATTGTGCAAAAACTAAAAATATCACTGTTTCCAATCGAAGTGTTCCACAGCAGGAAATCCAACTGTCCGCAGGTAGTAACAACAGAATCGAGCGGGAAGCTTCTAAATTTTGAGGTAAATATTTGAAACGCTTTTTTTTCTACGAACCAGATTCTATAGAGAATTTCGTCGATCCTACAAAAAGCTCTGATTATCATGGACCATGCACTGGCAGACTCTTTGTGACGAAGTGCAATCGTGAATGTAAAATTTTCTTCCGCCATGCACGTGAGCTTAGGCAGAGAAAAAGGTATGAAGAAAGAAGGTGAAAGAAAGAGGAAAAGGCGGTGGGGATCTGGAATGAATGAAAAGTCGGAGTGTACACGCAGTTCCGACGACTCCGAAGTGGTGAAATTTCAAAGCCACTTTTTCCCTTTCAGCCTCCGTTCGATCTGGGCTTCTGAGCGGTGAACCGACACTCGGGATATTCCCGTATTTCGTGAATCTCTATAAATTATTCTGCCATCGTCGCGTTCACTGGCGAGAGGCACTCGCGATCGCAACGCTTTCCCGATGCTCACGGATGCTGCTACACATTACAGGTTCAGCTGTCATACAAAGGGTGTTCGAGAACTCCATTTCCCCATAACTATATATTATATAATCATTCCGTTGTATCATCGAAGAATTTCACATAAATTACAACGTAAAAAACGGCCCGACACAAAGATCTTGAAGAATTAACCACGACGACGAGAGTCACGGTTGTTTTCTCCAGATGCCGATATACGCTATAAATTATGAACGACCAAAGTGCATATTTTCCAGTTAAAAAACGTGTTGAATGACGAAAAAATATTTTAAATCGTTTTGCACAGTTTTTCGTTAATCGAATGTCGCGTATCGCACACCATCCGCGATAATTGATAATAACAAAAATTCGAATCTTCAAAAATCTTATGCCCATTTTTCTCGGAAGATTTTATATTACATACATGAGTACAAATGCAATTTTAAGAATACCCTGTAGATCGCTGCCATGGAAACCTACCAGAGCGAATACATTATACAAACGGGTAAATGCATACGCGCGAACATGACGACGAGAGACCGGATGTCGTGACGTGTCTCTTGCTGCACTTCCGCTGTTTCGACACTACATCGTGTACGTCACACTCTCTCGTTTCCTTTCATTAAAATGTTTATGCATTTTCAAGACATTTCACTGAAAGCCGCTGATCCACGCATTTTCATTCTAAATTACTCGGTGATGTCAAACTTGATATATAACGACGGTGATTAAATGAAAGAAATGACATCTGAAAAGTGAAAAATTTGGAAAGTTTGAAAAATAACTTTAAAAACTTGAGTGAAACTGTGATTCGTGTAATTTACAGGAAAAACGGTATAAAGCTCATTCCTCGGTGACTCGACTTCCGTCTCAAATTCAAGCGTTGACTTCAATTAAATTCAATTAAATTATTGTGGAACAAATTTTTGAATTTTCTATTTCGGTGAGCACACAAATTTCGAAATTTGCTTTTTCAATCACAATTATAAACAACTGCTCGAAGAATTCTGATAATTTCGGTAATATGTGAATAACGACCGAGTGAAAAAAATGGGAAGCGCAGCGTGGTCTTTTCTGTTCAGGGAAACAAAGCTTGCTGGATATGAGAAGAAAAAATATGAGCCACGTACAATTTTCTAGGAGAGTAGCGTAGATTAGAATTTAAATGGCGGTCGTGGAGCAGAGCGAAAAGAGAAAAAACGGGCGGAGTCTTGCGGAAGAGGGAGATAGTCGTTTGGTTGTGGAAGAGAAGTACGAAGGTTAATAGAGAACGAGGTAGGTGGAAGAGGGCCAGAATTATGATAGGAGAAAAAAGTAGAATTATTGGCCACTCCTTGAGTCGAAAGAAAATACAGTTATTGACACGTCTGTGGCACCATTTCTGTGGAGAAAATTCTCCAGAAGCACTGTCAAAGACTGTCTGGCTGACTGAATAAATAGATCCCTCGGCTTATATGTTACAGGGGCAAAACTAACGCTCTGACGAGGAACGAAGGGCCACGTACTCTGCTCAGTGGCCTCACGAACCCAGACTCAAGTCAAAGGGAATAAAAAAAGATAGAAGGAGGGGGAAAAAAAGGAAAGAAAACACGACGACTAAGGTCGGAGAGGCTCTGGCGATGCACAGATGTGACGGATGTGAAGCCAGCGAGAGCACGGTCTCTCGTGAACACCGGAGCGCCTCGGCTCTTGACGATGCGCGGCTGGCAAAAGTCAATGCTTCAACGGAATGGGTTCGAAAAATCGAGAGAGAGAGAGAGAGAGGAGCCATTAAAAAGAGACAATCGTGGGATAGACCGAAGCTACGAGCACATGAGCTCACATCTCAAAACTTCTGCACGAGTGTGTTCAAGCGATTTCCCCCTTTTTGACTCTTATTTTTTCGCATTATTGTTTATTATGAAAAGCGAATGCTCCAAAATAAATAAATATCAACAAGAAGTAGGTTTTGCAAAAACGAGGAGGAAGAGAGTCTTTACAAATGGGATTTATTCAAATATTCATTTAGCTTATTTCACTTGCGATTTTACTTCAATTCAATATTATTTCAAAATAGTTTTTCCATTGCTAAAATCTTCTACGATATTCGCAATGTTCGAAGAACGGTGAATTCCAGACAGCATTTGGCTATTAAAATCTTCATTCGTTATGAACAAATGATGCTTTCAGCACACAAGAATAATCAGAGACTAGCTGATAGTAGTAAGCAGAATACTAACACAAAAATAATCGTAATAACAATAATAATAATAATAATAATAATAATAATAATAATGACTATGAAACAATAATAGTGAACAGAGATGAGTGGCGAGTCGTCTCGTGAGACTTATCGACCTAATAGCTCTCAAGATGCCGAAAAAGGAGACCATAACGGGGCGTTCGGCCAGGCACGATAATGAGATGGGAAAGGAGAAGCGAGGGCTCGAATGATCGTAGAAACGTCGACGCCTCAATTTGACTCGACCCATCCTCGCGGCGATAGTTACAGATCACGTAGAGCCTTTCCTGTGTTTTTCTTTCCAACTATTTTTTTCCCATCCTCCTTTTTGTAGGGTCGTTTTTTTTTCTTTTTTCGGTCTCCTGTCCGTCGAAACGTTACGGTTGAGAGTCGACGTATTGTTAATAACGCGAGGAAACTATCGAGACGACATTGAATTCACACTCGACGTTTTTTATCTCTCCCTCCATCTCTCTCTCTCTCTCTCTCTCTCTCTCTCTCTCTCTCTCTGCTTACGTGTGTCTGTTCTCGTTCATTCAAATCGTATTCTTGTATGGAAGTTGAGTCGAAATGCGGCTTGATAGTATGAAATAATGAAGTGAGCGACGAAAAACGCTTCGTACGAAGCCCGATGCGATAAGATGCAGAAGACAGCCGCAAGGATAAGAGCCCCCAGGATTTCAGTAATTCGAGACAGAGCACAGCTGTTATCCCATTCGTCATGGGGAGCCCGAGACACGACGACGCGACGCTTCCATCTTCTCCGCGATACCCTCTCTAGTTTCTATTCTAAATTTACCCATGACGTTGGCGGAAGACGAAGAAAGTCTCGCGGTTATTGGTTCAACACTAAACAGAATATACCGTTTTCGAGGATTTATCCCAGTTGACGAAATTCACCGTCGAATCTGACGATGAGTTTTTCTCCCCCGACCCCCTCACCCCCTCTCCTACAATCCTTAATACCATATTTGATCTCTTTCTCACTGCTCGAGTATGTACTCAAATCTCGATTATTCGTTAATCAGGAGTAATTGGGAGGAAATCGTTTCCTAGAGAACAGGTATTTAATTGGTCAAATGGACAAGCTTAATTACTCTGTTGCTTGCTTTTTCTCTAAGCGTCGATTAAACGGTCTGTTAGCAGTTCATAGTCTAATGAACAATAAATTAATGCCCATGCCATGGAACCGATGAGGTCGGCCGGAAGAAAGGTAGAAAAGTGAAAAGCGCGGGAGGGTGGGATTGGGGCCAGGGGGTAAATCGCACGTTATGGTGAGACAGAATGGAAATAATGCCCAGTTGGGTGAATCGAATGTATGGTGAAATTAACCGATACACAACGGAGGACTTTCGAGGCAGAGGAAACGAGAACCCGAGAAGAGGGTGGCGGAGGTGGCGAGGGGAGGGGGGGGGGGGGAGAGAAAAGGGGATGAGTTAAGGCACCGAGGTTCGGTTGAATGTTCGGTATTGACACCGATTAGCACTATTCATGGGCATTCACGAGCGTGGCACGTTTACCTCGTGCCCAAATCTGTGCATCTCGCTTTCAACGTGTCCGGGCTTCGGAGCGACCAATCGGCGAGTCTCATTTCCCATCGATCCGACATGCTATACGCCCGTTTACCATTGTTCGTGGCGATTACCTGTAAACCGTTACTGCATCAACTCCATAACACACGTTTCTACCACCCTTGTTGTGGATATCCACGGTTCCCCAGCGCTTCCCCAAACGAAACTGCCTCTCCTGCTGCCGATAAAGCCCCAACAAGAAGGGGTGAAACTGGCTTGAAGCGGGTGGAAACGAAAAGGAACAGAAAGACAGGTTGCTGAAGGGAATTTGAAAGAATTCAAGGACGTCTGAGGGGTTCGAAGCAGTTCCACTGGCATACAAGGCTTTCTCAAAACGTCTGAATTCGCGCCATGGTCTAATCAGGTTTTAAATAATACAATTCCCCGCGGGCGAAAACCGACTCGATAAATATTCGATTCACCAGTGTTTGTTTGTATGAAATTCATGGATTTTTATGTTTATATGTCAACATGGTGGTATAATTTGCGGCAACATCTTTAGCATTCTTTAATTAAGAATATTACAGTTGTACGCGGTGACATTAAAAATGGATGACTACGAATGAACGTAAGCTCGTATTTCCCGTGGAATTTAAGGCTCAGATGCACTCGAGACTGACTCACGATAGGATTTTTAATAGGCTTTAATGAATTAATCATTTTTATGGTTTATTGTAAAGGTAAGATAAAAAAAAGATGCCTCATTTTGAAATATTTCCGTCATCTGAATAACAGATTTAACTTTATCATGTTCCGAGGGACTATAGAGGAAATAATGCTCCTCAAGGCAACAGGCAACGCACGCTTTCAAATCTTATTTATTTTTCATTCCGGAAATTAGGACGTATACTGGAAACTGCCATAACCGTTGATAAATTACAAAATGAATAATGGAGCTCCATACTCGTGCTCATTAAAACACGAACAAGTCTGCGAACGGAACATGATATTCCAGCTTGATTAACTTTCTTTCCATTGGGCTCCGTGCGCTTACAATTATTTAGCTATAAATATTTGGCATATGATGACCCGGGAGTTTCTAAGATCGCAAAACAAAGTGATGAAATAAGATGGAGCGTTCGAAATTCGTGAAGGTCAAAGCAGATGGACAGTTGTTGAGGAGAGTGCAGATAACGCAGAGTGCGGTGTGTTTTTTGAACATATATTTTCTTTAATCAAATGAATTTGTATCTGTGGGTAGATATACATGTGATCGTAATGATATGTAAATATAAATGGAAAAAATGAGAAAGACGAGGAAAGCGTTGTTTTTTCGCTCCGTCAGAGGTTTAACGTATTTCGAATGTGGCGAGTCACCGCCACGCAAATTCTCTTAAAGCGAAGCGAGAGGGAGAAAGCAACGGCGCGAGCAGCATTGGCAAGTAGCGGAGGTCTCTTTAATAAATTCGCCGCGAAAAGCCAACAGAGGTTGGATAAAGTGGCAGGTAAAAGTGGCGCACGAATGGGTGGCGAATGCGAGGGAGAGGATTCGCAAATGCGCGTAAAATAGAAAGAGAGGAGAGAGAAAAGGATTCAGATAGAGAGGGTAAAAGAGGGTGGAATCCCCGAGCACTTTCCACCTGTATAGTATTGATCCGTATGCCACACCAATGGTATTATTATTCGAGTAGCGCGTGGCGTCGATATTCCTTCGTGATCTGATGCGGGGTACACGCTACCGGAAGTGACCCTCTTGTACCGAGATGAGGTTTTAATGCAAGCACATCTTACGAAAGGGTGGGCAACAAATTTCCCACCAACACGCTGTAATCTGAGCATTATTCAGAAGAAAAAATACTTTGGAATTCAAGGTAAATCGAATGTGATGAACGTTGGAATAATGTTCGCCATTAATTGAGAGCGATCGGTTGAGAGATCCAATGAAAGGCGATTAGTGCGTGGCCCTTATTCAATTTCATCTAGGTTGGCTGCCGACCAAAACTGAATCAATTTGATCCATGAAGCATCGTCGAAGCGTTACGCGACGGCAGGAGTTTTTAATTGGATCAAGAAACCATGTTCTCTTAGCTTGATTTATTAATTAGTTCCATGCGTACTCGTTACAGTAGAATTTTGAGTTGAAAATCCGATACCACATGAGCAGGGTTCTCGAAAAGGAGCTTAATCTATATGTGATCTTGTATGAGGTCTGAAATTTCAGGGATAAAGAAAAACGAACGCTCGTTCGTTCGGTCATTAATCATTCCTGATTTTTCGGCTCGACACAACGTCAACCATCGTCCAGAACGATCTACTCGAAAATCACCAAGGTCATTAGGCCAACAGGTCCAAGTCCAAATTATTCTCGCTCGGCGTCTCGCGTCCGATCATTTATTGTGCCAAAAAAAGATAGCCAAGGGCTTATCGCCGTGATCCTATGAATTGGGAACTCCTCGCCCAAGAGAAACGTAATAGCGTCAGAAGAATATAATGGCCTGCCGTAAACGGGAAAGGGAAATTGCTACATTTGCGGTATTTACGGATTCATTCTTCCGAACGAGTGAAAACCGTGGGGAATAGGGTGGAAATTGGGCTATTGAATTTTCATGGAATCCCATCGCCGTGCGATCTCTTTAACACGATAGGTATATAAGTGTGAGAGGTCACGGGGCGTTACTAATACTCCAGATGAGAGAATAATAAAAGTGAAAGACGGGAAAATGTGCGGTAGACTCGGGAAGGGACTATACGAAGAGATCGGCACAGAAAGACAGGGGGAGGAAGCTGGTACTAGTCTTCGTGAGTGAAAATGATTTAAAACGTGTGGCTTGGTGGTAAGTGCCCCCAGGGCCAAACCCCTCTCGTGCACGCTCGACCTGCGAACTTGACACCACACGATGTTTCTACTCTCTCTCTCTCTCTCCTGCTGGCTTACTATCTGTATATATGTATATTATATACCATGCCACTGTGGAATATGCTCTCGTCGTACAATGCAGGCAAGTGTATAGAAAGAGAAACAACGAGGTGTCAAGCCAAGCAACAGTAGTAGCCAGAGAAACGACTAGTGCGGCGATTGTGGTTGAGAGTGGTTAAAGTTCGCTAATGCGAAGGATGGAAAAGAGAGTGAGAGAAAGGCAGGTGGAAGAATGTGTTAGGGAAAGGGGTTCCTAAGCTACGAGTGAGGGAGTTAGTGTTGAAACGTCGAGGAGGCTGGAGTTAAAGGAGGAAGAGAAGGACGAAGAGGGAAAGGCACTCGCCAAGGGTGGTCGTGGATTGGTGCTACCCGCTTCAAATGCCACAGCAGCGTTTCTGCATTCGAGTGACGTATACCAGTTGCGCGATTGTCGACGAGGGAAGCTCACCAAGTGCTCCCGAATATATTTCCTCACCTTCGACGAACTCGTACGAGTCACCTCACACCGCTTGTCCCGGAGCTTACTGACTTTTCGGACTTAATCACGTATATTCTCGGCTCACGTAAAAGCCAACT
The DNA here is from genome assembly GCF_019457755.1 of Venturia canescens. Taxonomy (NCBI): domain Eukaryota; kingdom Metazoa; phylum Arthropoda; class Insecta; order Hymenoptera; family Ichneumonidae; genus Venturia; species Venturia canescens. The sequence goes on from NC_057427.1 coordinate 13,110,122, forward strand.
GATCCCTACTCAAATCGCGTATCGATCGGATCGAAACTTCTCATCCCAACGTTCGCTGTTCGAAAACCTTCGGGAGATGCCTTTGAAAAAGGATTTGAGGGAGCAAAAGCAACCGTGCCAAATGAAATTTCGAATATCCAATATTTTTACACAGTATTCTTAATCGCCCTTGAACATTTTCGTCGTACTTGAACGTTTGAAGATGGCAAAATTCAATATAATTTTTGATTACTCAATTGATGAATCTCTCACCATTGTCCATCTACTACCACCAATAATAAATATCGGAACGAAACTCAATTTTTCCGGATCGAAAGATTATCTTGACGGAATTCAGCGGGAACGATGATTTGAAGTTTTCGCATCGATGGGACCGGTTTTTTGTGTAATCATGTTCAAAGGTGTAGGCTCCGATGGAATGTCTCAATCGCTATAAAAACGAAACTATGAAAAGAGTGGGGAATTGACGGTTCATTGGACTCAAACAAGATATTTTATGTGTTGTATAGTACGCAAACGCGCTGTGGGATTAAAAAGAAATTTTGCATTTTACCAAGACTCGTACCGGGGCGTCTTGTAAACACACTTAGACACTCGTGCACACGTATTAAGTATTATAGGTATTCCGCAATTGTAAACCGGTCTCTCAGCGATCGCAGCACTCTCGCAACAACATGGCGACTCTGGAGTATCGTGTGCGTATACCACGAAAAGAGGGCTCAATCGTGTATTACCAGAGAGAAAAGATCTTTCTACGGAGAACCGGGGCTTGCGCACACTCTTTTTCTCCTTTCATGGACTTACGTAAGGCCCCTCCAACCAATGGAACAGGAAAAAAGTGCCTCGAAGAACGTATCGACCGAGGATGGATTCAAAACACGCGAAATCCAAGAGTTGTGAAAAAATAATCATTCGAAATAAAAACGACGAAAATGGAGTGTGAAAAATGTTATTCGTGAAATATTTTTAAAAAATTCTGAAAATTGAATTTTGTAAATTGCTTCCTCAAGATGGTCAAGATGCACGATGCTCAAGATACACGGTGCTCAGAGCTTACTCTATGGGGTGCTATATATTTTTCATTTCATAGAGGAAGCTCTCAGCGTTGCTCTAAAAGAAAGCAATTTGTTACTTTTTATTTTTTTTTTATAAAATTTTAACTTATTTATCGATTTTTAACTTTTCCAAATTTCAAAAGCATACATCAGCTCTATGATTTTTTTTTTCTAAATTTGTATTTATAATTCAATATTGAAAAGATTTATTACGCAAAATTATATATAAAAATATCGTTATATTATTTTTTGACATTTTAGTTTGTTTTTAACCAAATATGTTCATAATAGCTATGAACATTCCCAATAAAAATATAAATGCTTATATACACGTATAGTCATAAGACTATATGTGTAAGAAGATAGGATCTCTGGAAAAGCTGTAAAGCAAAGTTGAAAAAAATACCATACTAGGTATTATCCAAATACGATTACTATAATTTCAATTTTTATATTATTTAATATTTTCTGGTTCAATGTGATCGTGCTTAACCCTCTCAGACCGAGACCTATTTCGCGTTGACGGAAAATGATTCCCTTCATAATTTTATCTCAAAATACTTACTAGTTTCCGAATCCATTGTGACAACATTTCGGTTTTTTTGTTGGGAAATATGAATTTTGGAATGTTCGCTGCGCGCAGCACCAGGTCCTTGGGGAGCAAAATCAGGAAAATTTACGAATGAATCTAGCACCGAATACCTTAAATACATCATATTAGCTTCTCTTTGAAAGGAAATAACGTTTGGAGTACGAAAAAAAAATTTATACCCACTTTTCTTTTGCGATAACTAAAGCACCTTTTCACACAACGCCAAGTCAACATGAAACGCCGACTTCATATTGATATTTCGATGAGTTAAAGCAGTTTATCTCTTGGTTTAGGAGTATCTAAGGTGCAATCTAACCTTGCTTGATTGAAATAGGCAGTTAGAACCCCGACTTTACTGACCGATGCAGTTTCATTGGGCCTGGAAGCGCGTGTTGCGTAGAAGCAACATACGGTCCGAGAGGGTTAAAATGTCGTACAATTTAAAAAAATAATATTTATAAGACATGTTTTCCTTTGTGTGTGTCTGTGTATTCTATTTTCATCAAGAGATGTTAATCTTGTTGTGTCCGTACATCGCACTCCTAAAATAAAGAGTATATAAATTAAGCGTTCTCAGCATAAATGCATCGACGGCGAAATATATCGACGTTCTCGAACAAGCGCATTGACCCTTGATGTCATCGTCGAAATTTCAAGAAAGAATATCACGCCATATTGTCGCGGCAGGGGGAAAAACCCCCGAGTCTATAAATTACAATCACACACACGCGCGCGCGCGCGTGCACACACACACACACACACACACACGCGCGCGCGCGCACACACACCCGGACATTTTTTCTAGACGTGATTTTTCGATGTTTTGGGACATTTTGAGTACATTGACATTGAAAACTGGAAAAAAATGTTCATCACATAGTTTTCTCTTTGAAGAAGCAATATGCAAAATTTCTAAGGAATGACCAGGATCTGAATTCATTAATGATAACGTTTTAATGGACGTCACGTAATTAATCATCTTCAACAAATCCAGAGATACATTTTGTAAATGCATGAATTTAATTTCCAGCACACTATTTGAACTCGATTTCTGTGGTGAGAATATCCGCGGTTTTGTATAACGAGGAATGATTAAAAGTGAAGTGATAGAATTTTGGAACGAAATAATCCGCGTTAAGCCTCGTTAAACAGGTCTGTTGATGTTAGTTTATTCGAAACATTTTATCTCTTTCCTTCTAATTAATAGTTCTACAGAAAAAAAAGTGCTTATCTCTGATGAAAAAAACGATGATATTGATTGGTGATTTTAATTAGTGTAAGCCAGACGACGCCGAGTTTATTTCCATCGCATCAGAGAAATATTTCACCTCAGAGAGATATTTCACGCAACATAATAATTTCTATAAATTGGAAAACATTTTGGGATCAATAAAGATTCATGTGGTGGAGCAAAAAGGAATGTGGGTCAGCTGGCTTCATACGAAATAACATCAAAGCACATTTATAGCGAGAAATCAAAACTTATATACCGTATCAGCGTTAAAGCATCCGCAGAGTACATATTGGTTTTTAATTCTTTTTTCTTAATTATATGTACGTATTTCTATATTTCACGGATGCACTGAAATGGCAGCGCCATCCGGGAGATAGTATGTTTTCCTAAGCAAGTGATGGCTGGGAAAGAACTGGAGGTTTTTCGAAGCGTGTTATCCGCGTGTTCGCAACTCCTGGAATTATTATAATACTCATCGAAAAAGAAGGAAGAAACGAAAAAGCAACGCGAAATCCTCGTCCCCTTTTATTATCTCGATAACTTTAACGTTCTTGTCCCGTTCTCTCACCGGTCCAGCATGCTAAAACGAGATCTCTTTCACTTTTTTTCGGTGCCCTTTTTATTTCCTTCTTGTCCCGTTATCTTTCAGCGCTCTGGCGAATCCTCTTCAGTCGTACAAAATATTTTGTACTTTTTGGTAACCAAGTAGATACATGGTAGCTATCCGAGACAATCCGTGAACATTCTTCGCATTATTCACGGAATCGTTAAAACAATATAACGATGTTTAAGTATCTTTTTCCTCGAATTATTCGCATTATTCTACTTGGATTCGTTGATCCTCATAAATCTAGAGACGCGGAAGCGTCTTGACGAGAAGTCTACTAAGAAGGAAATGTTTGAACAGCCAAGGCAAAACTGTTTTCGAAATTGGTCGATTTCCCTACCGTTATTTTTTATTTCATATTTTCGAAAAGTTTCACGTTCCGTGAAACGATGAATAAAAGCGCCGAAATTGTATGTGATTAACGAATAAAAGTGGTTCATTAACTCGGCTTCATTCATTGCCACAGATTTTGAACGAACATTTTACACAAATATATATTCCCAACGATCAGATTTCTCGTTTGGATTCGCTGGTAAACAAAACAAAAATCAGTATCGAGAAACGAACCGAGAAGCATTAGATTTCACCGCGTAATCATAGCTCGTGTTCGAGGATCTGTTCCACAAAGTTCGAGCTTTATTTCGTCCAGTGCTATGATTTTTGAAGCAAAAATGAGGCTTTGATGAAACGAAAAGATGAAAAAATAGTGCAAAATGTGAGAAAGAGAGAGAGAGAGAGAGAGAAGCCAAGGAAGCAAACGAGAGACAGGAAAATATGAAACGGAGGGTGATAACATTGAGAACCTCTATACGAAATGCATACAAGATTCTAGGCACGCGGTAGTTGATTCCATTACTGAGGTTCTATTCCGTGCGTCCTCTTACCCCGACATTTCTCTCTCTCTCTCTCTCTCTCTCTCACTCTCACTCTTCCCCTCTCGCCCTCCATCTTTGTTACTCTTTCCTTTTCTCTCATTCGCTTTTCCTCATGTCTTCTGTATTGCTTTTCTCTCTCTCTCTATTCCTATCTCTATAGAGATTCACTTCAACATTCGCACCTCTCCCAAGCCCACTCGTTTCACCCCAGCATTTCCTACGCCCGGGTGCTTCTCTTTGCGTACACACAGCTACAATACGCCATCTCGCAAGCTCCCTTGTATAACGTATGCTTAACCATCCTTGTGGCCCAGCTCGTGTACACGGATGGGAATACATGGTTCATGGTATGACGCAAGTTAACTAAGAGACTTAGGAACACAGGCGCATAAGCATTATAGCATTGTCTCTCTCTTTTCCTCTGTCCACCCATCTGTTTCTTACTCTTTCTCCGTATTTTTTCATCCTTTCTGACTTCATGTCCCTTTTTTTCTATGTAATGTACATATACCAGCTTTTGTGCTAAAGACAGGACAGAAAATGCGGACATTTTCACGAGACGCCTCATACCAATTTTGTCTGTACGTCCTCTTCGGGTTTTCACAATGTCTTTTCTCTAGTTCTATTATTTTTTTTTTCAAATTATACTTTGTGCTCACTGGGTATGATTGTTTAAAACGTAGAGCACCATATTCTGGTTACAGTTATTTTTTTAAAGACTAAGCAACACGATTTTTCTATCTGGTCGATTCTTTTTTCACCAAAATTTGTTCGCCTCCGCAATTATATTGTGCGCACGTGCGCGCGCGCGTGTGCGTGTGTAACTGAAGTTATGACATAAGAAAAATTTGCAATGCATTTTTCCATTGATGAAAGTTTATTGATTGTTTGTCCATGAAAATCTTACTCTAACAAAATTTCTGAATAAAAAAAAGTTCTTTTGAATAATGTAATACAATCGCTTTCGGAAATCAATGCGTTTCTCGTCACAAAGAGAAATTTCTGATTACTATTATACGTAGATGCAAGAAATCGATCAACGAGGTAAATAGAACCGAATTAATTACAGCATGATGAAGTTGATTTAATTAAACGTATTCGTGCGTGGCTGTGTACACAAAAATACAGCAGGCTTACAAACACATTGATTTTTTGAGGTAACATTCAAAGCTATTCATCTTTATTGTTTAACATGTAGATAAATAAGACAAGAGCGGAATTTCATTACTTAGAATTGTTAAAAAATGATTTGCGCTCAAGTCTGGGTTCGTTTGCGCGTAAGATTTTATAGCCCAAAGTAGCTGAATGCATCTTTGGTTAATAGAGATGAACATCCACGCTCTACGTAATCAAAGTAAAATATGAGCTTTTCCTTGAAGTGGTCGTTCCGACCTTGCCTTTCACCCATGTAATGAAGTTGTACTTCGCTGAATTTGAAATAATTTAACGACTTCATACACTTGCACGATGACAATCTCACAGACTTACTTTCAGGTCATACGAATAAACTCGCGACTCATTCAGTTGAGATATTTCGCTTTTATTTGCCGGTATAGCTTGAGAATAATTAAAAAAAGTAAACCCGCTACTCAACAATAACGACCCATAAAGATGTGGAGAACGCTGGGAAATCAATATTCGCACGGGAATGACAAGCCCAGTTGAATGTGAAGCTTAAATATAGTTACGCTTCCGAATGAATGAAAAACGAAAACATTGGGAAAACGAGAAAAAATTGGAATGTGTGCACAGTGCAAATACTGCATCGAGAAATTAAAGGCTTTACAACCCAAGAGCAGTTAACATTACGGCTCGGTATTTTCTAAATAAAGCCAATCCCGTTCCGCCAGACTGTTATTTTTCGTTATCACAATTTACCTCAGTGAAATGGAATTCACCAAAATTTTTACATTTACGATACTTCGACGAATGAACGCAGTTCCAAAATTCTTCCTGTCATGGAATAAGCTCATTACAATAATAATTGCTCATCGTTGCCGCCAAGTCTAATGTGAAACACTGATATTTTTTTGCCTAATCAGTTTTTAAGATTGTCGATCAATGATCATCCGTCGGTGAAAATACTTTGAGATTCAAGTTCATTATAGTATTAAAAATTATTTATCATTCTCATTCGCGAGAAGTGTTTATTTGAATCTCTCCCTCCCACGAAACATATTAAATAAATCACGAATATCAATGGATTTGTACGGATAATAAATAACCACCTGTGAGCCAATAAACGCATCGTCAAAGTGTGAGCGAGTAAACAAATGTGGATGTATATCGAAACCTACCTTCTAATAGATCACATTCTCTATTTCCCGATCTCGCAAAGCGATAAACAAATGTTTCGTATGTTATTTATAATGAAAAACATTGATGTCGAGAGAGCGGAAATGATTTGACGTTGCACCTGGAGGATTAACGGATATGTTACAGCACGCAGCGAATGTTTGCACGCTCTTCTCTTATTTTCTATCGAATCAAACGAGCGCATTTACGCATGACGATCGAATGCTTTCCGGCTTGTGTTGCAATAAATACACAGAAATACTTACACACACATGAATAATTTTATAGATATGTGTAAGTTAAACGGAGTAACTTTAACCGTGTGTATGCTAGAGGAGCACAGGTAATTCGAGCCAAGCTTGTATAGATACATATGGGGCGTTCCAGGCCGAATCGGACGATTTCAGAAATTTTTATATTTTCGATTTCCTCAATTTTTAAATATATGTTAGAACCCTTAAGCCTTCCTATAAATTTTTAAGACTTTTTCGATTACTTTGTCAAAGAATATCGAAATGGCAAAAAAAAAATTTTTTTGTTTTCGTGTTCATAATTGTCTTAATAATGGTCTCGATTCAATCTTTTTATTTCTAAATCTTTGTTTTCAAATAGCCTTCGGGGGAAAAAAAATACAGAAAAATAGTCGAAGTTTTTTTTATTCAGATTTTCGAATTTCGAATATGTTGTTTTTGAAAATGAGTGTATTTTCCGATTTTTTGAAAAATTTTTATTTCAAATTACTCTTCTTTTAACGACTTTTTTAACCGGTCCTGTCGTGAATTCTTCATGATAACGTTTTTTTTTCGTTTTTTAAAGATCTGAAAAAAAAAAAACATTTTCTATAAAACATTACAAATACCGATGTTTGTCATCGTATATTTTTTTATTTACTTAATATTAATTAATTCCAATATTATTGCTTTACTAATAGGTGTATAAAATCAATGCGTAAATGTTAAGTCTATTTACGAATTTATAGCAAACGTGAAAAATACCGTTTTATTGCAAAGTAAAATTTTATTGCAAATTTTCTAATGGAAAGACGATCTGCACGCGCGGCTGATAAATGAAATCCCTGTGATCATCCCTTTCCATTTTCGTATACTGGAAATTTCAACTACATATAAATTTATTCAGAATCACACATATGTATAATTGATTCGTTTGCAGCGTAGAATGTTCGAGAATTTCGTCTATTTCCTCTTGGAGGACTCTATGTATACAAATATATACTACCATGTTCCACAAATATGACTATTCTATATGCCTTTTAGTATGGGGTAACTCGTCCTTGTTTTTTCTAAGTTTGTGGGATTTGTCACATTGATTGTCTTATATTCTTTCTTCACTGAAATCTTTCTTCTCAGAATCTTCTATAGAGATTATAAATTCGTCCCCAATGTTTTACGGAGTTCAATAGAACCTTATTCTGTGTTTACTATTTTCTTTCTATTTCGTCTTAGCCTGGGTCGGAGGACATTATCAAGACGTAACAAGTTGTTTTTTGCTAAATGTCTAGCAGTTTTTTCATCTATTTATTTAAATTAATATCAGAAATCGTAAACAAGATATCAAGGAATAAAATAGATCGAAAATTCATTTTATAATTCCATCATGTGGTTGGTTATTAATCAAGTTCTCCTAGACTACATATTAAAAAATTCATTATTGGCTTTCAAATAAAAACATTGAAAACTAACTGATTTAACATGTACTTATTAATTTTAAACACCTATAATAGCTCGAAAATATTGAAACTAATTAAAGATAAGTAAAAAAAGAGTTAAAGGTGACCGCAACATCGGCACTTGTAATGATTTTTAGAAAAAAAAAATCATGTCTTCAAAAAACGATAAAAAATGTTATCACGGTGGGTCCACAATCGGACCGGTCTTGAAAGTTACTGAAAGAATAGTAGTTTGAAATTGAACATTTCAAAAAATCGAAAGACTCACTGATTTTTATTTCACATATTTCGAATTTAAAAATTGTAATAAAAAATACTTCGATTATTTTTTTTTGTATTATTTTTTATAAAGGCCATTTAAAAACAAAGATATGAAAAAAAATCTTAAAATTCAACAGGAAGGCTCACTTGAAGGATAATAAAATAGATATCAAAAATCGAGGAAATTAAAAATAAACATTTTTCAAACGATTCAATTTAGCGTTGAAAGCTCAATATATATATATATATATATAAATAATTTACATGGTGATATAAGGTACCAGAAGATATAACGGTGTCGTTTGAAAAGGAGCAAAACACGATTGTAGAGGTCCCGGTGCAATGTATTACCTCCGTTGCAGTAGGATGCAGCTATGGTAAAGACCCATCTCCATATAGTGGATAAGATGCTGGGGTGTAGGCGCGAGAATGCTACCGCAAAGCTATCCACTGCTGCAGTACCCTCGTGCCTATTTCATTCATACATTAATGTGCATAAATGTTGTCGAGCCATAACCGAAGACTTGACTTTTGTGGCTAAAGTTTCGATGATATATGACATTACAATTGAACAGGTTTTAGTTTCAAATTGTCTGATGCAGGTTGGGACTGATGATTATGGGAGTCGTACTCTCGTTATCGTGACCGGAATGAACGCAGTCCTAACATACATATTCTTATATAATATTTTCTGTAATTCTTTGCAACCGAGTCGAGGTGGATTCGAATCATTGTATTTTGTTGTAAATGAAAGATCTTGAAACATTTTCCATTTTGTTATTTTTTATAATGCTGTATCGAAATTTTTCATTGCATGATTATAGTGAATTTTATTAAAATTTTGAATAATTCGTACGTTTACAACAATGCCAACATTGTTGAATCGAAGTCTTCGGAACTCGGCCTTGTCTCGTCTTCGTTCTACTTTGAGGTAATTTTAACTGTAAGGCGAGCTAAAAAATCAATTCCGCTGGATGCGTTTTGTTGATAAGAACTGGAACACCGTGACAAACAACCATTGACAATCGGAAGCTTTTATTTTCTTGTCTACCTCAGGTGAAATACCATAAAACCACGGTTGTTCAGAAACGTGCATCCGCTTTGCTATACCTGCATCCTATGTGCAGAGTTTGTGAGTGAATGCAACGATGATGCGAACGTTGAAAAAATAAAAATAAAAAAAAGTGTACGGCGTAGGAAAAGAGACAGGAAGAGAGAGAGAGAGAGAGAGAGAGAGAGCTTTGCCGATTTAAATTCATTCGACACTTCCTGCGTCACGTATCGACCATTTCTCACGGTTTGCTCACGTTCGATGGGCAAAAGCTCGTCAGTGTAAGCTCCGAAGCGGACGCACCCACGCACACACCGCTGAATGTGAATTTGTACACACGTTGTATGAATATTTCAAGAACGTTGAGTTTTCACTATGTTGATCATCATTTCATTCATACCGAAAAGCATGAAAGTTTAGGAGTTCCGTTCATTGTTATGAATTAGAAAAACCAATGCGTCCAAATATCTAACTCGTTAAAAAGTAAGATAAGCTAGCCACGTATGATGCGACTTTCGAGACGTCCTGTGCAATACGCACTTTGTTCACTCCGTCGCAAACACACGCGCGCGCGCGCACACTCACATATGCACACGTCCCAATGGGAAACGAGAGAAAGAGCAAGGATGGAGAATGCGACATGTTACCGCAATTATTGTCGAGTCAGTGCGGAACAAGGGACGTAGGCACAGTGGGGAGTCAAGAGTGGGAGCGCAGAAGAGGAGAAAGGAGGGAAAAGTTAAAGAAAAAAGCGTCGGCAAAACGAGTGCGAAGAGTACGTCTGTAGTCCCAAGACTGGTGGATGTCTGATGCGCTAAACTCTACTTCTACATTCGCCGAGTCTTTGCTCCGTGTCTTATCTATTAAAGTGTGTTCGTGAGCACTGACAGTGCGGAATCGCCTTGCAACGACTGTTGTACCGCAAGGAAATACAGTACTATGAACTGTGTGTATATACACTTATATTCATGTATGCGTATATCGTGTACACTGGGCTTTAGCGAGGAGAGTGTTTTCCTCGAGCGGAATACCTGCCGCTTTGTCTATTCCGAGGAACAAAAACTCTCAACGTTCGACGTATGCGACCACGCCGGAGCAGTCAGACACAATTTCTCACGGTAGAAGCGCTCATCCCATTGAATCATATACGCGACTATGGAGCAGATATAATTGAAACAGTTTTTATCAGCAAGATTCTGTATTGCAACTAGATTCGATTGATCTTACGATCACTTAATGAAACGCCAGTGTCGTTATTTTCTAGCTACCCTATATGGCACCACCTGAAAGATCTGATGGAACATTCTCACACCTGACCGGTGGAGTTTTTCCATTATTTTATTTTGATACACGAGAGTGGACTGACGATCAATACGGTATACAATTACTGATACATTCCTCAATTAATATCAGCATGCATACATAGGTAGACATACACAGAGCGACGTGAAAGCGCGTGAAAACCCAATGGTTAACATCGATGTTTCCCATTGGAGTTTGTCACGCGACGCCGCGGAGTGGTTAGCCATGGTGTCGATGCCTACATTCACCCGGCGATACGCTCAATTGATATCAAAGCCATCAGCATTAATTTGAGCGTAAGAGGAGGAACGCTGCTGTTGGTCCATGACACTAGAGGCAACGATGATGCTGTAAATGCTGACCAGTTTGAGTGTGCAAATATAAAAAGTGAGAGAAGGAGAGAGAAGCGATGAAAAAATAGAACGAGAGGGAAAGATGATGCATACATGGGGGATGCTGGATTGAACAGGTATGCATATGTGGACACACACGAACACGCGCCCGACCCCACGCATCTATGAATATCACAAGAAGAAGAATGTCCGCGCGTCTAGTGAGTGGCCACGTCGACGCTGCCAGCAAATACTTATGTGTGAACCCTGCAAGTGAGCCCCTTTAGTCAGAAGCAGAGAAGGGGGTGTGCTGTCGGGAGCTGAGGATGTGGAACTTGCGCCTTCCCTTCATAATATATGCTATATATGTACGTAGCTAAGGTTTCATGCTTCTTCAATGGATGGAAGTGAGGAAGCAGAGAGCAGAGCAAGGGTTCCTGAGGGTTAGACGTTCCAGGGAAAAATGATGACCATATAAAACATAGGCACCCTGTCTTCTTCCGGTTCTTCGAGCAAAGAGTTGAAGGGGTTGAAAATCTCACCAACATCACTACTACCGGTACGAGCAGGGTGACATGGATAGATCACACATCATTTCTCCACCAAACGCAGATAATATCCGCTCCGACCATCCGAACCCTTCTTGACGCTTCTTACGACTCTCCAGCTCTTCTTCGTTCTCTACGTATATGCCATTCCATTTTCTTGCTCCTCTGCAAAGGCCTATCGAGCGAATAGAGCTTTCATATTAACAGACAATTCCCACCAACCTGACACCGTGAAGAGAACAGATCGAAATTCCGGGCCAGCCTGGGTCGCCATTATTTCATACGCAGGGATAACCTTCCCAACCATCCGGCCGATCGGTATATGGACCTAATTTTTCATCCAATCTCCGGATAACTGATAAACTCTTAGTGTGGGATAAGTGGTTCACGTGTTTATACATGATTTGTCAGCTAGGAAATCATATCAGAACTTGACTTCTGTACGTAGAGTTATGGCAGCTTTGAATTGGAAGATGTTCAACTTTGTCCCTACGTTGTGGGGATGAATCTGAAGACGCTGAAGTCTGATGATTGACAGTACCGATTATTTATCCATCAGGAATTTTAAGCGGTTATCAACGATCGCTTTGATTGCTTTGATGATAGTCTTAGGGTAACTCAAGAATTTTCGTTTTTAAAAATGACCTTCGGAGCTGTCCCGTAACTGGGGTTACATTCTTTCACCTTCGAATTGGTATTACCGCCTATCAATTTACCGGATTATTCATCAAACCTGCAATTGTATTGAATTGATTCACTGAGACCGGTAGGGAGCATGATGAATCCTGATGATCTATTAACCCGGATGAAGCAGTCACATGACGTATGACCACATTGATGTTAAGGTTGCGTCTGTTACGCACTTATACACATGAGTGTATGCATTCGGTGAGCAATGAAAGAAGAGATAACGCCCCATAGCGGAAGACAGATGATGGCCCATAATTCGGCGAGATGATAAGCAACCAGAAGGGGCAACAGGTTTTCGAATATTCCAATGCGAGATGCGACAGAAGAGCGTCCGATAGAGTGACGTAGGATTAACTTATTCACCGAGTGTTATAGCCTCCTTTGGATCGAATTGTACAAAGGTAAGAGAAGGTTAATTCGACGATCACAGGAGTGAGTCCCTGGCCACTTGGTAAGGTCGGTTCGTGTTTTCTGGTATGTTCACTGTTCAGACGCCTCTGGGCTATACTACCATTTGATACCACGGAGGCATATATGGATACCTACATGTATACATATAAACATGTACATATATGTATGTATACACGTGTCGCAGTACAGTGCCCTGATCCCAGCGGGTCGTTGGTTATAGTATATATGTGATTAACGGTGTCCGTACACGGAAAGGAGCTGTCTGGAAGGCGTGTTCCGTTGGTTAGCTGCGAGAAACAAGGAGCAAGAGAGAAACAGAAAGAGATAGAGACAGAGGAAACAAGAGCGCGCGAGCTTCAGGTCCTTAGAATTGTTACCATTGCCCTATATTGTGGTAGCTCAAACAATGGAATTAATTACAATGCCTGTTGGGGATAACTGCACGAGCAAGGCGTGCTTCTACTCGCGCGCGCGCACGCGCCCACACACACACACACACACACACACATATTTATATATAGAAACAAACTCTTACAAAGGAGCGTGGGTTTACTCACGATGAAACCTCTCATCCACCAAGCTTCGACCATTTTTGCTCGGTTGTAACTGACGTGAGAGGCCGGCTTTCCTCTGTATGTACACATTCAATACTGAGCCACGGTATACCACTTCACATTCATTCACAAGAATTCCGACGTAGTTTGTACTATAGCCAATTTCGTGTAAGGCCATCAACGCTCCTTCAATCCTCGTAACCTATTCATAAGCCCTCGAATAAACATTGCTTGTTATCGAGCTCATTATATACTCCGATGAGCTTTCACCTGAGTTGGCATCCTTCTGGCTAGTCTGCCTGCAAATCGCTGCGTATTCGGTCCATCTTCCGGTCGAATGACTATTTTTCATTAGACTCCAGTTGTATCAAACAAAACAACTTGTATTCGAGAACTTTGAGTCAGGCGCTCCGATTTTGGGGCTGTTTTCACTGTTGATTTTTTGGAATCACTTTGGTTTATTACAATCTTTATTAAAGAATCGCAATATTACAAAATTAGTGGTTCATAAGCTTCTTCAACATTCTGTTCGCATTATTATTTTTTTCTAACTGATGAATTGTTAATATTTATTTGATGAATAATTAATAAATTGGTCGAAATCAAAAAATTTAATATAACGAAACTTTATGATGGTCACCACAATGCGCTACTTGCAAAAGGGTGTCCACAAAGATGGCCATATTTTTATGAATAATTAATTTTTTTTTTTTTATATAATTTTGTGAAAGTCAAGTTGAAACATGGTATTAAAACTCCGTGTAATCAGTTTTATGAAATGAATTCAATCATAAGAAAAAAAATTGAAAATACTATTTATTTCACGCCTCTGACTGCATCTTACTCCCTAGTTGCGTCGATCACCTTACCTGTGACCGTTGTTAGCAATGCATGCCTTTTGTTGTCATACCGTTTTGTTGCGCTCAACACTTAGGATCCCCATCGAAGGAACGAAAAAGAGAAGCTGCAAAAACGAAAGTTGAATTGCAAAAAATGTAATTGCAAATACCCAACCTTAGCAATTTGATCAACGGCTTCTTTTTTAAAAAACAAATTGATTACTCTGCTGAAAAATAGTATAAAAATTTTTAAATTACAATATTTATAAGAGTTTATAATAGAGGAAGTAATTCTCTATGAAAAACTACCAAGAAGCTTGTTCGTGAAACGAAAAATTTGATTTTTACAGTCTTACGAAAATTTTTTTTTATCGGTTCAACTTCAAACGGTGATAGCACCAAAACTCCGAGCTAATTATTCGTAAGAACGTTTTTTGTAGGGAAATCGATTTTCTATAAAAGCATATTCTTGTGGTTTTTGTATGATTTTTTCCTAGGAAAGTTATGATACGATGATCAGAGGACTCGCTAGTTTCCCGGGTTATTCTTATGGAAAATCTTCAAACGCGATGCGCCGTTCGAAATAATTTTTTGGTGAGCTCTGCTTTTGGGATCTTTCTTTCTTTTATCTTAAAAAAGAAAAATAAATATCGATCTTTTCCCGCGCACCCTAATAATCACGTATAATTCTTGGTATAATTTTCTATGAGAAGGTTCGTGTAATGTATCTGAAGCGAATTCGAGAGTGGCTGATCCTAACAATCGAGTTGTTGCAAATTAGCTCGTACAAAATAAAATCACCGTCAATTATATTGAACTTAATTATTTTACAATGTCCAATGTAAATTTTATTACAGATGGCATCCGCCAATTTCACGTTTTGTCTTTTTACCCCACGATATTACGCTTGTTGTCTTATTATCCATTGAAAATAATATTCATTGTATCTTATCGGATTTTGACACAAATCCCGAGAGAAATGGATTGAATGTCGGAACAAAGCTTTCGGGTCTCAGATAATATTGAACAATAACAGCTATTGAAAATTTGGTGGGGACCATACAACCAATAGGTCCATATTATATTATAAGAAAACATTTGGATGGGAGGATAAACCGGTCAATAAATGGATGCGAGGACCAATCGATTTATTGAATTGGTTTCATATTTTATATAATTGACGGTCATAGATTTTGTTGGTGCCAATGCAGATCATTGAAATTTAACAAAATATTCACGCACAGCGTTGAAATCGACTGTTCAGATATATATACATATATGTCACATAAATTTGTACTTTCCTTAGATACAAACCGTAGCAGACTTGTCCACAAAATTGGAGAGAAATTGAGTTTATTATGAAAATTTGAAGTTTTGTTGGCTGAATATTACCAAAATATGATCACAGACTGATGAATTTTTTTTTAATACTTTTTAATTTTAAAAAGATGGTGTGCATAATCACTGAGAGGTCGAAGTGGTTAGAGGAAAAGTTCTGCTTCGAGCCCAGATTAAAGAAGAAAAGAAAGCTCTCGGAAATCGATCCTGTGTGTTAGTGTGCTGACCTCGTAGAAGGAAGAAGCGAGATAATTATAAAGAGAGATACCAGATGAGAGAGCGAAACGAGAAAGGAATATTTTTCATGTGATTAAATTCTTCATTGCAAAGAACTCATCAATTCAGCTCAATTAATAATTCGACTGACTCACGTATGAGTGCAACTAATGAGATATTATGAAAATGCGATTGAAATGAAGTTCATTGTGAAATGCTTGTTCCATTAAAATACTAACAGCAGACGACAGGGGTGTCAGTTCTACCGAGTCTCTTGATCAAGCCTTTTTGTGGTAGCTAATAAAATGCACTTTTTACTGGTTTATCCGAGCAAGCAATTTTTTATATGAAACATCACTGAATTTTTATGCACCTGTGAAAAATAAATCTTGCCAATTTTATAAGAATTTTATTTTATTCTTAGCTAAACCAAAACATCAAAAAAATGTCGACCTGTTTACGAGAACAATCGTATTAAATTTCATTTCAATTTGCCATTACTGATCCAGTTCACCTGCTGAACTAAATCACTGGCGTTCCTGCTGATGATACCCAAATTTCCCGCACTTTTTCATACAATCCTCCAACTAACCGCATTATGTATTTTCAATCGTATGCACTAACTAGATACAGGATTCTCATATATAGGCATAGCCACTAATTATTCTCACCGAGTAATACAATAAAAACAGTGCCGTTGCCTGGTATCCCTGCGGGTACATGGCCTGAGAGCACGAAATCATACAGGTCAGTGTTTTGTGGCCGGTATCGAGTAAAAGCTGCCAGCGTGCATTGCGCATTCCATATGTTTAGCAAAAAAATTTCGACCATGTAAAATTTCACATAAAGAATAAACCGATCTGAAACGTCTGAATTATTCACAGCCATTATATCGACAATAGAAAAAGAGAGTAAGAACGATTAATTTGATCAACTAAAATAAAAATAAGAAAAGATCTTGTAAAAAATACGAAACAAAAGATAAAACAGAAGGGCTCACAAGCATTTACCCAACGAAACGCGATCAGGATGAATTCTTTAAACAATGCAGCTTTCGTGAACGGTGAATCAAGTAATAGACATTTCTTAAGTCAGTAAATTAACCAACATTTATTCACCGTTTTTATCTTGGATTAAGAGCTCCCGGTATATATCATGGGAGAGGGAAAAGAGTAGGAGGAGCAGGCTAAAAAAGCTGTATGAAATTCAGGTCTTGGATGAAGAGATGGTCTGTTAAATATAATAGTGCCTAATGACCACGGATTAATGTTGGGATCTCCGCCACAGAGCTGCTCCCGAAGGAACTGTGTTCTTCTACTCCCTGGAAGAAAGAACAGATATATAAGTGTACGTATGAATGTGTATATCTATATTTATGAGAGTATACAGAAAATGGTACGTATAATTGTTTCGTTCTAGGAACAAAGAGAATGACGAGGTACAGGGATAAATATATGCGGGAACAAAAGTAGTGAAACTGTTAAACTGAAAAGCCGGGTAACCCAGATACGACTGCGGGGACCCGTTGCGCCCTGTACATCGAGAAAAAAAGAGTAGTGAAAAGCCTTTTATCCGGTGTGCCTCGTGCTCATCTTAATATATAATATACATACATCCACGTGTATGTGTGTGTGTGTGTCTGTGTCTGGAAATGTACGTAACATTTTTTGTGGCTATATATACTTAATGTCGCGTGGCTCTGCTTCCTTCACATTTTCACGGTAAGGTAGGAAGGCTGGATATCTGCCTTAGTTCTGTGTGTTTAATGTCGAAGAAATATATGAAAACTAAAAGGGAAGAGGAGAAGAGACGTAGCGGATGGATAAAAAGGGAGCTCGTATTAAAAATGTATTTATTTGTGATTTCAACTTAGTTGGATGGAATAAGAACAACGAGGTGGGCACCGCATCATTTCCTAATTATTATTATGCTCTTTTGGTGCTTTTCCACTGAGACACTCGATCGGAAACTCTCCCTTTTAAATTATTGACTAACTCAATTGGGCCACCGTTGAGCGATTTTTGTTCGTTCGTCTCGTTTGCTTTGATTAAGAGTTTATCGGCTATCAATCGATATCTTGAAAATCGTGCATCAGGCAGTTAAATTAATCGAAGCTCTCTTTGTCACAGAATCGGACGACTTAATTGTTCCGTAAAGTTGGGAATTGACTTTTGACACTTCCTATATGTGACGAGGATGTAGCAAAAGATATACGGTTTGTATCGTACCTCGAAAAACGAGGACTCAAACACACCTGTATTGATCGTGTTATCGCTAAAAACCCACCGATATGGTGTTCGTAAGCTTTCACTGGAACGTTTACACTCACCCCGAACATCGATAGGAAACGAGACGGAGATGACGAAAAAGCAAGAGGAAGAGGGAAAAAAGGTGCGAATACAGGAATCAAAAAGGGAGGGAGAGAGAACCGAGATAATGTTTGACGGTCTGGCGAGCAGGGTCGTTGCGAAAGAGGATAGAAATCCCCGGGACTGAGAAGCACCGAGGAAAGCAACTCGAAAAAGTGAGACGGCGCTGCGGATATAACGCTTTCTCCGGCGGATATCGGGCTTACTCAATTAATTCTTCGATCCTGACGATTTTATTGCCACCGCAAATGCTTTTTTTATCAAATAACCAGCACAGATCTAATCTTATATACGACACGATTCAACCGGGACAAGAAGGTCCTCCAGCTTTGGCGTACCTTCTTTTTTTTATCGAAATTACATCAGTCGATTTGGCTGCTATGCTCTGGTCTCAATCTGGAACGGTCAAGAATTTAGCAGAGATAACGTAATTTATACCGCCGCTCTTCCGTTTCAGAAAATGTTGTTGCGTCCTTTCGAGCACTTTTGAATATTTGAAGAAAATTACGACCATTTGACAAACCGTGTATTCCAAGTTTCTCGCATAGCTTTCCTTTCCATAAGATTTTCAGTGAGTCAATAAGGCTCCACATGTGTCCTCGAATATGCAATCATCACGAGTGACATTCTTGAAAATCGATCCATATAGAAACGCTTTTCTTGAGAGTGACATCTCGAAACGTGAGCATTCGTTTTCAGCGAGCGCATGGAGAAAAAGCATTTGTTTATTTTTATGCGTGTTTTCTACGTTTGCGAGGGTGAACGTAATTTGGAGAGTGTTTCTGCGAATGCAGACGGAAACTATACTCAATGAGTGGAGGAGGCGAAAAAAAAACACGCTGAACGAGCGTTGCAATGAAATTTAATTGTATGCGCACCCGTGGGACGATTGACACTCTCGCTTTAGTCTATTCGTATCAAGAACATTGCATATCCTCAAACATTGAAACACGATCCTATACCGCGAATTCTAATACGCTAAAAGCCTCACCAAGGGCGTATCGTATGTGCTGGTTTTTTCTGGTTGTGGATAGAGTTTTGAAATTACAACGGTACGAGACCTTTCAGCGAGAAATAACACCGATGCACGAACACGTTAGGTCAACCATTCCACAATCATCAGGACGACATGCGAATAGACCGTTTTTATCTTTTTTTCCATAAAGTTTGTTCACTGAAATATACGCTGGTGATGTGTTATTCCGGTAGTGGTGTTAGTGCTTCCTCGAATAATTATAAGTGGGTCATGCCAAAGTGCAAAATTAGCAGATAATTATTTGAAAACTTAACAAGAGAATTTTGTCCCAGCGTTCTACTAGAATTATTTATTTCAGTGGCATGACTTCGCTTCAGTCGGTCGGAGTATGGTTGATGTGTGTGAAACCTTACTTCGAAATTAGCAGAAGTCATGGAATATTGATGTACAGTAATGAGCCTAATATTGGAGCAATAATTTATCAGCGCATTATTCCACCGGGATCAATAATATATTCAATTGTTATAGTATAATGCTACTAAGTAAAATTGTTGATGTACCAAAATATAGACACGTCTGGCTGGATATGGATTTCAATACAATTGTATTTGAAATTCGACACTTCCGATTCCTCTGATCTATTGGGAAAAGCTTGTCGAGCAATGCATCACTGTTTTCATATCAATAGATTTTGGCCGAACTCTATATAGACTGTAATCGATCGTAACAACTTCGCAGATTCGGATCGGAGTCTTTAACTATCGAACGAACTCTATCAGACTACAAGGAAGTTCGCTGAAGTTTCTTCCAAGTCAATAGACTCAGGCTGAATTACTGGCTGATAAACTTTTAATATACCAGTTAACGTCAGTTAGCTATGTGGTATTCGTTCGGTATCAAATGTTGCAGTTCGAATTCCAGAATAATTGTGTGGAATCATCACGCACAGCGATTGCAAAGCGGAATCGATGAGGTTGATACTGATTCCTGGGAGAGAGAACGTCAGGCGATTATCAATTCTTCAGCATTCTGTTTTATACAGTGCTTTCCATTGTAAAGCTTCGTTGGGATAGAAGGCAAACGGCATTTTGTGAGAAGCTCCGCGAGACGAGTGTAAACGACGCAAATTTTTCCAGCCATGACAGAAGTGATGAGCACATGTACCGGGAGTTTAAAAATCTGCGAAACCCCTCGCCAGTCGAGATGATCACGTATAATTTATGGAGTGAAAGGTCATCAGATGATTCCTCGTACATGCACTTGTGACGTCATATTCCAAATCATTTGTGTTTGCCAATTCGTTTCAGGGTTCAAAAGTCTTCCGCTTGAGACGATCGCAGCTCACTTATGCTTCTTTGACGATGACGCAATGAAAAGGAAAGTCGATGAGGAGCACTCTAGTATCGAACAATCTAAATATTCGAGATGATTTGGATGCTTTCTTGTGACGCCCTACAAGTAAGTCCATATAGAATGTGCTGCGTTGGTTGATGGTTGCAGCAGAAGGGCAAAGAGCGTTTCATGAGTTATAAGAGATAGGGCACATAGGCGCAGAGTGGCATAGTCTGTCTGATGCTGATGTTGCTACTGTGTTTATATGGCTTCTACTTTCTGCTCCCAACTTCAACTTTTCTCTGAGCTATGCTCCAACTTGTTCCCCCTTATTTCTGGCGCGTTCCTTCTCTCCCCATTGTTTACACTTTATTTATGAAGAAAGTTCTGCCGAGATTTTCGCAAATGTTCGAGCAAGCCCTGCTCGCTAGGAAAACGAATCACGCTGCTGGCGTGGCTGGGTCGGAAAAACGACCGAGGGGTTAAGGCGAGGAGAAAGAGTGGCTGGCATTGTGTGGATACAGCGGAGGTGACTCTCTGCTGAGAACGAGATTTGGCACATGAGGTAATACGTAAAAGGGGGTTAGTTGCGGCTATTCGTGGAACACAGCTCATGGGAGTCTCTGTGTATACGAAATAGACAATGGATATTTTTCTGGAAATGTTGCTCCACGAATATATCTGTATATATTTACTCTCGGAAATGTTGTTATTGGATTGAAACGTGGATAAAAATCTATCGGAAAATCTCTATGTGATACAAAGCTAACTTCGTTTTAGATTGATAATTACGTAAACCCGATAGAACAGTCGAGCAAACTCGAAAAATTTAACAGAATTGGATCGAAGTCGAACTAGAGTGGAATGTCATGTAGATTCACACACTCACATATACGTCAAGACCAATCGTATAGCACATATGTGTTCCTGTGGCCTGGCAAGCTAATGCTCATCGTATTATCGCTATACTATAGAGGCGATGTCCGGTTTACCGCATATCCGCGAGCAAGCGACGGTGTCACACGAGAAACCCGCATTATATCGATCTCCGTCTGTCTGTCGGTCGTTCTCTCTTAGTCCCACTCGCTCCTTCTTGAATCATCCACATTTCCTGTAAACACATAAAGACGGAGACGCACGTAATTAGGAGAACGTAACACCGAGTCAGCAGCATCTCAAATCTGCTAAATTTATCATAAGTGTCTTAATAAAACATTCATCGATATCATCTTAAATCGTCGATTCCAATTCCCAGCAGTTGACGACTCCGAGCAAAACTTTACTTCCCCAATGACCAGA
This sequence comes from Venturia canescens, assembly GCF_019457755.1. NCBI lineage: Eukaryota > Metazoa > Arthropoda > Insecta > Hymenoptera > Ichneumonidae > Venturia > Venturia canescens. Next base: position 13,131,985 of record NC_057427.1, read on the forward strand.
ATTCTTATATGTGCACATCCGTGGGATTTAGCTATTCGAACATCGTTACATGGCCAATCATTTTTATATGGAAAACTCGTTTTTTATACTTTTCCTTCAACAAGGTTGATGGAAACGAGGAGAAGAGAAAAACAGAAATAAAAAATGACTCATCAATGCTCGTTGGTGAAAAAATAAATAAAAAAACAATTTTTCTCTTTTCATACAACGAGCCTGCAAAATAATTACGTCAGATAGCATTGTTGAGCTCGGAGAAGAGAAAAAAAACAAGTAACTCGGGTTCTCGTTGTAAAACGAACGTCAATCTGCCACACCCCATATCGAGTCATGTACGTGACAATTCATGTCACGTAGAGGTACGTGACAATTGTCGAGATTGACAGATTTAAATACAAGGGATGTAGTAAATATATACATACATCTATATAGAGATATTCGGATATATGTATATACAGGGTGAGACACTAATTGTTGCCACCTCAAATATCTCGGTAACTATCGACACTACAAAAAAATGTTCCAGACAAAAGTTGTACGATGCGAAAGGGCCGGTCATCAAATACGAGTGTTTTTTTTTTTTTTTTTTATTATTCCGGCAGAGACGCTGACGCACAGGGAAGGTTACCTCCACTTTTTCAAATGGTAAGATACTTCTTTCCAACCATCTTGTAGAGCATCGGAAACTGCATAAAAAACCCTCGGGTGTCAAAGTCGTTCAAGGTCATTCAAGATAAAAAAGTGACTTGAAATATATTTTTATGTGAAATAAATATTTGAAAAAGTGAAGATGACCTTCGCTGTGCACCAGCACCTCCACTGAAATTGAAAAAAAATGCTCACGTTCGATGACCCCTTTCGCACCGTGCGCAACTTTTGTCTAAAACATTTTTTGTGATGTCCATATATAGTTGCGGAGATAACTGAGGTCGCAACGGTTAGTGCCTCACCCTGTATATATATTAGACGTATAGATACTATATGAATGTATTCGCACGGATGTATATGGTATTTACAGATATATAGAAATTGGCGGTGCGTCGGAGGGTTTGCCCAGCCACACGAGAGAGATGTGAGTGTGGCAAGGATCGAGCTCGAGTGTTGCGTTGGATAATTGGACACGTGTTTCGGTCACCAATCGTAAGTCGAGTGTACTTGATCGAACGCGTGCACTAATTGGGAGCGCAATTAAAACGAGCACTATATCCTCCTACCAAGTGAGACAGACCAATAAATATATACGTATGTATGAACAAGTCTTAATATACATACAGAGGAGTTACGTAAACAAACAAGCGAGCGCGGGGGTACACGCAAGAGACATTTGACGCCAATTCGGGCCGAGACAAGCCTTGTACGCTTACGAATGGATCCGTGGTTTTTGATCTCCTCGAGTTCTTATTTCAGTACTTTTTTTGGCCGCACAAGTTTATTTGGTGGAAAAATGATTGGTGAGAAAAAGCTGAATCACTCTGAGGAAAGAAACAAAATGAGGTTCGATGCGAACTCGGAATGTTTGATGTGGGTAAAAGTGCTTTTGCACACGAACTGAATCACTGAAGAATATCGTCATGACGCAGCACAAGAGCGACGCGTTAAGGGCAACCGAGCAAAGGGACGGAAAAGAGAAAAAAATATATTGCACAAGATTTGCCTCGTGGATGGGACGGGAAGGTAACGTTGTTTGCCGCCGCCAACAGTAATTGGTTAAAGCAGGCTCATAAAATGTCAGACACTTCACACTGAAAAAGGAAACACGAGATAGAAAACGAATCACCGATGGAAACTCGATTAGTCTGCGATAAATTTGATCACCACTTTTCAAATTTCATATGTCAAATTTTTTGGAAAAAAGAATAATCCAGAAATATAGTGGAAGACAGCAGTTGGAAAAGAGAGCAATTGCATGACAAAGAGAGACAAGGGTGTTCCCTGTTCTCATATATCAGAAAACATTGTTGAATGACCACGCAAAAGAAAACGAAAAAAAATTAAGGGGTACTAGAAACAAATGTAGAAAAGTAGGCCAGTGAATGCAGAAAATGACAAAGCTTCTCTGGTGTACGCAATGTATACATGTAGTAGTATATTATATACATATAAATATTTTTATAGCGCAAGATTGCTCGTCGTATAAATATATATGAGTACATGAAGTTTTCGTTGAAAAGCCTTTTAGTTTTAGGCTCAACCAAACGCTGATGCAGCCTTAAAAAGAATTTTTCACCCTCTCCGTGACCCCCTTTCTCTTCTTTCTCCATTTTTCGCGTTTTCTATTCACTCCGTTTTATTTCTGCGTTTTGTCTCCAGCCAAGATATTTTTTTCGAGCATTGTCATTCGTTCTACATACCTCTTCCGATCACCGGGAACCGATGAGCCAAGGCACAAGACTTCGATACTGTAAAATACATTACGGTACATCCGCGCGCAGGAATTTATTTGCCGAAGAAGGGAAATGTTTCAATATTCTCATTCGGTAGAAATATTTCGTAAGGTCTCCCAAGGAAAAGGTAAAAGGCGAGAGTTGAATAAGGAGACGAGAGAAAAGTACCAATAAGAACGAATACGGGGATAAGCGAGAGACGAACATACTTCGCTCACCTTTAACCTATTTTTGAATTGTACGTATATTATGCACTTTTACCTGTACATAGCTTTGGGCGCACAGGCGCATCACCCGAGAGAGGGCGTATCTCTATTGAAGATACGTGAGAAGCATTGAAATTTCACGCTGTACTGTTGCAATGTCTATGAGAATTCGACGTGAAACCAGACAAGATTTTTCCTGAGCATACATTTTTTCACATCATTAGAATCACATAATTCGGCATCTTATTCAAGAACGACATCAACGAATGGGCTCGGAATTCGATGGCGATTCGAGCGTTACGTAGAGTAGGCATGCAGATCGGAGCTTGGAAAATGAAAACGTTTGAAAATGCAGCATCGAACTCACTTAAAATTTTTGTCATGTTTTCTATCTATACCTCGATAAAATTGTAACCGAATCGGCCACATTTACGTTTATTTCAAATTCCGTATTAAGTGTTCGAATATTCCGAAAAAAAAAAAAAATAACCATTCCGTAAGTAAACGGACCTCTCTTTATGATTAAAATCGCCCGCTCCAGAGAGACGCCCTAGTACTAGACAGTTGGCAAACGTAGAACAGCGAACGTTGTCGTAACGTTATCCAAAGGAGACTAGGTAGTCGCGTACGCACCCGTTACGTGAGTGTGTTACGTGACTAGGCTTTGTCGAATATGTCACCTCGCAAAGTCAGCTCGAGTCGATAGCAACCGACGTGCAAATTGCCGTAACGATAAACAAATATTTTCCTCTCGAAATATTCCTCCCTCGTGTTAACCGAGGGAAGAATTGCTGAGTGATGGAAATATTAACGGCGCGAATCTCCGTTTGAAGCTTCAATCGATTCCCATATTTTATCGTGAAAATAACAGAAGAATTTTTGCGCATGGCCATGATAGTTTCCAATCGCAAATGCTCCGCAGGCGCCCCGCCCTCGAAGCTCTCATTATACACCGAATCGAAGGAATTTTTCAGCTCAGCCAAAAGCCAACGACTCTTCCTTGATAATTTTTCCCCCTTGGTAATGTCGAATAGATTCAAAGCTTCCCGGAAACCAACAGCTTTTCCACGGAGATACCATGCATATTCAATTCGGCACAGCTTAAATGAAGCACTGTTCGGTTTATCGTTCAAGTCTCATTACTTCCCGAGAAGAAATACGTCGCACTTGAGAGAGGAATGAAAAAAGTATCCCTGTGGAATTTTTATTTCTACGATTACACAAACTTCATATTTTCCTTTATTAGTCTCTCGCGGAAAGTATTTCATCCATCCTGAACTGAATCTATATAGATTTGATATGGAAATGAGTTCATGACGCGGAGGCAAAGTGGAGCTGGGAAGGAAGGTCGCGTGGCCGAGTCCACCTCCGTTGTATTATCTCTTAGCTAAAGTGAAGTGAAATCACTATATAGACATATACAGCCCTTATACATATGGAATATAGTCTATGTACTATCTCGACTGTACCTAACTATACACTTTGCCTCGAGGCAAGCAGGTGCGCTGCGTCCTGTATACTTCTATCATATATCCTCCAATGGCTTTGCTCTCTGCCATCAGGAAAACTAGACTTCTGATGATACTGCAGATGAAACCAACTGGTTTCTTTCGAATCTTTACGTACTTATGTGTTCGTAAATAATTAAATACTTGTATTTTATGAATACGTGTGTTAGTATTCATATCCGTGTGTAGATTTTTCGGGATGTTTTTTTTTTTTACTTGTCTTATCGAGATGAGATCGGTGTTCGTCGGAGACCAAATTCAAACATTTCAACGTGGCTGGAGTTCTATCGAGGCATCATCGACCTTTTTCGTAAAAATATGTCTTCGTGTTAACCTCTTTTTTATGCGTATGCAGAATGGGAAGAGGCGAAACTTTTGTCAATTTAGCTCTGAAATGACGCGGAACCATTCGTCCCCGCATTACCGAGCCATTCACATGCGCACGCACACAAACGACATCCGTTTCCTCACGTCGGATCAACGTAGAATCATACTGCAATCAACACTCATCACTTTTCATGCTGGATTTCATGCTCTCGGGCAAGTACACACCCAAGATTCTCATAGCCAAGCTCTTCTATGAAGTTGCACAGGACTGGATGTAGAGAAGAATGTAAATTACCGCTTCTGCGATATCCTGCTCGAATCTCGATCGTGCTCTCCGCACACGAGAGTTAACCATCACATTTCAAATCTTTCACGCCTCATGTTTGAGGAAAAAAATGCAGAATTAAAAAATGATGAAACACAAACTGAAGGTTGGTGGTTATCCTGATATTCATTGAAATAGACATTAATCGTAAGATGTTGCTTTGAAAAAATGAAAATGTCACGGCACATCAGATCTGTAATTCTTTACTTCTTGTTTGTCATATAGCAGGGTCATTACATCATTCGTAATCGACTACTTCATTTTTCTCCACTGTCAGTTTCAAAAAGTTTTCAAACTCCGAATTTTTTTGGATTTTTTTCTTGCTGTATTTGCCTCGAGGAATGATTAATACGAGTTTTTTTTTAAAGACTGAAACCACCCTCGTCTCTCTTGGCTGGGTCTTTATTGCGACGTTTTCTCGAGAGTTATACCGACGCAGTCGCGGATGTACCAATAGAGGTGATCTCGTATATAGAATCTCGAGAAATGAGATTACGATCCGGCGTTGAGCAGGTATGTGTGTTGGAGGGATTCGCAATTCGAACGATTTATCACACAAGAAAGAGCAGCTTTCTCCCTCCCTCTCTCACTCTTTTTCTCGCCTTAGGTAAACCTGAGTAAAAGAGTGCTGGGAAAGGAGGGATAAAAATAGATCAATCAAAAGTTTCGACGAGTCTGGAGGTTGTTGAGGGTGGAAGGTTCAGACTGAGGTGTGATAGAGCACGTCAGGAGGTAAACGGAGAGAGAGAGAGAGAGAGAGAAGGTGGGTGGAGAGGAGAACACTAGAGACCGTGGCGGTAAATGGCGAGCGATGGAGGGATGAGATGAAGAAAAGAACAGAAAAATATCGCGTAGGCTTCGAGATTAAGAATGAAAACCGGGGTCGAGGAAAAAAATACCGCGAGTGTGCTGATGGGTGGAAAAAAGTTTATAGTCACTATAGTTTGTGAGTAGAATAATGCGTGTGAGATGCGTTTAAGGGAGTGTTCGAGACGCATGAGACTGTTGCAGCTTGAGTTTTCGCCACAAAGTCAAGTTCGCCAATGAGGCAACTGGGGTAAAGACGCGAGTAAACAAGAGAATCGCAGAATCTTCCCACAGTGCGAGTTTCCAGTTTCCAGTATCGAAAGAAATCCTTTCAACAGATATCCTTCCAGCAGGACTTTGTCGTAAACGATGCTTCGAGATATTTGTGTTATATACATATACGACGTATTTTTTCGGCGACACGTCTCATCATTGAAGGTTATGGCTTGAATAAAGTGTGCTGCTACGTACCTTTCAGGACCTACGACGCGTCGTTTATTCTATTTACGAGACTCCGGTCAAGTTTAACGATTTCTCAGCTCGAAACACGTTTAAATACATTCAAAATGAGCTTCGGCGATGAAGGCTATACACGAGACGCAATCGAGCTACGAGTGAAAACATATCAAATATCACGTCGTAGCAGGGTGTTTTATTTCACGTCCCCTATTTATCGGTTAATAACATCGATTCGAACGCCGATTTCATACCGATTATAATAAAATAAAAACAGTAAAATAAAACCGCTCGAAGACGCAGCTACGATTTACAACTTGGCTATATCTTATAAATTTACTCGGCGCATGCACCGTGGACCTGCCCATATAGAGAGCCTTCGAACCCTTTCTGATACCGTTCGACAAAACCTCTGAACGCGCTAGAGATTCGTTTTTTGATCGGAGGACCGATCCTCCGACTTAAGGAAGCTTTAACTGGTCAGTAAGCCGCAATCTGAACTTACAAATTCGACGAAAGCAGATCTTAAAGCCGTATTGGGAACTTTTGACCCATATTTCGAAGGCAAAATTTCTCGAGCGTCTAAAAACGGTAATAAATGCAACAAATCTGAACTATTCGATTTCACGGGGAAAAAGAAAGAAAAAAATCCGTGGTGAACGCCCGTAAGAGAAATAAATGCGGTGCTGAGTATGTCAATTGTTGATACATCCTGGCACGTCCCATAAGGTGTGAAATTGTCAGGAATCTCCGTTTGTGTTCAGCGCCTTGATGAATACCAGTCTCTTCTCTTTTTTATTGCTTCTTTTTATAATGTTTTTTTTTTTTTTTTTTGCAGTGTTGGGTGGCACAGACAGTCATGCAGAGAAGTGAAAGCACGCGTCGCCATAGCAACCCGACCCGAAGGGATCCACCTTACCCCTTGGCACTTTGTTGGGCCACTTCACAATGCTTTTAGGCCGATTAGTCTGGACGCACAGCTCCTGTACATTCCTTACCGATGCCACACTCCAACTCGAACTTTTATTCACACGCTAATTAATCTATTGTCATTATTGGTAAATACTCGTGCTGAATAAAGTGGACTTCATCGGCTAGCCGTAAAAAATGAATAATAAAAAGGAGCATAACTGCGGCTCACCGTAAAGGGCATTGAAAAATCTAGTTATCTGGACCAAATGTTTTTAGCCTGTGATCCTTGTTCCCCAAAGACCTCTCTATCGCTGGAAAAGTATGATCAAACGGATTTAAGCTTCAACGTGAACAAGCCGGATAAGCTGGGGCGCAAACTCCGCTAAAAATTTACCGCATTACATCCCTCGAGGAATTAAAGTCAGTGTGTATCGATTAATTGCGGAACAAGAAACGAGAGTAATTCGTTTTAACAGGACTGCCTATTTTTATGTCCCGGTACAATAATTTTCCTTCGTAACTAATGGCCTTCTCGTTCGACAACAACAAACGCAAATAACACCGTCTTATCGTTCGACAAACGTATCGAAAATCTATTTGAATGTATTTTTTAATATACGGTCGCGCAATACAGATTATCACGAATTGCAATTACGTTATTTCGACGGGAGATTGCGATGCTCGATTGATTCGTGCACACTCAATAATCATGCATTAATTGGTAAAATTACCAGCAACGTTGAATGCTTTATCACAAATACCAGGGTGAAGGAACGAGGCGAAATCTCATTTATTATATTCGTAATGAATATGAATTCGATGAATATAAATTGTGGAATTTAAATTAATTGATCGTGCTTTTTGTATTATTATGATTAATTTTGGAACGATCCTATGAGATCGCGGAGAAATGAGATTCGGCATGAAATTCAGGACTCCTCGAAGGCTCCAAACTATCGATATACATGTATATATGATAAATAAGGAGTATTATCACGATGAAAGCAACGAATTGAGCCGGTGGTCACCGCACATTGTGTGTTTTCTTGACGAGCGAGAGCTTCGGCACGCAAATCAGGCTCCATTTTAAGGGAATAAAGGAAGAGAGGTAAAAAATGGACAACCTTTTTTTACGCTTTCGTCCTTCGAGCGAGGTAAGAGTTTCACGAAAAGGCCTTCGGGCTGTGTCTTGGGCCTTGATACACCGTTGATTTCGTGTACAAGAGACTGCCGCATCACGCGACTCTCTCGTGTAAGTCAATTTTTTATTTTTCATTTCACGAATTTGTCCACGCAACATAACATTATTCGAACGAATCGTATTTAAAAATGTAGTAACGGGATAGTGCGATGCTTCATTTTGATAAAAATAGTTAGTTCCATTAACGACATAATCATATGAATTTATTTTTCGTATAAGCTACAACGTTTTGCATAGCTGAAAAAGAGTTTAAAAAAAATAAAATAAACAATAATTGCAGCGAGTTGAAAAAAACGAACTCGTTTTACAATTTTCGTTTTCCTCCTGCATGATCCTTTCTATGATGAAACAGTACAAAATATTAAATTACGATAGGACGGAAATGAAATCGAAAAAAAGCACAACGATAACAACAACGTAATGTTGTTAAGGATTAATTTGATGCATCAGCTATTTCTACTGCAGACTTATTTCGAAATGAAAGTCTCATCCCAGAGCAATTATGAGCAATAATTTTATCCCTGGACAATTCTGAGCAGCGTGATAATCTTCGCTGCTCATTACCCTATCGAGCTATTAATTTCACCCCGAGGTAGGAAGGTGGTATTCGCGTTGCCCCGAAATGTCAATCATCCTGAAGGATAATAAACTGTAAAACGAAACGAAAAATGTGATGGATGAGCCGTACTGGTTGCGTGTTTTTTCTCCACGGCTCCACATTTAACCACACGCAAGTTAAACCGGACTCTTGTGTTTGTAGAAATGAAATGAACCGAAAGTGTCAACTGTCAGCATCTTATAAGAATGATCGACACGAAACCCAAATCGATGCTCCTCTATCCAATTCTTCATGTGGATCATCAATATTTTTGCCGAAAAAAAAAAGTAATAAATATAACGTTATGAAAAATCGAGGGTCTCGGATATTGTTTGGGGCTGAGCATGATAAAAGACGAAAGTTGTATTTGCGCGTGGCAGGCTGAAATTAAGGGCGTTCGCCATAGGCTCCATGAATCCCATAAAGTTAATCTCCGCTCGAGCAGAGAATTCTCGAAGAAGACGAAGCATAAAAGTTGCGGCCCGGGGGAGGGGAGGGCTCGAGGAGCAGCACGTAAGGAAGTGGAGTAAAAGGAGGATGAGAGGCTGAGAAAGGAGCAAGAAAGGAGCAAGAAAGGAGCAGATGCGAGATACATTCGCTGAGCGAAGGGTCAAGCCTCGAGGCATTCGTCGCTTAGGTAGAGATATATAAAACGTTAGTGCAGAGGTTTGTTACAAAGCGTTCATATAGTTATAGCAGCGTCCGCACCGAGATTCGTTTTGTCCCACCCGACAGAGCACACTTTGAGCACCGGCACTTCTTGAAGAGCACCGCAACAAGAAGATAACCATGCTCGAGAATGTGTATACAACTGCACACATAGAAGCTTCTACAACGACGGTGCAGCGGAAGCTGGACGGAGGCTGCGGATCAAACAACAACAAGAATGAATAGAAAAAATAAGATGAGTGAAAAAAGAGAATAAAAAATGGCGGCGGAGTCAGGTGTTGCGAGGAGAGAGAGAGAGAGAGAGAGAAGATGAGGAGCACGCCGAGAGGGAGCCGTTCTTTAACACAAATGAAAGAGTGACCCACGCGAATGAGCTCGAACACACACTCCGCAAACTACAGGCGCAGCTTAGATCGCGAGTAAGAACATCGTAGCAAAAATAAAAAGACGAAGACATAGGAGAAGAGGGTTACGAAGAAATTCCCTTGCCACGATCCCTACTCTCCTGAACGACAAACCGGTTCAACAGGTACAGGATCGCGTGTTGCTCGCGTGGCCGAACTCGTCCGAGCATCGGCGAACTTGTCCGAGTCTCCATCATTACACAAATTGCCCCATTTAAACGTAACGATCCTTTAAAAACAAGATGAACACAGAGATCCCGAGTCTCAACCAAGGCCCGGGTTGAAAGTTCGATAAAATAGTCCATCGTCAATTGCGAACGTCCAAAGCTCTTTTAGACCGAAAAGAGGTCAAATGCCCCATCAGGATATTTTTGCTTTTCGTACCGTTTGGCTTAATTCACATTCCCTGCCAATGTCCCAAGCGCATATCGAATCGTTCTCCTGATTAAGTACCTCCATTTAAAGTCCGCTGGACTCAGGGAAAATTCAACAGCAATTCCATCCTGCCCTGTGTTTTGCCATCTATTTGCATAACGTTGAAGCAGCGCAATTTGTGAATGCTCGATGCTGCATTATTATTGCTGATTATTTTACTCCGATTTACAAATCATGCGAGTTTCTCCATTATTCCCCTACATCATACATTTTGTATATTAGTATTCCCATGTGCTTTTAGTTCGTTATGTCAAATAAATGTGCTACTTAGTTTTCATACTATAATTGATTTCTTATGAAATCAACGATACATATCTGAACCACATGAGGCGATGCACAAAGTAAGCGCATCAGTATAGATGTATCCTCGTCTTTCTCAATGAGCCTAAAAACGAGTACCATTTGAGAAATAGTTCTTTTATGTCGTCAGGTATTATATGTTCCCTGCTATGTAATTTTTTGTCTTATCAACCTCTCCGAATCACTGGAGAGAATTGCTTCTCCTTATGGTTCTTTTTATCTTTTTTAATCCGTCAATTAAAATCGTTGAGACTTTTCCACGTGGCCAATCATCATTGTGGAACAGCCGAACAATGGATGAAGTGGAGGCAAAAAATTTCGAAAGCTCTCGACGTTGTCGAGAAGCAACAGAAAAAGAAGAGTTTGAATAAAAGAATATGCGAAAACACAGTGACGCAAGTGAAAAACATTCGAAGGAAATATGCTGATAATGAGAATGGTGCTGAAAAGCATTCGAAAAAATCTAAAATAAAATGTATCTATAGCTCAGTATGATACGGAAGAAGTAAGTTTTTTTTTTTTTTTTTGCCATTGACTAAAGGTTATAGTTCCCGTAGTGGTTTTTTTTTCGCTCAATGGTGTGTCGTCGCTGGAACTCTCCTAGTCGAGAGTATTGAACTGTGATGAAAAACCGGGTTTTCAAGTCGACCCGTTTTTCCATCTACGGAAGACGTTGCCTGCCAGAGTCGCGCAATATTCCGGATCGAAAGCTCTGCTCTCCGAATCCGGAATCACTTGGCACAGTCTACATTTTGAACTCAAGGTTTTCCTAAAAACAATCGTTACGGATGCGCATAACGATTTTTCAGCTATCGATGAGCGATATTACTCACGCTTGCGGTCGCAACTGACTCGTCGATATTCAACGATTATTATTATTGACGTAAAATTCTGATTGAATAAAGTATCTGCTATTCGAATCATTGATTTCAACGATAATTCTATTGATTTTTGAAAATCTCCAGTCCGCCGAATTCATTAAGGCACGAATCAGCACCTACTTCGAATTTCAGTCCTGTTTCCACGTCGCTGTAATTATCGTTAATTTTTCACAGAAGATTAAGCCACAGCTTGAAGAAAATATATACTACTACGCTGTGTATCCAGAATTGAAAATTGCGTATAATATTTTATCGTTCCTTCTCACAGTTGAACAATTTTTATGCGACACCCTGTGAATAATTCTTGGCACGCCAAGTGCACAATTGTATCCAACCCACCCCTACCCATTTTCCATTTGCTCACTGCGTATAGCACCACGGGGTATAATAACTTTTTCATTTTACCTCGCGTTTTCACCGTCTTCCTTTCAATAATCCAGAATCGCGATTTGATTTTTTCCCATTCCGATTCAATCCAAATGTAAAATATTTTTAGCATCCCTGTAAATCTTGCCTAAAATTCAAATATTCGTGAATATGGTGAAATTTTGAAAGATCACTTTGCCGAATGAGAATGAAAGAGGAATTTATCAACTTGGAATATCATTTTAAGTTAGAATGCTCTCGCTGCGCATTAAAGTAAGCCGAATTCTCTCGGCTCAAAGTAAAGAGGAACGACTTTTCGGCTCAGTAAAAATTGGCATGATTAAACGATAAAACACATTTCATTTCGGTCATAGGAGAAATGTAAATTTCATAATTGAGGACTCCCTTGTTACGAAAATACGGGCTTTGATGCATAACCACGTCGTGCAAGTGTTCCCGCTCGTCATAACTACGTTAATTATCGGCTTATCACGTGGAGAGCTCATTAAGTCTCGTGTGCGGTCCTTACTAATTTCCGAGAATTTTCATTGTGCCTTTATTCAAATCACGTATACACTTGCATGAGAGGAGCGAAGCAACGCCATTTATAACAATGAAATCACGAATTGGGCATAAAGTTGTGACGACCTAACGAATTTATTTCTGTACAATGCGCGTGCGCGCGACATAAATGAGAGTGAGAACGAGCAAAGCGTCCAAATCTTCGTAAGTCTTTTACGGATTTACGACTGAAATTTCATTCGTCATGACTTACGGCTTGCTTTTTTGTCAGCTTCATGTAGCCGTTATTTTTTAATTTTGAAATATATCCCAGTAAGGATAAAAGCAAATAATAATAATGAATTTTACATTAATGAACGAGTGATTCTGGGTGTTTTTTCTGTCCCGACCGTTTTTACTATCATCATTTTTTGGCTCGCTTTGTTTCGGATATGACTCGATAGAATACAACTGGAAATTATTATGTTTCTATCACTAATATTATTCATTTTGTATCGCGTTTTAAAAAAATGTTATTTTTCAAATCTTCCTATTATTTCTCACGCTTCGAGGCAATTTTTCGGTTTCACAAAGCCACGAATCTTCGATAAAAAGTGCTATTGCTTTTTTTAGCGTGATAATTCGAATGACCGATAATTATTCCGAGTTTGTAATATGCCTGTAATTAAATGGTAATTCAGCAGTAATGCATTTCTTCTCTTCATTGGATAAATGTTTACTTTCTACAAATTTCAAAGAATCTCTGTGGATTGATTGGAAATAGGAAGGAAGAAGAAAAGGGTGCAAAGGGTGGAAACGGTTGTTACATTTTACGCGGTTGGAAAATTACTGACTGTCGAACAATTGTAAAACAGCTTCGACCGTGCTTCGAGGTTCTCACAAATTGTCTTCGTACTTGCCTTCGTGCCGATTGCAGTGATGGAAGGTGATAAAAAAAACGAACATAAGGGAAAAGAAAGGAAACTTGGGGAGTGCAAAAAGAAACTGGAGTAAGAAAACGATGGTAAGGAATAACAGCTCCGATTGTTTCGACCAGTCTCGTTGCAATAACTTGCCGTGTTTTTTATATTTGTATACGTATAGAGCTAGATTTTTTTGCATCACTTTTGCATCGTGTATTTAGAACACCCGTTCGAAACGGCCTCTTTTCAGCACGATGCTAAAACTTCCTTTCGCCATTTACGAAACAACGGACACAATACCGATGCTGCACGCTACCTCATTATTCAGCTTCATAGAATTCAAATAAGAAAATGAGGAATCTAAGGAAAAAGACAAAAACGTCGACGATATCGGAGGGACTATCCAGTCAGCGACCATTATTCGATGATGAGGAGTATTTTTTCTCTAGCGCAAACAACGGAATATCCTCAGCAAATGATGCATCAATACTAATTTCTTGTTAGGAATTCCTGAGAGTATAAAAAAATGGAGCTAAATACCATCGAAAATGCCTTTCTTAGCGCAAATTTCAAATTCTAATGGTCGGGAAACATCGATAATTACTTCAAACAGAAGCGAGGAAAAACAATGGAAAATTACGTACGTTCTGGTAGAAAATTAAATACATTTTCCAGAGTTTTATATACAGAAACGTTGAGTATAGAGCATATGTTTCTGAATGAGACTAGCACGGTTTGCTCGATATGTACATGGGGAGTGACAAGGTAGACGCGTTGGTACCCTTGCATCTCAATCCTTTCTTCATTTTTTTTCTTTCTCAAGTTCCATCGACCCTATAACCTTGTTCACCCCCTTCAGTCCCTTCCGTCCTCATTGCCCCTCGACGCTATTTAAGTTTCGTCCAACACTAGGGCGAATGAAGTAGTTACATCCACTGGGATGCACCAGGCAACTTGTAGAAAGTTGAGATGAGCTCGATTCGCGCTTGTGAGGTTGAAAAGACGCCCACTCTTGGATCCTGGCTCTCTCGGGCAGAAATTGAACCAACAAGCATAGTATTTTTGCAAAGAACGAGCATTTTCGTTCTCACTTCTTGCTACCGGTGCATTGAAATTCCCGTATAACTTTTCACATTGATATTTGACTCTTATTATATATTTGAATTTCCCGTTTTATCGCTGAGTAAATACTCTCCGTAACTTTATCCACGATGAATCGTATATTTACGAAATATTATTGCTGAGGCAGCGGCTCATATTCACGCGAGCGGGTTGCAATTAAATGTCCAAAATCCAAAAGTCGCGATCATTATTTTTCAAAATTTTGTTTTTCTCCAAGCACTCGTATTAGATTGTGATTTTTACTGATAATACGATACGAACCTCTGAACTATATATTAACATATTTCGGACGATATTATTATTCCGATGTTCCAAAGTCCACTTGGAAGAGCATGGATTTTATTCGTGCAATATATGTACGTATATGTTTGCAAACTTCAAAAGAAGTCGTAAAGAAATGAAAGAAATCAAAGTCGTTGCGGAACAAATTGGAATATGAGTCGAGTTTCTATTCTTCAAATCTTTGGTACTGACTGTGATATTTTTATTAATGAAGAACAATTTCGCCGAACAATGACTTTTTACGAAGTCGCTTATTGTTTCTTGTTAAAAGTTCTTTTTGCGCTTCATCTGAACATGATGAAAGAAAAATCTAACAGAAGATTCTCCGTGATTTTTCGCAACGATACACATCGAGCCTTGTGGAGCACTTCAATCGGAACTTTGCAAACATCTCGTGGCGGCAAATACGCCGAGGGATGTCACCGGAACCCTATACAAAAACAGGCTTTTAAGCATCGCTGAAGAATTACGGACGGCGGACATTTATACTTGCTGGTATTTTCTCTAAGATCGTACATCGAGCGTTTTGTGCTCTGGCAATGGAGTTTATATGGATGGTTAACATTTGAAACTACCTGGCGGATAAAGAAAGCACGAAAAGCCCTATTTCGACTTCTTCATGTTGTCGAATGAAAAACTCGCTGAAAGCTTTTGGCCATTTCCGAATAAAGTGGCATTGGAAAAATTGAAGGAAAATATTTTTTTAAAGGGTTCGGTAAAAAATAAAATTTCCTTTTTTCGTAAGCTCTGGGAAATGGAGTCTTGACCATGAATATACATACGTCGTAAATTTTGTATCTATATTGATGTTATGCAGAGGTAGGCAGAAGCGAAGCGACAGCTGCAAAGTAAAATATCGTGATACAAGAGAAACCATCGCCCTTGTGCCATTAGACATTCTGCTGTCTCGCCGCGGTACCAAATGAAACCAGCGAAACAGCATCTGAGCTAGCGACGATGTATATATAAAGACGAGAAGAACTGCTCAAATGCTTCTCAGAATCTCACGGAGATGCAGTGTAATGTGCATCAGCCACCACCTTTGTTTCTCGTATTTGTGCTTACTATATGCGTACATACATGTTTATGGATATACAACGCACCATCTCGGCTAATTTGAAGCTCTGTAGAAATCGGACTAAATTCGAATACGCTCCTATCGTATGGATTGCTCAACATCTATTCGAGAGCGAGGGAGAGAGAGAGAGAGAAATATTCAAAGGAAATTTATGATTTCGTTATAAACCGAACCCTCGTAATTTGATGAATTGATTTTCAATCAATAACGTCATGTTTCGACATCATTGTCTTAAACTTGGAAAAAATTTAACGGGTACTGAATACAATATGTTTTTTTTTGTTTGAAAGCAGATTTTATAGTAGAGAAACCGAAATACCGATGGAAAATTGCTGATCGTTTCGACAATCAACAATTGGTCAACAAGTGGTCGAATCTTCGTTCACGTAAAAATATTCACATCAAGGGAGTTGCAGCAGAAGAGTACAGATATCCCAGCTAGATACTCTGAGCATCAATTCGTCTGTCCTGTATAGTCTTCGCTATCGATGCGTGTACCTGCCCAGAACATTGCGTGTTTCGATCCCATTAAGGAATTATTGTCGCTCTACCACCGGCAGAATGAGCAATAAAGAGGAACGGAGTATGAGAGAGAGAGAGAGAGAGAAGCAAAAGTAAAACATAAAAAGAAATGAGAAGGGAAAGACCAAGAAGATAATTTTCCGTAGAGACTGCTTTTTACCCTTCATTTTTTTACCTTTTTCTTTTTCCGTCGTTAACTTTAGTTCGGCATTCAGTTCTCTCTCTTTCAAAAGAGTGTATCAAAAGAGGGAATAAAAGCAGCTCTGTTTGTACAAAGATGGCGATGAGAAACTGTCAAGGTCTTTGGCACCTGCGACTACTGAAGAGTCTCGAAAAATGATTTCGTAACTCCGAAGTCTTTCCCGTCTTTCTTTTCGAGCACCCACTAAGAAAGCACCATATTTTATTCATACCCTTATTTTTTCACGATACATATTTACACAACTTAGTATATGACTACATTTTTTAAATTAAAACTCTATCCATAGATGTTTCTACGACTTTAACAAATTTATAGCACTCCACAGGTGAACTATTGAAATTACGTTCTTTCAGTTCTTTCTATCATTCTTTAAATTTACACACCGGGTGACGTATACTAATTATCATCTTTGCTCGGATTTTAATATAAGATGAAAGTGACTTTGATGGCGTTGCTTGAAAAAAGAAACAACAAAGATGAAAGAAGAATCAGGTCTCAGGTTCGGCCGCCGTGCATCTGACGTGAGATTGAAATGGTTTGATACTTTGAATACCACGCCTTTGATCTTACAGACCAATAATGTCATCTTGACTGGTTCTCGTATTTATGTAGTTGACAAAAGAGGGGAAAACGTCGAATGAGAAAAAGGCAGATACGCGATCATTGGATCGATTGAGGATTAAGAAAATCTCAAATGAAGAATGATCAGCGTCGCCATGGGATGCTCGAAATGCTTGGCCTGACTGATATTTCTCAAAATATATATCAAATATCCCGTTTATTTCGGGTGTGTACATATGAAATGACGCGGCAATTTCATGACGCATAGTACTAACGTATCTCACGCTATTAACTGAATACCTGGCGAGACACTTTTCGTTTTAAAATTTGTTGAAGAATTTCCCATGATGACCCTGCACTTTTGATACTTATGTTAAGAAGCGAAGTTATCATGCATTTATTCAATCCCCTTCGAAAGAAATAGGGACTTTTGAGCGCAAAGTCCGTAGCGAAGAGTTAAGTAAAATAATCAACTTTGCGAATAGCATGATTCATCATCTTCGTGTTTGGGCAAATATTTAATTGACTTTTAATCAACAATTAGATCCTTTGGAAGCCTGACAATAAATCACCGACCCTTTCATGGACTGTATCAAGTTCTGACTCGAGCGGATGCGGTGAAGGAACGAGAGAAAAGGAGTTTCGAAGTTGATAGCCACTGCTCGAGGGAGCACGCCAGGTTGATGTTGCGTAGAACAGGATGATGTTGAAATACCGGTCCGATCCTAGCAACTAGTCCAACTCGTGGTTATCGACCACGAAGATCCTCTTTCTCTCTCACTCCTTCGGCTTCTCTCTGGTATAGTTGAGCTTCCGTGAGGCTCGAGGCGAAGCGGCCTGCACAACAACTAGCTACATGTCAGGAGGGAATAGTGTGCGGGTAGGATGGTGGTAACGGGGTGGCGCGCGATCCTCATCCGCTCTAAGAGCGCGTGACCACGCGCGTGCATGCCTATCCTCTTGGGCCTTCTACACCAGCAGCAGTCACAGACCTGACGCGGTAAAGATGAGCAAAAGGAGTGAGGGAGCGGAGGGAGGAGGCGAAGAAAGAGGGTGATAAGGCGAATACGAGGAGACGGAGAACCGAGGTGAAAAATGCGAAAGAGGGAAAAAGAGAAGGCGATTCGAGAGTACAAGAGCACCAAGAGGTTGAGATGGAACCGGAGCTACGATGGTGCTGGTGCCGATGCTCGTATCGAATATGATGGTGCTAGTAAACACGGTGGTTGGGGAAAGACGTTGGTGTTGGTAATGTTGATGATGGTGGTAGTCAGCAAAGCTAGTCCTCTTGGAAAGATTGATACAACAGGAAAAATGGATGTTAGTGTGTAGCAGAACGAGATAAAGAGAAGGAGAAGTATGGAGCCGTGGAAGCCAGTGGCTGTGTGTGACGAATGGCGCAGGAAGACTAGAAAGACTTGAGAACCCTCTTGGCCCCGGGGAGCCTTTTTATCGGATGGGTATGGTGGAGAGCCAAGAGATGGCTCGGACGTTCTCGGGTAGAATCGGGCGTGTTCGGGCACGCGAGAACCACGCGTACCAAGGTCGTAGTCCGAGCTGAGCACCTTTCGAGGTGATGCGGCAGGCTAGCCAGGCACAGGCAGTAGCTCGCTGCGGCAAGTGCATGCATTGTGCTTCTCTTGGTCCAGCGGCGATGGGTCGATGCTCTTGCTCCTCATCTCTCATTCTCCCTATCTTCTTCTCCTTCTTACTGCATCTGCTTCCATCTACTTTCCTCACTTAATCTTTCCTTTCCTCTCTTCATGCTCTCTCTCTCTCTCCCTCTCTCTCCATCCTCCCTATTTTTCTCTCGTTTTTTCAAGCTTCCCTCACTCCGAACGATCTCCATCCTTGCTCTCTCATCTTTCCCTCTTTCTCAATCTCTCGCGTGCCATTCTCCAACAGGACAACGGCCCGAGGTTCACTGAGCAGACTTTAATACCTTGACGAAGGGAAACGCCAGAAGAAAACATCGCGAGCAGAAACTTGCTATTTTCCTCTGACGGAGTACCAGCATCCTTTTCCTTCATAACCTTCTATCGTATGCCATTTGTCGCTGATACTGCAAATTCCACTTCGCATTGTCTTGCCGACAAAGAAAGTACTATCGCATCAGTATGAACGATTGGAAACGGACTTTGTCAATTGTCCATCTGATCCGAGCACATTCTGTTCTAAAACCTTCCTCGTAGTCAATATAAATAGATTATAAAAGATTATTCAGCTTTTAAGAAGTAGAAAAATAGATGGGATAATGGAAAAATTATGAAAAATATTACCTCCCCGGGTCAGCCCTGCCAACCCAGCATATGATGGTTTAGAGTCGAGTCAAATTCAATGTTCGTTCAGTTACGTAGAAAGCTTTTTCTCATACTACCCCTTGTTCTCTTCTTTCCTGCAATGATCTACTTTAGTAATACAGTGGATCTCTTATCAGTAGTAGGCTCATCATATAGCAGTATACATATCGACGTTTATGTTTCACTAACGTATCGTAGTACATTTCACTCGAGCGAGCTAGTGTTCTTGAGGGATAAGTCTTTGCATACAGATGAGGTAGTAATATAGTTGGAGGGAAGCGATCCAAAGGAACATGCGGAAGTGGCAACGACGAACCACGTAGGTTATACGTACGTATAGATAATGTTTGGAACCCTTGGAGCATCGTTGAAAATTAGTCCGCTACTTGATGATTATTATGACGCTCGTCTGCAGTTGCACTTGCACTGAATTTCGAATACCTCGCCTCTCTCTCTCTCTCTCTCTCTTCTTTGGACGAAGACTTCACTCCGTGTGACGTATATGCCCAGGCAAGTTTGACTTCACCGATATCTAGTACACTTACCAATTTTGCCTCAGATATCCGCAGCTACTGTGAACCTGATCGCACTTCATAGAGCCGTGGTTCGAACCCATACGTGGATCGTTCTTATCTCCCTATTCGCTATTTAATAATTATTAAGCAGATTGTAATACACTCGAACCCTTGAAAGTTTGATGTACTTGTACGAGTTAACGACGAGGATAGCTCATAAATGTAGCAACCAAGTACATATCAAACTATGAAAATTGCGTTTAATTATACTTAATGGCTTTAACGAGCTTTGTTCTTTCATAAGCTTTAACGTCTCCGATCGGACTATATTACTGAATATTATAATTATTATTCTTATCCTATGATTAAAGGCTCTTCGTCGTGTTGCGTTATTCATAATGGCTCATACATGCATTGTGCTGAATAAGCAAAACGACATCGTACTTTCTAGGTTAATGCAACGTTTTGGCTAGACTTTTCGAATAATTAGCCCAGCCAAAACCGTTCAGACGTCAGCATTTGCCATGCATGATTCTACAAAAATTCAGGACTCGAATTATAATGTTTGACGAGACTCATTCATAAATCGGTTATTATACACTTTACAAAACAAACAAATGTTCGCAATTAGGTTTGAAATGTTTATTCATTTGATGACTTCTTTGTGTCATGCTATTTTATGGATAGATACACCCAATAAATTAGTATTTTCTCAACCGGATTGTATTTACTTGAGCATTTAATTGGTTTATTGATTAAAATCATGAATTTCCAAGGTAGACACATAACTCGTGTCCGGACGCGAATGAAGCTCGATGTATCGATCCTGTACCTCGTACGATCGAGTTTTCTCAGTCTCAGTGGCGCGTCCAGATGTCCCTGACCGTAGATCTCTTCTCGTCTCTTCGCCTCAGTAGTTTCAGATCTGCCGTATCTCGTTTCTCGTAGATGTTCCCTCGTATACCGATCGAGCCTTGGATAATCGAGTCCCCGTAAGAAATGGAATGCCTGACGGCTATAACGTGTCTCCGGCTAACAAGTCCTCGGCGACCGATCACTATGGAGATTCTCTTCTTAACGTTCTCATGATCTCGCAAGCGTAGACCTTCTTTAAATGCGGCGCGTTCATCCCGCGTTTTTTCTTTAATCTTACCGATTCCATTTAAATCGAAATTCATTTGAGGATTGAATATTTTGTAAGAGTATCGAGAGATTTCTCGATAATAAGAGAATTGAAATATAAAAATCGCGGTTTCTCTGTTATTAAATCGAGCCACAGTGTCAAAATTAAAGACGTTTTATACCATCGATTTTACGCTTTGATCCATTTATAAACTTCCGCGATCGCAGGTCCAGCGAAAGACGATCATTTTTTCAAGCGAGTGCACAAAAGAATTTGCTATTGAAAATGTTGGGTCATGTATCAAAAAATATAAACAATACCTAACTTTGTAGCTCCATGCATTATAAACGTTCGTGAAAAAAGAACTCGATGAATATTCCATTCTCATTAATGCATCGGAAGTGCACGATTTAACACGGATGTGCGAGAAAAGACCGAGTTATGCGGAAAACAAATTATTCTCGTGAATATGCAATTTTTAACATATATAATAACAAAACGAAAAAAGATAGAAGAAACAGTCGACGAGCCACGAAGTAGGGGATAGCATTATATAGACTTTCGCGAAATAAAATTTCTCTCTCACGGAAATAGATTTGTAAAATGAGCTATTAGAATATTAACATTGCTGAGAATATACATTTCGTTGCAAACTCTAAGAATCTCAACGATAACATTCTTGACTGCGATTGTTCATGCATTTTTTAGATCAATCTTCCCAGGTGAATTCCGCATGGAAAATTATCGACGTTTTTCCCTCGTGTATTCTGGAAGATTCAGTATGGGGAGAGAGAGAGAGAGAGAGAGAAATGACGTGGAAAAAAGTACGCTGCGTGCGCGATTCGACGTTATCAATTTTCAAATGGTGGTGCTGGTATAAATATTATTGAAATTTCGAGTGAATACGAAGAGAGTACTAGAGAGAATAGAAAAATTTCGATTTGTTACCTTTTTTATTGAAGATGGAAAGTGTTGGGGACGAAGGAAAGAGGAAAAGTGGATGAAAGATTCGGGTGAATGGAGATGCAAGTCGGTGTATACTGCAACAGCTTGCCCATAGTTCAACATACAGGGCCCTCTGTTCAACAGTTCGTTGTGAATTTTAATGCGATTCACGCGATCCTAGCGTATGTACGTACAGACGTGTGTACGATCTCCATGCATATGTATCACGAATACATATGGACGTATCTATATAAAACATAGAACAGATGTACATCGAGTATATGAGTTCTCGTATGAATCTATGAATGTTGGTTATATATAAATTTATATACAAATATATACATGTGTATAAATTCTCACGTAGGTGTACATGAAAGTTCTTCATTCGCGTGGGTTAATCGCATATCTTTTCCGAGAGCGCTCGGGACCGTAGCCCGGAGGCTCCGGGAGCAGATTTAATCACCTACCAAAGTGTGGCAGAGCGATAAATTGCGTCAACCACACGGAGGACGCGACATCCTCCCGAACCGTGAACAAAATATCTGGCTCAAACTAAATATACCAAGCTCCAAACGAGAGCGAAAAAAACAAATTGAACAAACAAATTTATCGAACTGTCGTTGACCAACAGTTTTTATTCCCATTTCGTGCAACTCGGAAAATTCTTTTCGTTAAAAAACCGACTCCTGGATGAAGAATTACACCTCGGAAAGGGTTCCTACAAATTTGTTTTAATGATTTTTCCTCCTCGTATTATATTGTACGCGACTAAATACTAAATCGTCTTTTCCTTTCACAAAAAATCTAGTGTTCCACTAACCCAAGATCCAGAAACTTTTCCATTTCTCTTCCTTTTGTTACATAGACGTGTATATTTATATCTAATTTTTACTATTTCCTTACTTCCCATATACATAAATGCACATTTCTTCAACTCTGTTCTGCTCCTCCGGCTCGCACACCCTGGTAGTTTGTTCAGCGCCCAGAAAACTCGTGGGACATGTCCGGTCAAGCCGAACATCATCCGGGCGACTAATGTCCGGGGAGAATCAGCCGGAGATGATTCTCCGCTGTATATATACGTGCACCGGACGACGTTTCTTCAGCTCGGTTGCTGTACGTATATACGCGAAACACAATGCTCAGTATTCTCTCTTTCTCCGCGTATCCTCCAAATAGCAAAAGTTACATAGTAATGGAAATAGAGCAGGCAGCAAAATAAAGATTAGCGGCACTCTGACAATGAAACCCAGCGCCGAACAATATAGCAGAGCTTCTGAAAATGTAACATTCTACAACTTCTCCATTCGATTCGTGGTGAAACGATCGAAAGTTTTGTTAACGTGAGTGGGAAGCTCGTGAACGCTCGCCAGTTATAGTTCCAATTATCGGAACCCGGAAATGTTTTTTTCTTAATAAAATATCAATTACCAGTGCGAACGATGCATTTCTATGAAGAATTTAGTGGCAGGAGTAATTCCAATGTATCCCAAACATTCGTTTTATTATCGCTTTATGAGAATATCCATTATAGAAGACACTTGCACTGAAAGGAATGAAAATTGGACAAGGGACTTTTCTCGTAACGCAATGGAAAGTCCACCACACCATTCAAATTAGAAACATCTATAAAATATAATTTTATGAAAGCAAACTTGTATTATTTGTTTTTCGTATTATACTCGTGAAACTCTTCATTCGAAAGAGTAGCAAATCCCCACGTAATATGCAGTGCTTTCCACGAATGACAAAATGGTACGAGCCTTGTACTGAGCTGCCAATGACTGTGCAACCGAATTTTTCTATATACCCGGATAGACTGTGTATCCAGGGCTCGGAAAGCTGCTCGTGAAATGATAATAAAAGAAATGTACGTGTATATGCATTACTAACGTATATATGTTATATGTAGCCACATTACAGTACGTATCTTCTCCCTTCCTGCTCGCTCCGCCCGAGGTAAAACGAGAAAAACATACGAAGTAGTCCGAGAGAACACACCGGAGAGATGAGAACGAACCTCGGGAGAGGTATATTACCGGCCACAAGAGAGAAGAGCGAAAAAAGTAACGAGGAAAGAGAGACGGCGAAAAAGGATAAATATACGATGCGAGAGAAGGCAGAGGTTGAAAAAGGATACGAAAAGCTTCAGTGACTGTTCTATGTACACCGTCAAACCGACACGTTTCAGATTTCAATCTTCAACACCATATAGTCCAACTTCTAATGACTTAACTTAAGTGAAATTAACCCATGAAAAGTTACGCTGCATCGGAACTTTTAATATCACCGAGATACCAAACACAAATCGGTTGTTTCAATGACAGCTGGAGCCCTGTGAACTCGTGTGTGCTCGCCAACATCACATACATTCGGCTTTCATAATTAATTAGCGAGTTTATATAAGCTCTTCCTCGTCGAATATGGCTCTCAACAACACGAATACTATCCCCAATCGGACAAGGGAACCCGCAGAAAAGTCGCTAACAACTATTTTTCATTAGATTCGAGTCTAGGTCCGCGTTGAAACGCACTTTCTTGGGTAGCGGGAACATGACACTTGATGATTCTCATCGCTACCGCTGGACACATGGAACCGGACCAAGTTTCTCGTGCAAACGAATCGGAGTATACATGTCCCCAGCTACAAAAAGCTCCGTCATTTGGATTTCTGAAGCTAGTCTTTTAACGGGGGGACTAACAAGTCAAATTTTCACGAGAGTCGAAAAATATATACATTAACCATTAATTTCAATATTCAGTCTGTCAAAATGTACCGACTCGATAGTCAAGAGAGTTCGTCTTATATCGAAGTTTGCTAATTCTTTGGACTAATTCCACCAATATAAATGTGGAAATAACTCAACATTAATGGTAGTTTTATTTATATTTGTGCCTGAGGAGGAAAAAGAATGATTAGAGAAAGAGATGGAAAACCATAAGCACAGACCGCGTCTACGTAATGTTTGAAGGCTTCGCGGACGGGAATATTAATGGAAAGGTGGGTGCGGTGTACGGCGGCTCCAGGGGCGATCTAACACATGTGTATTATGTGTATATAGTTCGCACACGTGTGTGCATATCAGTTTAGAGGTATATTTCGTGTAGGAGCATACGTGAATTTGTACGGAAATATAAATACACATTTGAGACTGTGTATGAATGTATTTTGGTCTTTTGAGTATACGAATACGGTTTTTCCAGCAGGGAAGGAGAAATAACTATATATACAAGCGTGGCATGATAGAGGGGAAGCTTGCTACCGCAGGAAAAGAGAAACGCACAGCCGCAGGCGGAGCAGGTTGTTCTCGTCGGTGCGGACGCTCTCTCAAGAGCGTCCTCTGCGCATCCTATATCTCGATTCTCGATGGACCCTCTCACAGAGTCCGCTATTCCATCGTCTCTCCACACCCTACCGACTCCGATAATCGCTCTCTTCGGTGCTTTTATCTTCCTGATCTATTTTATCAGAAAAAAAATGTATACAACCAATAAAAATAAACAATTGCTTAGAGTTCGCGTTTGAGGGACGACGTTCGCAGGCGTTTTTTCCAATCCTCAAATCGACGTTTTGTGGCCACTGAAGTAAGCTTCCAGGGTATGCCAATTCCCTGCTTTTTCAAATTCGGATCTCACAACGGCTTCGTTACAAAGACTCGATAAACGGTGTAAAAACATGGACGATTCGAGAGCAAACCATTTTATCTCGAACTGAGCTTCAAAATACACATTTATTTATGCTCCTCCAACGAAACATTTTTCTCGACAGCTTAACGACTTTCTTAACTCGTCGAGTGGAACCAATTTCATGGAGTGCAAGACAGCCCCGTGTTTTTGTGCCAACTGCCGGACATTTTTGTTCCCAGCTCTTCGAAAACTTAGCAACGTCAAATTCAAATAATCTTTCCCAGCTTTGATTTTATCGGGAGCGCTCGTTTTCGGATAAATTACAAGAATTTTTATGTCGCTCGCGATCATTATCACGAGCCTGCTCCTCCGGATTGAGGGTTATGTGCTTCGAACGGAGAGAGCCGTAAAACATATCGAAAGGTAAAATCGCTTCGGTAATCCACCGACATTGGGATCCTGGTAGGGTCGAATGTACATTTTTTTTTTCTTATTCTCTTACATTTTAGTTGCTCGAAGAAAGGAAAAAAAGGATCAACAGTAATTTACAGTAAAGTTGACTCAGCGACCTCGAGATGCATCGAAAATCTTGTTCTTTTTCGCTCTCCCTCCGCTCTCATCCTGCTCTGTATGTGTTTGCCGTTGAGACTATCTGGATCTTTTGCTCACTCTTCAGCTATACTGTTCCCGATCCTCACCCTCTTTTTTCTCCCCTCTTGCCTCTCCCGGTCGCACCGACTGGACCGGTCTCTCGCGCAAAGTGCACCGGTCGCGCGACTCCTCATGGACCACTCCCGAGACCGTGTGGCAAGGGGAACGTCCGTATCGCTGTGTTCCAGCAAAGTGCATACAGGTATAAGAGAGACGGGTCGGTCGCGCGCGCGTTTGCCACCCGGTGGGGGAAATATGCTCTCGGGGAAACGATCGTGTATAATGGCGGGGGAAAAACGAATCGGAGAGTAAAAAGACGAAAAAAGTACAAAGGAAGAGAGAAAAAAAGAGGTATCGGTTGAGAGAACAAGGAGTTATCCGCAGCTATGTGCTCCTTTGTTCCTTGTTTTTCGAAATTAATGGCTGCAAGCCCGTCGATCTGAGCAACTTGTTTCATTATTTTTATTTATCATTTCCATTACTTTTCTTTTCCTCTTGTCTTTCTTCGACCCTTTCTTCTTCCCATTTCTCTCAGTTATACGCTCTCCTCCACTGCCAGGCTAACTGAAGAATCGCGAAGGAAGAAGATGATGCGAGATCCTATATTATCACGCGCCAAGAAGAAGAAGCAGCCTCCAACTCCTGCGACTGCTACCCCGAGGGTAAATCGAGCAGGGAACGAGATGAAGAGAAAGGGCCGGAGAGGAATATACATGTATACTAAAGTACAGAAAAATGTATACCGTGGCATAGAACTTGAGTGAGCTCAACTGCTATGCTTTAATGGAGAAACGCGGAGTTTCACAGCAGCTGAAACATCTCTTGATGGTCTATAATGCCAGCCGATGTAGCGTTATTAGGGATACTTTCGTTGTGAGGCACAATTTCAAAACAAATCGACGGATTCCGGGCTAACGTCATTGATGATCAAACCTATGAATATATTCGCTCGTTCTCACGGCTGCAAATGACCTGTTGCCTGATGCATTGATCACTATTTTTTTCGAACACTCCTCTTCGGTATCGCGAAATTCGCGGAAAAAAATCTCACGAAAGACTTGACTTTGTCCAAATATTTCAGCGTCTCTCGTCAGATTGACTCATGACAATTAAAAATTTACAACATTCAAATCTCAATTGCATACCGGGTTTAAGTTGAAACAAACTTGCTCGTGTACGCTAAATCTCTTTCGAACGAATTATGAAATAAGCTTTGGGCTACCCGCTGAAAGCTCCATCAGCGATAAAAAACGGGAGTTCGCGAACTATTCGCGCACCAAGCTTTTCACATTTATCGACTTGGGCCGCGGTGACTTAAGCACAACTGATCCCATGATTTATTCTGTAAAGCATAGTAATGCATACGTAACTTTTTTGCAGAACGATGATCAGCCGGATAGTAATTATTTCTACATCGTTGAAGTTTGTTCTAATTCAGTCGATAAATTCAGCGTAATTTGATTGGACCGAAATGCACCTGCGATCGTTGTGGCCGAAATCTCTTCCTTTGGCCGAAATATCTTTATATTTAATGCTTCGTAAAATGAGCTCCGGTTAAAAGATCTCGGAAGGCTTACTGAAACGAAATTTGTCAAGCAGATGTTGGAGGCGAGGAGACTTTCGTTATACCAAAATCACATCTCGGGTGTAAAAGTCGAGAGATACGTTGGACGAGGACAAAAAAACGGCACGCGAAGGGCAGTTGTATGCAAGGTTCTCGGGGTTTTGGAGCAGCTCCCCGTATTAAGGTGTTTTGCGAGCTCTTTGCTGAATCGGGAGACGGTTAAAGCGGATTACGCGGAGAATTGAAGGGTGGCAAAGGGGATGGGAGGAAAAGCGAGGGACGCCTTTTTACAGTTAGTTCTTCGTTAGTAGGTTGCACACGCTTCTTCCAGCCACCATTCACAGTGGCCAAAGGCCTGTATTCGTATAAAGCAGTTTATCCATATATGGGACTTTTAGTGTGTGACAGGCCGCGCGGTATTTGAATAACAGCTTTATTAATGAAAATTCTTGTTGAATCAAGATGATGGCTGGAACTACTTTTCGACAAGGAATTCCTAGTTTCATTCAATTTTTGACGGAAATTGAATTTCACTTGAGAAAATTGAGATTCTAAAACGGCCGAATAGAAGAGAGTGATCTTAGATCGATTTGAGAGTAAATTGCCCATATACATGACACGTATATTAGTATACATCGAGGCATTCAACGTCTTTCCTTCCTGAGCGCCCTCTGCGAGAGGGTAAACGTTTACTTAAAAGATATCATCGCTGGCAGTACTCGCCGGAGGTGAAAACCTCCTCCTCCTCGTCCTCCTCCTCTCTCATTCTCGGTTCTCACCGAGACGGAAACAAGCTCTTCTTTTAAAAACCCCCTCTCCTCGCTCCTATCATTTTCCTTTCCTCAAAAACCTCGAGTCTTTTCCGTCCCGTCGCTTGGAACAAGAGATCGACCTACTCTATTCCGCGCGGGAGTTAATCAAGGGAATTGCCGTATATATGTGAACGCCGATTATGCCTAATCTCCTCGCGTACATCTAATCTCGACGGGATTACTTTTTCTTTTAAATCGTTTTTCAACACAACATATATCTGCCAAAATGTCTCCATTCCTAAGGCCCGTTATTCAAATTGGATCCTCATCGGTATATAATTCAGTTTTGCGATGATTTCGTCACTTTTCGTTCTTAAATTCTTCGCTAATTCATTGATTTGCGATCATATAATCATTTTTTTAGCAACAGACAACCGGTTACTCGAATCATTAAACGAAGAATGATTCTGGAAAAAATATCTCTTGTCTTGCTTCGAGATTAAGGAGTTTCGGTACAGGCGATACAATGTTGCCATGCTAAATCATGCTAAAAACATTAAAAAATTCAAAAAGTTCAGAATTTTATAAAATTCGGTGATCATATTCTTTAGTGCCAAATTTGACAACACAAATTTTTTAAGATTTTTCTTCTACACAGTTATCGAGTAATTGATCACTAAAGTTCACGTGTATAAGCATAGCGTTTCCATATATATAGGTATACATTCCGGGTATAAGAAATCTGCTTTAATGCGTAATTACTCGATAACTAAGTAGAAGAAAATTTTGAAAAAAATTGTGTTGTCGCAGCTGATGTTGAAGAACATTATCACCAAATTTGATCAATTTCTTAATATTTAAACTTCTGTACCGAAACTCCTTAACTGCAACCTTTCGAATGTTCCAATTATGCGTTATTCGGCTGCGACTCATTTCAATCGGAAAGCCAATGAATTCATGATATTCATGAGAGAAATAATGATATTTTTTCCTCACGGTTCAGTAGCAGGCAAGCGTGGTTTAGCATTTATTGCATCGTCGTCCAAAGATTGGTCCATATGTGGGCATGTAAAGAAGCTCGGTTCTCTGCTTTGCCTCGACGACTCGCTTCCATCCTGATATTGATCGAAGAGACTCGTGCAGAGTAAAAGATGCATATTCGCCTAGTGGATTCTAAATCTTTCCATGAAAATTCAACGAACTTAATGCCCGAAATATCTTACTCCAATCACGCTAGGTAGAATCAATCGAGCAGAGTTTAATCCGTGCCTCTTATCGTGCGATAAATCCAAATCTTATTCCCTAAAATGATGTATTCACTTACAGCTTTGCCGAGAATCTCACGAAATAGTCTTTTGTAACAAAATTTATTCGCATTCCATACGAAACTCTCTGGAGATTGTGTGCTGGTTCTAGATAAAACAATATCTTCAGCAACCGTATACTATACTCGAATTTACAAACAACAATTGAAATCCATTTTTTTGAAGATTCACATCTTCCTAATTCCAGTTCGGCGTATGAATGAACTTATATTTCTATTTTATCGATCAGTGAGCATTTGATAGAACGAAATAGGAGCGACGAGACGACAACGGTGTCATAGAACTGGTTCTCATTCGTCATATACCATTCAATCTCGAGAGCGCAATTCTCCCAGCACACAATTTCATACAGTCATATCTTACGACGAGAAATATTGCGCGATGATAGATTCTTGGTGGAAAAAAATAAATAAATAAAAAATAAAAATAAAAAAAACCATTCAGGAAACACGACCTCAGAAACTGATCGGAAATATCAATCGTAGAGAATTATATAGGATAAAAATATATAAACCGATACGACTTCGTTTTTAGCGTAATATCTTCAATCTCTTTGCAACGTTTACATTTTTATGAAGCATTTGTAAATATACCGATTAGAAAACGAATGATCTATTATTGAATAATAAATAATCGAAAGGAAAGAGAGAGAGAGAGAGAGAGGAAGAGAGGATGATAGAAATTATATGGACCATTAAAAATGGAGTGGAGATAACTTCCTGTCCCGATTGGCATATAAAGAATCGAGTGTATAAGTTCATTCGACAAGACAAGAATGGAGAAAGCAAGCGGTTTGAAAGTTCGGAAAAATGAAATTCAAAATTAGCTGCCCTACTCTCATGCCGGCCATAAAAACGATAAGGGTTGGTTAATTTGACTAGCATATTAAGCGGAGATCTCGGTAGAGTCTCTCGCAATAAGTTTTTCAAAGGTTAACTTGCCTCATTTAAGTACGCTGTACGTGGAAAGAAAGAGACTAAGAGAGGAGAAGCGAGAGATCGCAACGATATAGAAGAAAAAGCAAAACTTGGAGGCAATAAAATCCGATTTAAGTTTTCCGAAAGAAGGTACAAGATACTTGAAAATGTTCCGAGCCAATTATTAGCAGTGCATGTATTAATATACATCTTGATAAACGAGAGCAAAAAGTCGGGTGACTTTGGTGTACAACTGCCAATTCACCCTTTGTGAGAAAAGTGATCTTAAGATATTATTTCCTCCACCCCTGTTTTTGCCCCGCTCGTTTTCTCTTTATCCTCTCATCTCGGAAAAAGCTTGAAGTAATTAACCCACGAGGCGGTCTTGCAATTGCAGTTCACCATTTTCATTACTTCTTTTAAACTCTGCCTCCTCTTTCTTCCCTCGTTATAATTGATTTTCTCCTAGGATTCGCCTTCAATCTTGGCATATTCGTACTCCTCCGTTATAACTATTTTATACATCGATGCCGTGCAGACGGAACAATTGAAATCAACGATCTGGAGTAATTGAATGGATGTTGAAATTGAGTTTACAATGGAGAGGTGAGTCAATTGACTCGATCGAAAAACATTTATCAACGGAATAGATAAATATTATATAAACTCGATCTTCGTTCCCTCCGAAGTACTTGTACTATTGGCCAATGGTGTGATTCAGACGTGTCGGTGCGTTCAACTTTTATCTCTGATTTTGATGAAAGCCACTTAATCCAGAGCTCCAGGATCGGCCGCAATTAAGAACGATTGAGGATAATAAAACGAATAGTAGAAATCTCGCAAATTCAAAATATAGAACTATGCTTTAGTTTTCTAATTTCTCAGCGAACGAGATTCTTCGAACTTTATTTTCTGTTATTCACATTCAAAACGACGGGGCATCGCTTCGTTATCCGTCGAAGATGCACCCAGGTGTCTTTTCGAGAAAAAATAATGTAAAGAGGGCGGCGCTGGGCCTCGCGCGTGGGAAAAAAAAGAAAAATATAATAAACTGGGGATGAAAAGATCGACGGTAACAGCAGCAAGTGTGATACGGAAGTTGGAGAAATGGATCTCAAACGATGCTCTCGAAGGAGGGTCAGAAGATTCGGAGAAGAAAAAAGATTAGAAAAAAGGTAACACCGCGTATTTATGGCTTTCATAATATCTGGCAACGCTCATATATAGGTATACGAAATAATATCGAGTCTCGGTTAACCGGCTTCGTCTTCGTATTATTAAGTAAATAAGGCATCGACGCCTATATCGAACTGGCCGAGAGCGATGCACACAAACAGACGGACTCGCACACGTGAACGTGTATCCGTATAAAAGTGAAACGAGAAAGGTTTCCATCTCATCTTCTTTCCTCACGGGCAGGTGTACTTTCGTACATACTCCGATGCGTCTGAATCTCGAGAGTTTTAGTCAGCGATTCAGAGAGAGAGAGAGAGAGAGAGAGAGAGAGAGAGAGAGAGAGAGAGAGAGAGAGAGAGAGAGAGAGAGAGAGAGAGAGAGAGAGAGAGAGAGAGAGAGAGAGAGAGAGAGAGAGAGAGAGAGAAAGAGAGAGAGCTCCCTGGCTTTCACGAAATCAGGTCTGGTCTGCTTGTGGTTTGGGCATATACGAAACCACAAAGATTCTCTCGTTGAACCTCTTCGCAGAGATAACCTGCCCACACTCCTGGATACACACCAGCACCCAAGTATTATAATGTACTCAGAGAATTACTGCGTCGGGGTTGTAACAGGGCAAGTGTACATATTTGTAATGTAAAAGCGCCATAACTCTCCAAAATTTTCTCGCCATATTTTTATGTGATTTTTTCCTCTCTCGCTCTCTCTCTCTCTCTCTCTCTCTCTCTCTCTCTCTCTCTCTCTCTCTTTCTCTCTCTCTCTCTTTAGAGCTTTGCAGTAGGAAAATTTTCGACCGGGCCGCACTCGAGATTACTATTTTCCGCACCTGGAGATTATACACGAAACGGTAGCAGTTTCCGTACAAACAACTTGTTCAATCTTTGTGGATGTAAATGCTGCGAATATTCTTCTCGCTCATTACCGCCGGAAGATGCTCTTCGACGAAAGCAAACTTCAAAAAATTTTAGTAAAATCTGCTAAGAGATTAAATTTTACTACACATTCTGGTATTTCATCGAAATTTTCGAACATATAAAAAGTCTGGATGCTGACCGTCCGAGGCTAGAGTTATAGCTGGCGTCTTCTCTCTGCCTTATAAAAACAACGTATTATAGACCGCGCGGGCACTGCAATTAGCGCTCCAAACGATCAGATAAGCCGAGATATTATTGAAATATTTAAGGACCGAGGAGAGTCGAATAATGCACCGTGAAAGTTGAAAATTACACGAGAGCTCCGATTACGGTTTTTTCCTTTAATATTTTCATAGGACCCAAAGAATTTGGGAGGCCCTGAAGTGAATGACGTCGACGGGGAGCATCAATCAGTAGATTTCTTTATACCACCTGAATAACTATTGAGATATAAAGATTAGGGTGATGCAAAAAAAATTGATATTTTTTTTCTTGGAGCTCCAACGGGAATCATTAGTACATAAAAAAAAGTAATTTTCCCAAAATTTCAGATTTTTAGAAAATTTTTTGATAGTGCTCAAGCCACTTTTCGATTTTTTCCTGTTTTTTTTTTTCACAAAAATCGCGAAGCAGAATTTTTTTTTGCTCTCATATCAGAAAATATTGGTCCTTCATGGACTCACAAATCTAATGAAATTTTGTTATTCTCAAAAAAATTTTAAGGTTACCTCGCATAATTTTTTTTTTCTGTATATTTAGCTATAAATTATGAGATTAAAAAACGCGTGGCTACAGATGGCAGTTTTTGTCGTCCTTCCAAAAGAAAAGGTGAATGTACTTTGCAAAAACATAGTTTTTCAAAATTACATGTTATAACAATGATTTTTATCGATTTTTCTGTATTTTTCATAGACATAATTATTTTTATGCACGAAAATTTGCTAGGACATCGTACCAAATGACAACGTGCCAAATAAAGTTGTGTTTTGCCAAATTCAAATTCTTTATTTCAAAGTCTCATATTTCCCCGCAGAAACCGATAAAATTTGGGAATTATGGCAAGAGTACGATTTCCGAGGCGCCAAGTTTTGACCATGCAGTTTTCATAATTAGCCCAAAATAAGATGTTTTTCAAGAGTAAAAAAAATCGAAATTTGGGAATTATCAAGTTTTCTCGTTCCTTATAGAAATTAGTAAAATTATTTAGTAATTTGGTCATTAATTAAGTTGATTAATTAGTAAAATAGTACCGAATTCTGTTAGAAAAAAATAGAGACCAACGGATGCAAACCTAAAAATATCTTTCATCAAACTTCCAAAATTGGTCTCGTAATTTTTGCAAATTAAAAAAAAAATTGAATTAACAAGATCGAAATAGGTCTATTGTACAAAGTTGCCTTCCTGTATGAACTCAAATAGTTTTTGATTGTAAACAAACAGTTGGGAACTAAATTTTTTTGCGATTTTGCATTCATAACCCTACATTTCTTTTTCTTTTTCGTTAAAATTCAGTCAAAATATTTTATTAATTTTTATAATAAATGGGCAAACTAGAAAATTCCCAAATTATAACGTCTTCTGCGGTGAAATACCAGACTTTGAAGTAGAGAATTTTAATTCGACAAAGTTTTGAAAAACTGTTTTTGCAAAATACCTTCACCCCTTCTTTTGAAAGAACGACAAGAATAGTTATTTGTAGCTACACATTTTTAATCATATAATTTATAGCTAAATATACAAAAAAGAAGAAATAAATAATTTTTGAGAAAAAAAAACAGAAAAATATCGAAAAACGCTTTGAGCACCCTCTAAAAAATTTTCTAAAAATCTGAAGTTTCGGGAAAATTACTTTTTTTTTGTGTACTAACTATTTCCGTTGGAGCTCCAAGAAAAAAAATATCGATTTTTTTGCATCACCCTAATAAAGATGTATAATGCGTTTCGATGGAACACATACGAATGAAATATAGCGAAACAAGTGAAGTGAGAGATCCACCGAGAGTTTGCTCCGATCGTATATACAGACCGATAAATACCGAGGGTCATTATTTCGTTGCGTTCGCCACTGGCACCTGTCGTGTGGGGCTTCGAGTAAACAGATACACAGCCAAGGATTGCCACACTCTTCTCTCGTTGTTTCTCCCTCCCCTCGTTCCTTCTTTCTCAGGGTGCTCGCTTAAGCTCGATTTCGTCTCGAAGTGATGGCGGTCGCGGGAGGAGTCGTCGATATAGAAAAGATCGAGATATAAGCCTACGGGCCATGTACAAGAGAGGCCTTTTCGTACGGACATAAGTGCGACGAGGATGACGATTATGTACGTGACTTAGCATGCTTCAAGTGGGGACCTGTGGTGAGAGTACCTGTAGCCGGTTCAAGAGCCAGAGAGAGAGAGAGAGAGAGCGAGAGCAAGAACGGCCGAGGGGGAGGAGGAAGAAGGACGCTGATGATGGTAGATCCAAGTGGTGCGGTCGGGAGTCCGAGTAAGAAGAAGGATGTACGGGGAGTGAAGAGTGAAAGAGAGGACGAATTAGATCGCCACCACTGTGGATGCCGCAACGGGCTCTCGTACACACCGACTGGTATACAGTGAAGGACTTGTGGACTGGCAAGTGGTGCAGGTACCAGAGAAAGAGAAAGAGAGAGGTGGGGGGAGGAGATGAGAGGAAAAAAGGTCTGAAGGAGTGAACAGAGCAGGGGAAACCGGTGGCTGCTGCCTACCTAACCGGTCCAGGAATCCGGGGCCACGCTTACGAAGCAGTGACTATCAACCCTCTCGGGTGTACCGATTCCCAACGATCTCTTGGAACAGCTTCTGTAACATGTGTTTTTCATTCGACATTTATATCCAATGCTTGTATACAGCCGTACCTTTATCGAACGATCATTCCGATCGAGGCAAATTTTCTATGAGTTTTCTATCCTCATGTTATGGGACTTTTATTGCCAGTGATAAAATACGAGTGAACTTCGATTATTCAACGTATTTATTGTGCGATTATATTACTGTATCAATAACTGGTCACGTACTTAAGTCAGAGAACGACGATCCAATCGTTTCCACGCCCATTTGTCTTCAAATCATCATTCCCGATGAGTTCTACAAAGCGAGTCAATTGAACGGAACTGCTGTCATACGTTTAGCGACTGCATCACCCGTTAATCCTCCGCCTCATTCTCACTGTTTCCCAGCATTCATCTCCGCAAGCCCGATCGATTTTAAGCGGATTTTCATCATGCTTCTTTCCATACAATCCATCGAATTTCGAAGTTTCCAGTACAAATAGTCGAGAGTACGGGTTTTTAGTCTGCTAATTCTCGTTTCCGAACTCCACCCGATCTAGTACGTTTGCGGATGTGTGCGGATTATTTAGTGGACCGAACCCACCGTGAGCCGCATAAGAGCAATGGGATTTCAATGAGCCGCAGCATCGACGTGGATACGTGCAAAAGTCTTTGTATGACTCCTCCATCTCATAGCCATATTCCGAACGAGTCGGAGAAGAACATCTGGACTCTTGAGATACGCTATCATTTATATGTCTATATACAAAGAAGTTATATTTGCCGAGATACACATGCCTATAGACGTGATGTATATACGCACCGAGGCGGTATATAGGTATAGGTTGGTATATGTGGTAGTAATGGACCGTGAGTAGGTACACTGGCAAAGACGTATGAAGCCAAGTTGCCCTCCAGACCTCGCAATTAGTTGGCTCAACGCCAATTTCGCCCTCTGTCTGCCTTTCTGCCTTTTCCTTTCGCTGTAATCTCTCTCTCTCTATCTTTCTCTCTCTCAGGTACAAACCACGTACTTCTTTAGTACGTACATTCGATTCACGCTACGAATGTATTTCTTAGTACATGTATTTATGTGAAAAGCTAGAGAAACGTCAGATTTTTAGTGGGCTTCATTATAAAAACGTTTTTTCGTACTTAACTCTCTTGACAATGACATCTAATTGGGAGAAACCGAGGCTCGTGCTTCGAATAGATTCCACTCGAGCCTCCTCTCGATACATTCTCCAGAGAGTCTTCTTTTTCGTTGGTCAATTCAACGTCCATTGCTCCTCCAATAATGATCGAACGCGAACCTCATTTAATAGTTCGATCAAGATGTTCGC
Source organism: Venturia canescens (assembly GCF_019457755.1). Classification (NCBI taxonomy): domain Eukaryota; kingdom Metazoa; phylum Arthropoda; class Insecta; order Hymenoptera; family Ichneumonidae; genus Venturia; species Venturia canescens. The sequence goes on from NC_057427.1 coordinate 13,168,883, forward strand.
TCTAGAGTGACGTATAATTCTTTAAGGAGCACTGAAAACTTGCTGGTTATAAGCCTTTCTCATTTGGAAAAGTCAGTCGAGGTACGTATTGATGCTTGTATAAACATTAACATTTTTCGTAAAAATCAGTCCATTTGCATATTGTATGATCTATCAATGCATGGTATTTGCATAAAAAGCTTCGAGATATCTGCACCATTTTGATCTCTCGTCGATTATGCAAATCGAATTGAAAAAAATAATAAAAATTGAAAAAAAACAAAAAAAAAAACAAAACAAGAATAAATGGACCATATAAAAGAAAAAACTAACGCGACGTGAGATAGCTCGTTTGTTCCCAATAGCCTATGAATACTCTCCCTATACAATATGTATTTTCCGTTGCGATAATATTCATGAAGGTTTTACTAGCAGAACCGACCGATATATCGATAACGATCATTTGTGCAGCACATATTATTCCTCTTGTACCCTTCCTTTTCTTCGTCGTGTTACAAAGTATTTCCAATAGTCAAACAAAAAACGTGTACATTTTTAATACAGTATATGCAAACGAAGCTTGTGCTTTGGAAACATTGTTTTCGACCGAAAAATTCAAAGGTCGATGAAGCGAATGAACACAGAGATGAGAAATTAGTGTTGATTTGACGTAAAAAATTTTCTTCATTTCGGCGAGGCTAAATTTTTTCAATGTTCCAGCTTTCAAATTGATTTGTTGGATCGAAATTGTCGATTAAGCCTTAAAGGGTGTATCGAATCTTACAGAATTCGAAAATAGCAAACGAAGAATTTATTTTCGATCGGAATAAACGCTCATATATAACACCTCAATAAGTCCGTTGAATAAAATTGACATGTTTGTCGACGTTGGGCAGATACGTAAACCTCGCACTCATCGGACCAGTTTCAATTCCAATTGTGATGGTTATATCGAAAGTTTGACTCGTCGAAAAAAAAAAAATAATAATCAAATAAAGTTATGACGTTCAATGTATGGTTACGAAACCGATTTTTTCACCCGAGCAGGAGATCCGTCGTAAATTTTAGCCATTTTTATGACCCTTTTCGATCGCACTATCCATGTATTGATTTCTGTTTCTGTTTCATTCCCACTAAAAACTCTCGGAATTTTTCATCGTTGACAGCACCTCGATAATCTTCTGAACGGGTCAACGATGTAAAAAGAAAGAGATAAAAAACAAAATACGAAAACGGTGCTCGAACGTGTTTTTACTGTTGATAAATTATTCGTCGACTCACGAGAATCTGATTCCCTACACAAAATTTAACGAATATCCCAGAACTGAAATGAATAACATGAAACATAAACTAATGTCGTATGGAAAACAATAACTTATTTACTATTTTATACGAATAAGTTCATTCGTTTCTATGACATCCGAAATCTCCACTCCAAAAGTTTTGAAACAAACGAAACTCCATTTTCTTCTTCTAAACAGACGAAAATCCTAGATCCGTCGTAAGAATAATTTTCTACTTCACTTGAAATGCGCTCCGAAATAATCGTACACTCCTCTCGTACGGGAAATGTTTATTGATCTGATAACCAATTTCAAAAGTCTCATTTTTTTTTTGGACTTGGAATAATTTCATACAATTCAAATGGATTTTCTAATTACTGTGATTAAAAACTTAATAAAAAAAAATGAAATAACTTCGTCTGGCTCATGCTCATTTGCAAAAAAGCGATATTTATTTTTATTTTCAGGCTTTTATGATTAATCGTTTTGTCACGTCGAACAAGTTCAAAAGGATTTCCGCTTGAATAGATTTTGGCCAAGTCGTGAGCGATATACACGTGTGTATCGTCAAATATTCATCAGTTAGAAAAACAAGCGAGTCTTCTCTTTTCCATACGACAAGGAACCTTTTTCCGGATTTCTACATGCGTACATATCCACGCGCCCGTTGGGAATTTTTCAAGGATAGAATGAGAGGTACAACTTCCACAAGTTGTTATTGCATTCCGCGGGTAAAAAGTTCTTGCTGTGAAAAAAGTTTGCTTGCAAGGGGTGGATCGCTCCGTGTTACGGTTTCCTTGAGAGGAAGTTTCATGGAACACGGATGGACAACATTGGAATGAAATAATCTATCCAAATTAATTCTCAGTAAATCACTTGCGAATAATTCAAAAAAAGATAACAATTTAGCGGAATTTTCGCCTGGAAAAGAACAGACGCGGAAATATTAATGAAATATCTTAGGAAACTTTTTCAAAAACCATTTTATTCATCTGCACTCGATAAATATTTCACATGAATGTAATGTAAAATTACTTTTAGTGAAATGTAATATGTCAAAAGTTCGTATATCAAAAGTTTCAAATTCAACGCAAGCGAATTTCCGATTGAATATTTCGACTATAATATTTGCGCGGTATCGACAAAAATACTGCAGTTATTGATATTTTCATGAGTAAAAGGCTAAAAAAACAAAATTTTGCGTTTGATATGCGAGAACAGTGCTCGAACTCGAGGTAAATTTTATTATTTGCGTTCTCCAGGCAAGCAGTGTTAGCTATAAAATAAAAACAACAAAATGATGACCCGCTCTCGACCATTGCTTTAACGTTTATTCAATTCCTTTTAGGTTATCCCCCATCAATTACTTTTCACTGAAAAGTTCGGTGTTATAGGGAAAAAGGGGAAAAAAACGTTACATAAGCTTACGCAGCGTCGCCACGTTGATGAGCCATCGAAACATCGAAAACTGTCGATAACCGATCGTTGTTGTTATATTCATTGAAAATTAAACCGTCGCAATTTTTTTTGGCTCTCCCTTAAAAATGTTTGGGGAACAGGGGCGACAAGCTAAGCTATATGCTGATCGGTTCTCAAACTGAATGCTAATTTTGAAACTAGTTTACTGGCAGAACATAATAGATAGAGTGCTACGAGATGGTTGCACTTATTATCTATCGATAGTGATAAACATTTATTTTCTACGCCTAACCGATAAAGCCATAAACTCGCATACAATACTGAAATTAAGGAAGATCACGCGTTATTTGTGATTCAAAAAAGCAACTGAACTTTTTAAATGAAATGAAAAGCTCTTTTCAAGATCAATGAAACGATTAAAATTTATTCTCGCAATTATTAAAATTATGTGTAACTTATTTGCTTAGATTGATAAATTTTTAACGTAATGATGGAGATTAAAATACTTTCGTAGTAAAATCGTCAAGCAAAATGTGACAACAGCCATTTCCTATTTATATGCGTATGCGTATCTATATTTTAAAGAGGGTGGATCACGAAATGAAAATAATCAGAATTTGATCAAATTTGGTGATAACATTCTATGGCACCAAGTATTCAAATACAATTTTTTTACCACATGGATATCGAATAATTGAGCGTTAAATCGAAATTCTCATGCACGAGATGTATAATTGTATATATGTAAACTCTATGCTTATACACGTGAACTTTAGTGTTCAACTAGGTGAGTCACAGACGCGCGCTCCGCGCCCGTCATCTTGTTGCAAAGCGTAACTTTTTATTTATTTTTACCAGAATTCATTTACGTTTAATAATTCAACTCATTAATAATATTGAATAACTATTGAAAGAATGTCCAATTCGAAGAATTTTCGAGAAATCGAGTCGAGCGAAACGATATCGACAAAATGTCAAAGATGGTTTGAATTCCAAGCTGTCATTTTGACAGGACGAGGGAATGTTGTTTTTTCCGAATTAATTTAGCCCCACAATGGTCGTGTTTCAAGAACCAATCAGAATCGCGGAAAAGCGATGACAATAATGAACAGCTAATTCACGCGTCACAACCTTAATTTATAAAAAGGGATTACTCGAGAGCTATGTGGTAGAAAAATCTAAAAAAATTTATGTTGTCTTATATATTTTTAAAGAATACATTTACCAAATTTTATTAAATTCTAATCGTTTTGAAATTCTTCATATTTTTAACATGGTTTAGCATGGCAATATTGTATCGTCGCAATCCACCCTCCTTCAGCCAAATGGCTCATATTAAAAGGGTTGATAATTGGTTCGGATCGTAATTAATAACTTTGTAAAGACCTTATATACGTACTCGGTGCCAGCAGATATAGTACACAAATATCATTTGCTTTCGTAAAATTTATTCTAAAAATATTTTTGATCTGACATCGCGAGTAAATTTTTTGACGGAACTATCCGGGCTACGCTTCAACACACAGAAAAGGTTGCCTATACAGACGACATTCGCTTGATCGCTTGCAAAATATATCGTATGCAGCCTAAACCTTCGTACTTCTTGAAATTATATCGTTCAAACTAGATGGTTAATCACCTTGATTTTTTTCACAATATCTGTGATATCCTGCTCTAGCTCCTCGTTTTTTATAAACTCCCTAATTTTAGTTCTAACGGTAGAATTAATAATGTACTGTTTGCCTATGCATGGTCCATATGTTACGTGTTAATTGAGTCAACTTCAATTACATATATCTCAGGTTCAGGATGGTGAAACTTGTTAAAATTTTATATAGGTGTTGTTCATATGTTAAACAATACGTATGCCAAATTTAAATAATTTCCTAATTTAACTGTCTCGTGGAGGAACCACCTTAACGGCACGTGTACACGCGACAGTTCTATGAGCACTATAGTATTTTAGATTATTTTTATTACTTCGTGTGTTCGTATTAAAAAGAGAACGTGTCAAAGAAAGAGCAGTTAAACTTTTATCTTTAAAAATCTCAAACGAAGCACTGATAAAGTTGATTTGTATCAAAATCGTATTCGTGGTGAATCTAATTGTAGAAGAAAATATATTGGAAAACGCTGCCCCGTAATGCGTTCTCGGGTCAGCAATGATGGGGGTTCAGATCGGATCTTGTAACGAAAATCGATGAAAGTCCGACAGTACCGGGAACAGTTCCGACGCGAATTCTCACGCTCCCGAAGATAAAATGTAAACGAAGGATTCTCGAATTTTCGTAATCTGTTAAGTCAGATTTAGGGTATCGGAGACGAAAGTTTTAGCCTGCATTGACTTGACGAAATTCTCGGGTCCGAGTATATATAAGAAAATTTTTCTCCCTCGTCTCTCTGCCTCTCTTCCGATAGAGTACGATTTAATTATGAGATAATTCGGGATTAAAGGCACATGGCAGGATAACTGTAGGGATATTTTCTCTACTATCCCAAACGTTATATCCAGTCAGCTTAAATTTGCGCGTCGTGCATGGATAAAATATGCATGAGCAGGCCTTGCCAAAAGTCTAGTTAGAGGATATCTGCATACGTTCGCTGCTGGATCCCTCTACGAAAAGCTATGAACCATTAAATCCTGGATTTCCCTACATTCTATTAAGACCCTCGGACGTTCCCAAAGTGCATGATCATAGGAAAAAAACGAATTTCATTAAAGAAATATGTCCTTAAAAAAAAAGTCAAAATTAATTCTTTCGATTGGACGAAAAAATAACACACTTGATCTGAGGCCGAGTATAATGAACATTTCGTATAATAAATTACTCTTATTCGTTAATTAATATGGTAATGTGACAAAAATTTCATACTACTATGCTTCTACTTTTGATTGGAGAGGTAACCTTAAAATTTAGATGAACGCGAAGAAACATTCGTTAAACTTATTTTATGATTTTTATAATATTTTTATAGTCATAAAAAAAAGGCTCGTAACCAATTTTTATCTACCGCAGTATACAGAGCTGTAAATAATTTGAATACAGCCCGCTGTGTGTAGAGTTTTACTGTGAAAATAAAGAGAGAGAGAGAGAGAGAGAGAGAGAGAGAGAGAGAGAGAAAGAGAGATTTCATGCCGCGCAAAAGCACAGATATGACTCGGTAAATGAATATAACAGTCGCTGGGAGCGAAGGAGCTATGCTCACCTCGACTGTTGCACACCTGTCTGAATCTTGGGTAACGAGCCAAGAAAAACACAAGCGAACCACACGAATTCTCACCCACCCTCTTGTAAGAATCAAAGAAATGAGAATGAAAGAGAGTGAAGGAGAAGGAAGAGTTACGGAAGAATAAGGAAAGGACAAAGGAAGGGATAAAGAAAAGAAACAGAAAGAGAAAGAGAAAGAGCGATTTCACAATGGGTGGGTAAAGTCAGAAAACCGGTTCATCGTACGCATTCGAACGCAGCATCTGAAGCAGCAGCGGCGGTAAGTGAGAGAGAAAAGAGACGGGGAAAGAGAAAAGTAAAAAACGCTGGAAAGAGAAGAAGAGATGAACAGAGGAAATGAGAGAGTGAGAGAGAGGAAAGATAAAAAAGAGATGGAAAAGAGTAAGAGAAAACAAAAATATAGAAACCTCCTTCTCTTCCTTTCGTATCGTATTTTCACGTACAGAAGTTCATTCTATGGTAAAGCCACGGAGCTTCTTTACTTGGTAAAACATCATTTATACTCCAAGACGTTTCATTCCTCGTACATTCGTGATATTGTCACCTAAGAAACAAAAAAGAAGCAAATGCTTTCATTTGTTGCTACAAAATAAAGTATACGATGTACGAACAAATTTCTTTCAATTACGATCACTGTCATATGGCAGAAGTGAATCATTTCACATCTTCGTGAAAAAGTTCCAGAAATATCGATCTCACAATGGTTCACAAAACGCCAATAGTAATTTGATTTGCGTGCTATTTTGATACGAGAGTTCAACCAGTTCCGACGAAGAATGAATGAAATCGAGTTCAATTTGTGAATATTTCTTTCCGCTTTTACCGTGGACAGTAAATGAGTTGACCTTTCATTTTCCTTTTTTAAAAGTTCCAGTAATTATTCGTCGGAAGTGCAGATGAATTGAAATGCAAATGAAGAACAGATTGTTAGATGAAGGATCAACGTCGTTTCCGTCATCTAAATAAAAACAAACATTTTTATTCAAAATTATACAATACTTAACTGCATTTACAAATCTCAATTGTACGCTTCTTTTTCCTCATAGAATCGTTCGTATGTACAAATAATATGGATGATTCTACAAAGCAGTCAATTCATACTACAATTAATACGTAAAAAAAAGCTTCACATATGTTCAATTTGGAGATCGTGCTCCAAGAACTCTTCGATGGAATGTTTCGATCCAAAATATTACTAATCGATGTGTAATGAGTCGAAAATAATTTGTAAAGAATATTTCTTGTCTACCGAAATGCTGCCTCTCAACCTTCGGTATCGCTTATACGCTCATAATCTGCACCAAATTCTTGTATGTATCGAGGTTCGTTTGATGGATTCGAAGATTTCGTTGATTCATCTTTTGATTTACTCGCCTCCATTAGCGATGTATCTTCCAACGAAGACGAGTCCAGCGAAACTATACATCATTTTCGATAATCAGGATCATTGTTAAAATTAATTCAAGTCCTCCATCATTCAAAATGAAAAATAACATTTTTTCAATTAATTAAAATTCATGAAACTGCAATAGAGCGATAAAATGATATATTGGAACGTTAAAAAATGGGAAAATGAATTGACAGTGCTGAAAATGATCAAATCAAAGCCTCATACTCACAATCACTGTCCGATTTAGGATCCTTCTCTATGTTGTCACCCTTCTCATATTCAAATCCCGCATCACCTGCTGTTTCCTCATAGGCGAAGTGCAAATACGAAAGTATGCATACAAGTGCTATGAAAAACAGGTTCGTACCAATGCCAACAATGGCAGATAAAATGGGCCAATGAAACATCAGATAACGAAGACCTGAGAGATGAGCGTTTATTCCTAACGTTGCGGAGTAAAACTCAATGTGCCGTGATTGAATTTCTACATGAACGACTGTCACCGGATGACTCTGATAAAAATATGAACGAGAAACGAAAACGTATAAGTTAATTTGTCAATTGAAATTGAAGTCTCTATTATAATTTCCAACGTTTTAATCTGAACTCTCATCACAAACAATTCATGTTTTATGATATAATAAATTCGTGATTTGTGCTAATTCATTTGCGGAAATAAATCATATTTTGTAGGTAAACAAACAGATTATCGAAAATAAATAAGGTTTGTACACAGAGTGCATGCTTTGTTTACAATTTTTTTATAAAAAGAAAAATTGACTTACTTGATCCTCTTCAAAGTTACCAAATAATTCAAGAGTGACATACTGTTTCTCTTCGGCAGATCCGAATATCAGCATTGGCGAAAATGTAAAAGTTGTCAGCAAGTGGAGTAAAGTGCTACGATAATGTAACATCGCTGACCTGCAGGATTTGTCCACTAGGACACCATCCCGACTTTTCAACTGGGCACATACCATGAACATTCCTATAAATACAAAAAAGTGTTGAAAAACAGTTTTTGTATTTTGTTCCTTTCTGCATAATTGTTTCTGAACATACTACTTTCGTATGAACGTACAACAAATATTTCTCAGTTGCCTTCATGTTAGGCAATGAATATTTCTTTTTTCTTTGAATTAAATTTTTCATTAGTTTACCAAGAAAAATATTCACCAAGTTCTTTGTTGGCTGGAGATTCTGGCATTTCAAGATTTAAATTAACTTTATAGGGCTGCCCAACCATTAAAATTTGTTGCTTCTTTGTTAATTGCACATGAGCCGAAGGATAACTGCAGATGCCTTTATTTTTATCACAGGCTCTGTGGAAAAAAGTTGTCAGTTCATAAAAGAAACATGCTAGTTCCTTTTATATTTATTTTTCAATTTATTATTTTTAAACCAGATGTAAATGATTGAAAACATGATTTTCGTATGGTTGTGATTAGGAAAGGTTTGCTTCGAGAGTTGTTCTTAAATCTGCTCAAATTATAATTAAATCTTCTTCTCAATGTATAGTACTGAATTATTGATGTATTTCTTAATAAATACATTTTTCAAGTTGCCATTCAGATGTAACTGAACTTCTATTTCTGTGTATTCTATAGGATTATATTTGGTACAAAGATTTGAATAATTTCAAAAATATTGGGAGGAAATATATTTTACTATGTTCAGATTACTGAAATGCATATTGTCATGTTCCAAAAATTTGCTCATTTGTGCGTCAATGTTTTTTCAATTATTTAACATTTAAGCGATAAAAGTACGATGACCAATATTTTAGGAAAAATGTGATTCGTTAAATTTTGTACATATATACAGTAAGCGACAAAAGTATTTGTGCAGAGGATATGTTAAAACAAATGCCCTCTGTAAAAATGCTTTCGTCGCTCACTGTATATCTCAATTTTCTAAATAAATTTTAGCGTCCAAAAAACGTGCCAAGTTCAAAGGTGTTCGTAATTTTGATAAAACATTGAAAAGCGATATTGGAGCTCACTTGAATTGAAGATGAACCGGTCGTACGTATGACATGCTGGGCATGTAAGCATAGTAAAATGCTGTGTAGAGAAATATTGAAATCCAGACGACAACGACAGCGCTTATTACAATAATTCCACCTCGCATAAGAGCATCACGTGCCGATTGGACACTTTGAGACGTTTGTTCTTGCATTTTGAACCATTTTTCATTAATTTGACGGATTAACCTCGAAAACATGACTGTAACTAATGTCAACAACGTACATTCGGTTACACTGTAGATAGAGAACAAACGTTGTAAGCTTAGTAATCATCGGTACGAAGCAGCGTTTCGGCGCAAATCAGTTTGATAATTTTTTTGCTTCCAATTGATAAGAGGGTTATAATCGCAAATTATATATCAACAAATTTGTTTGGCCTGATAAACTGTGCCAAAGTACAAGACATAGAATTTTGAATAAAGTAATAAGAGAATGTTGTGATTTCGACATTTACTGTAGAGGTCAGTACTAGTCAATGTGATTTTAGAGAGATAACCGAGATAACTGAAGGTGCCGTTGTTGTCGGTGTGACCACTGTGACCAGCAGACGACAGAGCTGTCATTGACTACGTTACGTTTATGGCCTCTGCACACTGCACGCGATGAGCAATGAGCGACGAGCGATAGCCAATGAGAGCTCTGCTTTTCTGGCCATCGTCCGGAACATCAGAGCTCTCATTGGCTATCGCTCGTCGCTCATCACTCATCGCGCGCAGTCTGCAGAAGCCATTACACGGCACTTTTATTCCGGTTTTGTATATACAGACGAGTATATTTATATATATCAATAAATATGTATTTTGTATATCTACATTGATATAGCAAAACTGGAATAAGGCCCGCTACACACGGTAATAAGTTTGTATGGTGTGTAGTGCGCCATAAATTTAAGATAGCTCAAACTTCTGTTCAATGATTGCGCTATGTTTCAATACTACATCTACACGTTCAATAATATTGTGCAATCACCTATATTGCGCAATATTATTGACCGTGTGTAGCAGGCCTAAGAGCGCCGTGTAAACGTATAGTCAAAATTAATGAGTGCAGCTAATTCAGGACAGCATTATATTAGATATTTTGTATTCCAAATGAGCTTCCTTTTCTTTACTTCATCGGACATCGTACTTATGATTACGCCGAGACCGTGGCCGTGTTCCGATATCGATTGTGAGTACTGTAAGTTCTATACCAAAGCACGTATTCGCAGCTCGCAGTATTCACAGTCAATATCGGAACACGGCCCGTATCGTAGCAGAGGCAAGATGGTTACGCAGTCGGTAAAAGAAATCCCTACGCTAAGCGTCTAAGGGATATAGGGATCTTCAAGTTTTTACAAATCAAAACGCTGTTTGGTTTTTTGATCTCAGATTTGTCCAATCCCCCGGAATCGTGAAGACCATAGAGAAATATATATGGGTCGTTGAAGAGTAGCTTTACACCGAATTTACCCATGATATCATAGTAAAAGAATTCTTTCACATAGTTGAAATGCCAATGAATAAACCCTTCAAATTACAAAAGTCGTTTTTTTTCCTCACCGCAAAAAAATCGCGAAAAAACCCAGAATAAATTAGGCTACCACACGGGGTGATCCCCTTATATATATTTACTATTATAAATCGTAGAATGGATCACTATTTTAGAGAATTTTTTAGAAAAAATAAAAAATGGCATTCACCTTTATAAAAGTTTTTTGTACTTTAGAAGCAACTTCAAAAAAACGTTGACATTGTCAATTTACAATTTTTTTCATATTTTTAAGTGAAAGTGCTCTTCAAAACACAAAAAAATGATATTGTGATATTTGTTGCTATCTCAGTTAGTTCACGAATTGTCCGGGTTTAAATGCTTTCAAAACTTCCAAAACCCACGTTTTTTTCGAAAATTATAACGCTCGATAGAGAAGAGATAAAAATCTAACAATTGGTGTGGATACTCCTTTCATGGAATAATATTTTATATAATAAAAATAAGAAAAATAAAAAATAATTGGAGTCACGGCCTAGGTGAAATGGCTCTTATGTATACTAAGAAATATATGTTCCCTCCGATACAAAAGTACTAAATGTATAAGAAGAGAGTAAAAGAAAGAGAAAAGGGTTAAGGGAAACACTGAGAAAATAGATAAAAAATAAAACATATGAATAGAAGACTGTAATTTAGTCTCATGGAAGATCCAAGATAAATGTTAAATAGGAATATTAATATTCCTTAATTGCTCCCAATTTTCATAATTGCTCCCCCCTAGCAATAATGCATCCAATAATACTCTGAGATTCTGGGAACTTTTACAAAATAACTTTATTAATGGTTTAATTTTTGGCTTTATTAATGGCGTCATCAGAATCATGATTGGAATTGGTGGAAATAGTTAGAGATAAGGGTCTAGGTCGATAGCAAATTAGCGGAATTTGGATGGATAAAACCATGAGGACGAGGACTTTGATTAAATTTGAGTTAAACCCGGAAAGAAGCAGCCGAAGCACTTAGCCCACTAAACTTGGGGCTTTCGTAAGTTCGAAAGCAGAGATTGTTGTTTTTATAATTTATAGGAGTTTTAGATAATTGTGAGAGGATAATTAAGTTTTTCTTTGTTCTAGTTTCTTAGAACTCAAGATGAAGTACTGGACTTCGGTTGAGGATGAGAATTAGATTTAAAAGTTGATGGATATCGAAAGTCTGGGAAGCAATATTAGCCTTTTTACTATTGTGAAACTGACGTTTAGCTTCTTTGAAAGAAAGTTTATTAACTAATTAGAAACTATTACTCTTTTTATAAGAGAAGAATGCCGGAAATGGCTTGAACAGAGGAGCGTGGTCCTGGAGACAATTTGAACAAAAATTGAGTGTTGTGATATTTTTTCTTTTATTTTCTTTAAACTTCTTTAAACTTAAAGAACAATTTTAGTCCCCTATTTTTATAGGCAATCAACCTATGATGACACCTATTTCTTCATAATTCTAATTATTTTCGTAAACGAGCTTTATAAAACAAAATTAGATCGAGAATACGCAAACAAATCTTCGGTTGGAGAAACAATCGTTTTTCAATTTTCGATGGAGATATAAACTTAATCTATATATAGGGTAATATGGGGCAAAATGGAGACATGGAGCAAAACGGACTTTCCCGAAACTGAAATTTCATAAAATGCATAAATTTTTTTTTTCGGTTCCAAATCATGTCCTGACCATAAATCATGGTAAATTGTTGAATTCCATGGTGGCATCCCTAAACAATTCAAGTTTCAGAGCAAAATAGATCCCAAACTACTTTCCCACTATGCATTCGCTTTTTTGACTTATTTTTAAAATCCACAATAGTAATCAAAGTACGAATAAGGAAAAAAGGTTTTTTATTCATTTTTTACAAAAAATCGCACTCATAGCTGACATCTTCGTCTTCAACACCTGTACACAAAGTGTGTGCCCATTTTTTGCATGTTACACAGTAAATCCAATCTTCGGAGGACGACGAATAAAATGCCTTCGCAAAAAATGCAAGACACATCTTCAGAAGACGAGGATTCGGCTGTCTTGGTGAGCTTTTTTTCTGTCTGCTAAACTGCTACATTTCGAAAAATTTCGATATTTCGATTTTTATGCCTCTTGGAGGCTGTGTCCGTTGTGCCCTAGAAAATTTTTTTGAAGAAATTCCGGAAACTAGGACCATGAATCGATGGTGGGAGTCCGATATAGTGCGAACACTAAATATACCCCAGCACGATGGACCCAAAGTTGATTTTTTGCATTCCTCAAAAACATGACAGAAATGGGATATAAGATTTGACTCATTTTTTTTCATTTACATCCAAGGAATGGAGCCTGAGTGGTCCCATTTCTTTTCCCATATTACCGAGTTGAGAATCTATTCGGGAACAGTCCCTCAGAGCGGCTGTATTTCGAAAAATGTCGGTTTTTCGATTTTTATGCCTCTGAGGGGCTGTGTTCTTTTTGCCCCGAAATTTTTTTTTACGAAATTCGGGAAACAAGGACTGGGGATCAATTTTGGGACTCAAAAATAGTTGAAAAACCATATGCTCATCAATGGAACTTGTTTAAATCCTTAAGTGTCCATTTTGCCCAATAATACCCAATAATATTTATCGATACGTATCTTTAATTCATCTCTTGATGCGTCGGAGAGTCTCTTCTTTCTTTGGAATTTCCCACCTGATGTCGTGCCTCTGGCTTTACCCGGCCGGGATTTTGTCGACGAAGAGAATAAGGACGCCAGCCGTCACGACGGTGAGGAATTCTTCGATGATTTTTGATTGATTCGTATCGACGACTCATCGACTTCTGACGGGGAAGCGGTCGATGGAGATTGCAGCGCTTGACTGAGATCCCCCCACTCTCTCACTCTTCTTCTAACGAAGAAGGCGCAAAATTGAAATGGAAAACGCTCATTACATCATCCCCCGAATTTCTTAGACGGTACATAATATTACCGGAGTAGAAATGATAAAACGTATTTTCATTCATGCTACAAAGCACACATCCCGACTCCATCCCTCGAAGGATCTCGTCCTAACAATTGATTGGACATTCACTCGGTCTCACACTCCCTTGCTCGCAAAGATTGACCTTTTTTTTTACAATGCATAACAACATAATCAATATATTAATTTATTACAAATTTCTCATCTATAACAGAGGTCACTTAAAACTAAGATTTCAACAAAATTACGTTTCGTCCAATAACAATATTAATGAGGACTAATTTGAGTCCTGCGATTGTTCTGCTGTTCGAAGACAGTCGGAGAACAGAGAGAAATGAGCAAAATGGAAAATGCGAACAAATAGGGTGATAAAATTCAATTTAAACCACCACTATCAACGGCGGCCAGGGGTTCACTGTTCTGGACATAATATTTACGTAAGCTCGTTCGATTATTAGTACCAATTATTTTTTGAGTCTCTGGATTTTCAAGAACGAAAGCGTTAGAGCCCATGACCCTCTTAATCTTATACGGGCCCTCATATAAATGGAAAAATTTATAAACTACACGATCGTTCAGACTAAAAAGGTGTAGCACTCGCAACAAGACTAAATCCCCCACATTCAATTCAACCACTTGTGATTTACCAGTCTGCTGTTCCTTTCGTGATTCAAACTTCTTTTTCAATTGCTCTTTGGCGAAAAGAATCATTCGTTCGTGCGAAATTTCGTGATCAGGTGGAAAGAAAACGAGGTCCGATATCTCATCGCGGATTTTCTTACCGTAATGCAACTCGAAGGGAATCATTCCAGTACTCGTATGGGTTGTGTAATTCAAAAGTTCTTCGATTTTATTGAGGTAACGAGCCCATCTGGTGTGTTGATCGGAACAAAATGTACGAAAGAATCTCTCTAATTCCCGCATAATCCTTTCAGTGGGGTTAGATTGGGGATGACGAATAGAGGAATGTATGACCTGAATGTTAGTCTTTTAAAATTCATTTTTCCAAAGAGCGGAGGTGAACTGGGATCCGTGGTCGGCCAAAATTCTCTTAGGCTTGCCAATGCTTGGAACATAATCTTCAAGAATTTTTTTCAAAACTATGCGAGTTGTTACTCGTTTAATTGCACACAATTTTACAAGTTTAGAAAACACATCCAGAACCACGAATATGTATTGAACTCCGTCAGACGATTTTGGTAACGGACCATAGAAGTCGATCGTTACCAAATCATTAGGGTGTTCCGATTGAACGAAACAAAATTTACCAACAACAAATCGCACCTTAAAACATACCGTTTTATATCTCTGTTCATTCCGCGCCAATAAAAGAATCATCTGAATGCTCACGCTTCACGTTCTTGAATCTCAGATATCTATCAATATCCTCAAAAAACTCGAGAGGATTATTATTTTGACAAAACTGAGGAGTTTTTATATTAATATGAAGATATTGTATGTGGTTTACCAAACCGTGAGCCAGCTGATCGCCGATGACGGGCTCCGCTTGTGTTTGAACATTGCCGGGATTTTCTGGCCTCTGTGTATTTGTAATCTGTGTAGCTTGTAATCTCTCGAATAACTGCCTCTCTTTCTCTAATTTCTTTCGCTCTAGTTTCAAGCATTCCCATTCTTCGCTGATTTCTCGCTGTTGATCGATACAATTATCCATTCTCGTTGATCTATCTTGGGAATTCAAAGGACGGTTAAATATATCGACAATATCTGTTATTTCTAAATTTTGTTTTCGTGTTACTTTTAATTTCTTATGACTAGGCGATGCTTCGTGTGTTGTGTACCGCTTGAGTGATGCTCTGGTGAGCTTCGGTTCAATAACAACTTTTTTCTTCTTGGTTGACATAAGCACGTTAATTCGTACCACTAGTTGGGCGCCATTGTAATATTTTTTCTTTTATTTTCTTTAAACTTACAAGGAAAGGTACTTTAGTGTTCCCCTCCAATTTTGATAATTTTTTTATATGTTATAGTCCATCGAAAAATAAGAGACACGTATTTTTTTTTATCGGCGGAAAAACGTTTCTAGGGGGTGAAATCATCCCTTGAAGTTGAGACCTCCGAGGGGTACTTTTCAGGTTTCACCTATTTCCACTTGAGATAATCGAATGCACCCAAATGGATAATTACCTTAATGATAAACGATGAAAAATGCAACTGGTTTCACATCGGGGGGTTGCATAAGAAAAAAGTTATAGGGGTTGAAATTCACAAAATCGTTATAACAAAAAAACTATTGCACCTATCTCGATGAATTCAATTGCATTTTGAAGAGGGTAAAAAAATAGTAGATACGGGTTTTTGCGTTTTCCTCGCAAATCAAGTTAAGGGGGTGAACTACCCCTATGTATGTTTACGCTTAATCTCAATCAAACGGCAGTAATTCTTTTTTTTCTTGTTTCCTCTCCTCGTAATACGTTTTTTCTTCAAATTTACAACATCCACATATCAACAGATGGATGGATTTTTCCTGCAATTACATTTTCCTAACTGGTGAAAGTGATAGAACCCAAAGTATGCGTCCAATCTTAATGGTTTGTTTTTTATTTGAAGGCATTTTGAGACTCTTCTAGTTATACTTAAAAGATTCTATTCAAAATTTATTTAAACAATGGATTTGATCTACTTGAGCAAGGAAAAT
This sequence comes from Venturia canescens, assembly GCF_019457755.1. Classification (NCBI taxonomy): domain Eukaryota; kingdom Metazoa; phylum Arthropoda; class Insecta; order Hymenoptera; family Ichneumonidae; genus Venturia; species Venturia canescens. The sequence continues at coordinate 13,185,311 of NC_057427.1, forward strand.
TGGAAAAAATCGAATTTTTCCGTTGAAAATTCTACCATTTTATGAATTCTTTATTTTTTGTAACTTTTTACGGTATTCATACGAATTACATCCATAGTTTAAAAGAATTCACTTATTTATTTTTTCCGCGAAAAATTATAGATTGGATAACTTTTACGAATAACAATTTTTTTTATTAGTTAATAATGAATAAACCACAAGATAAATTTAAAAATATGTATTTCTTATACTTTTCACAAAAATTTCGTAAATACTGACGTATTTTCATAGTTATCATATCTCCCCCCTCTACTTGACGGTGTTATTTCGGAGTCACCTCTGTCCGGTCTGTGACTCGCTCCCAAAATTAGATTTGAAATACGACGCAGAAGCAGTGATAAAACTGCGATCGCGGAATGTATTCACCACAGTCGGTTATTTTTATTTTACACAAAAGAAGTGCCTTACAATTCGAGACTATTTAAAACGAAGTTGCAAGTATTAATCAAAATGAAGATAAATCCTTTGAACGTTATTAGAATGCTTCTCGCAACTTTTGAAGTTATGCGTTTACCGGATTCGCCAGTGAATAACGATGAAATACAGTTGAAAGAAAACTTTGAAAATATTTTGTTGACTGCAATGAACGAATACAGTGGTTTTGAAGTGGTAGAAGAAAATTCTTTGGATTTTGAAGAACCGTTCAAGGATTGGGAAATGGAAATTGTTGAAGATAAGGAGTGGGCAAACGCCTTGCATGAACCAGAACTTCCGCCTGATACATGCACTCGTGATGACGAAGATTTATCTTACGAATACAAATTAAGGGCCGTTCAGTATTGGCGCAGCGGGAAGAAAGGAAATTTAAGTCTGGGCAGTGTTAAATAAAAGTTCAAGAAAGTGCAATCTATACGACAGTTGCGGCGGTGGGCCCACAATTTGAACAAGGGGGGGACATACAAAGAAAAATTAGCACGAATTTGTGGATACACTTTGGAAAATTTCAAAGCTGCTGTGGATGCTGGTTTAATAGTGCACGATTCCGATTTAAAAAAATGGGCCTTGCATGCTCAAAAAGAAGTAGGGCATACTGATTTTCGTTTCAAAGCATCTCGTACGTGGATAAACTCATTCAAAGCAGCTCATCGTATCGTATCGAGAAAAATTAATAAATTCATTACATCCAAAACAATTGAAGATGGAAAAGTCTTGGAACAACAAAGTCAAAAATTTGTCTATGACGTAAAGCAAAATATGAGAACGTACGAATTGTCAAATACATTTAACGCAGATCAGAGTGGCTTCCAACTAGAAATGCATTCAGGAAGAACTTTAGCGATCGAAGGAGAAAAGCAAGTACAATGTCTTGTACAATCAGTCTCTTCTACGACTCACAGTTACACTATTCAGCCGACTATATCAGCTGAAGGCAAGCTGCTATCTCCTCTATTTTTAGTTTTAAAAGAACCAACTGGCAAGATTGGTCCATTAGTGGAGAAAACGCTTTTCAGACCCGATAATGTGTACATAGAAGTATCCAAGTCTGGGAAGCTTACTTCAGGTATAAATTACATCCACTGTTTTTGTGTAAACATTTTTTCGATTGAAAAAATAATACGTTTTTCTATTTTCAGATCATTTTAAAATTTGGTTGGAGCATGTATTTTTCCCGAAAGTTGGCCCAAAATCATTATTACTGATTGATTCTTGGACTGGACACTGTCCCCAAGCTGTACTTGATGTGAAACCTTCAAATAGAGATGTCAAAGTAATGATTATACCTAAAGGAACTACCGGAAAAATCCAACCCCTCGATGTTTTTGGATTCCGAATATGGAAAAATTTTGTTAGACATTTTTCTGATAATTGTCTTTTGATGAATTATGATATTAATTTGCATTTGAGAAACAATATCATAAAGCTGCAATCACTCGTTCATAACCAACTGTCGTCACCACGTTATATCGATCTTTTCAAATATTCTTGGTACAAAAGTGGTTACATAGAAGAAAAACCAGCCAATTTTGAAAATCCTGTAGACTTTGCATTTGGAGATTCTTGCAACTCACATTGTGAAGTTCCAGGATGTGAAAATGTTGCTATTGTTCGCTGTTCCTGGTGCAAAAAGTCGCTATGTTTTAAACACTTTTTCGATGATTATCATTACTGCAGTACTTACAACGGTTAATAGAGCACACCATTATATGTTCGCTTCTATTTATCGCTATGGTGATTATTTTGTTAGACTGTTGACATATTATTAATAAAAGATATAAGCATATTGTACACTTTTTTTTACTCGACTATGTAGTTTTTCTATACGTCATCCCAAAACTTGGTCTTATCAACCGGAACGAATATGAGTATATGTGTAAGCGCTTATCGTATGCCTATGTTATTATCTCATTGCCAAATATAAATCGGTCAGAATTATCGATAAGTCAGATATAAATACTTTTCCATCTGAAGATTCACCTATAAATAAGTTGGCATTTAGATAAAATCGTTCATTGAATGTTATATCCGCAACATTGTTGTTGTAAATTTGAAGAAAAAACGTATTACGAGGAGAGGAAACAAGAAAAAAAAGAATTACTGTCGTTTGATTGAGATTAAACGTAAACATACATAGGGGTAGTTCACCCCCTTAACTTGATTTGCGAGGAAAACGCAAAAACCCGTATCTACTATTTTTTTACCCCCTTCAAAATGCAATTGAATTCATCGAGATAGGTGCAATAGTTTTTTTGTTATAACGATTTTGTGAATTTCAACCCCTATAACTTTTTTCTTATGCAACCCCCCGATGTGAAACCAGTTGCATTTTTCATCGTTTATCATTAAGGTAATTATCCATTTGGGTGCATTCGATTATCTCAAGTGGAAATGGGTGAAACCTGAAAAGTACCCCTCGGAGGTCTCAACTTCAAGCGATGATTTCACCCCCTAGAAACATTTTTCCGCCGATAAAAAAAAATACGTGTCTCTTAGATTTTGATGTAGAATAACATATTCAAGTTTCATTAAAATCGGAGGGGGACAGCGGAAAGACTTTCCTTTGAGTGAAAAATGTAATACATCAAAATAGGCCGTCTATAAAACCAAATATCATATCAACGCATAAAAATTATCAGAGCAAGGGGAAAGAGTTGGCCGAACGCAATAATACTAGAGTCACTACACACTATTACTATAGGCCCCTCTTGCGCAGCCTTTGAAGCAACTGAGTCATACTATTATTATATTATGTATAATATTTTCAACTTCTTATGCACCCTTACTGCAGGGGGGTAAACCACCCCTGACATTCATAATTTTTTGGTATAAAAAAAATTGTCATTCGATTTCAATGGAACAAACAACATTTTGAAGAGCAAAAAATTAGAGATGACGTATCTTTGGATTTTTCCGATAATAAAAATTCTGGGGGTGAAACACCCCTTAAATCTCAAATTTCATATTGCGCGCCGCATTGCATATTGGTCTCATCATCATTACTTATCGACTTATATACTAAATAATATCTATCTCGCGTGTACATCGGCTGCCATCATAATCAGATAGAGAATTGAATATTCTGGTATGCTTCACCTTTATACAGAAGTGTTAATATCTCTTCTATTTATATAAGTTTCTATTTTGAACGCTTTACGAAGATAAAAAATCTCAAATATCAAGAGTCGCAATAGTGGATCGACGCCTATTATATTCTTGGAAAAGCCAGCTTGCTCAGGCTAATGCTTGAGGGGTATCCAAATAACAAAAAAATGCTGTTTTCGTGGTGATATCACATTAAGCCTCCCACTCAGGATAAAAAAGCAAAAACTGCCTTCATATCACTCCAGAAGTTAAGTTGCTGTTCGACTGTTGATCAGTCATTATCGTGTCCGCTATCGTGAATTTCATATCGTTATTATAATATCGATCAATCCAATGAACGTAATAAGACTGCTGTTTCTTATATTCGAAGTGATGAACATTCCTGACAATCCTGTTAATAATTATGAAGTGGAATTGAAAGAAAGTTTCGCGGCAATTCTGAAATCCTCTATGGCAGAGTTCAATCGGCTAGAAATCGTCGAAGATTGTTACCATCATGATCATGATCGACTGTTACCATCATGATCAGCACCCTTTGACTTAATAAATTTCTAAGCCCCAACGACAGTAACCTAACAATCGACGAAATAAACCAGATACAAAATAAAAGAAAATTTAATACACCAAAATAGGCCTTCCATAAAACCAAATACCATATCAAGTCATAAAAATTATCAGAGCAAGGGGAAAGAGTTGGCCTAACGCGATAACACTAGAGTCACTACACACTACTACTATAGGTCCCCCTTGCGCAGCCTTCGAAGCAACTGAGTCATACGCGCTGCGCGCATCACCAAAACCTTAGGGCAATCCTTATCACACAGTGTGGCACGTGCATAGCAAGACTAAAATTATGAACAAGAGACAAAAGGATGATTTCTGTGAAAAGTCATAAAAATGGCATTATTAAAGCCACGAGTATCTTCTTTTCAAGGCCCGCATAATAAGTCAACCTTGGAAACTCTTAGCTCACCCCTCAAGGCATAAGAAGTCACGCGAGCCGATGTAGCGAACCAATCAGAAGAACAAGTTGCAGATGGAAGAAAACTTATAAACACTCGGACGCTGGAAAGGCAGTGTCTTTGTCGAAATCTTTTACACCGTTACTATGCCCGATTAATTTGCGAAAAGAACAAAGGAAAAGGACTTAGTCAGAATTTCGATTAATTCTTTACTGAAATCGGGACATAGAAAGTTTTAAGAAATAAATTCAAGTTAATCTCACTGTATTAGACTGTTACCTCTTGATAATGCCCTCTGATCCGAAACTAAGCCGAAATAGAAGGGAAATAATAAACACAGAATAAGGCTCTATTGAACTCCGTAGAACATAAGAAGAAACGATTCTGTAAAGAAAGATTTCAGTGAAGTATGATGTAAGACAGTCAATGCGACAAATTCTATAACGTAAGAAAGGAATAAGTATGGGTTATACCACGCCAAAAAAAACGCACCGATTGACCTTATTCGCGGAACATAGCAGTACGTGTGTGTGCGCGCGCGGAATCATCTAAAGCCGCGTACACACTTGAGCGCGAATGCGAATGAGGCAGGCCGAAGCCGTAACGAACGTTTCGCGCCGAGGAATAATAATTTTGCCCGAAGACATACGCGGCAAACTGAGGCAACTGTTCGGAAACGCTCCAGTTCATTCGGGCCATTCGAAAATGGAGGACACAAACGTTGCAGTTGCTTGTGCAAGTTTTATCACAATTTATTCATTGTTGAAAAAAAATAAAAAAGTGAAAAATAAAAGACGTTGGTGGTCACTTCAGCTATATCTGAAAAGAAAAACAGAAATGACGACCTCGATGTTGAAAGATCTCCGAGTTGAAGAAAAAAGTGGTCAATTTAAAAACTTCACAAGAATGTCAAACAGTGATTTTAATTTTATTTTAAATTCCATCAAAGATAAGATATCAAAAAACGACACAGTTTTCCGTAAAGCAGTCTCACCTGAAGAAAGATTAGCTGTAACTTTACGATTTCTTGCAACAGGTGATTCCTTCACAAGTTTGCAATATCTATTTAAAATTTCCAAACAACTAATATCGAAAATAATACCAGACGTGTGCCGAGCAATAATTGATTGTCTGAAGGATTACATGAAGGTACGTGAAAATGTAACAAATATTAATAGCTGTCATGAACATTTTTATTGGTAGTATATTTATAAAATACAAGAATATCGATATAAAAATATTGTAGTGATTTCTTTATTGCGTATCATTGGATGAATCTGAAAGTTGTTGAAAATAATTACATAAAGAGGGCGAATTGTTTTTTTGGGGAGATGGATATGGTGAATTTAGCTGACTCATTGGAGTGGATGATCGAGAGCTATCAGTGTCAAATGTTTGTGGAGTAAGTGGACGTAATGTCTCCTGTTGAAAATTGGACAAATGCAGGGAGGGTTGATTATAATTTGTTGACATTGGTGCTCGATAAAATTGGTCGCTATAACCAAATTGCGCCTGACTTTGGTTATGTGGAGCAACTGATTGATAAGCATTTCTCTGAGAGGAATGGATCGGAAAAGAAGATTGCACGAGTGGAGTTTCCGGATGCTGAAATGCATTCATTTCCAATTCGAAAACAACATTGCTAATTCGATGTTGTGCAACGGCGCGACTACGGGCGTCAAACGTGCGCAATTTATCTGCAATGTATTCTCCAAAAAGACTATATTGATCTTTTTTTTGCTTCGCAGCTACAGTTGCTTCTTCGAGATACCCAAAAGCTTTTGCAATTCTTGGGTCTTCTTCATTCTTTTTCCGTTTTATTGCAAGCTTTTTTGGAGACTTGAACTCTTTTTTATCTTCTTTATCCGACATCTCGTTCTCGTTGCCTAGTGTATGTTCATCAAGTACTTCTTCAAAGTATTGATTTTGTCCAATTTCTGTTTCTTCTCTGAATGTCTCATTTCGTGATTCATTGCTAGAATCTTCTTCTTCGTTAAACGGTGTTGGTACATTCTGTGTAAAAAAAGAGTGACTGTATAAGTAAATGGATATTCTTAGTTTTCTGAAATTATTGAACATTTATGTAGAGCAAATGTGTTATAGCATGATTGGTAGTTATTTCATTATTATTTAAATATTTTTTTGCAGATGCCGTCAACTGCTGATGAATGGAAAAGCATTGCCGATACATTTGACGAAAAATGGAATTTTCCAAATTGTATGGGAGCTGTTGACGGAAAGCACATTATTTTACAAGCTCCAATAAATAGTGCAAGCGAATTCTATAACTATAAATCTCAATTCAGCATTGTTTTAATGGCGGTAGTAGATGCTGATTATAATTTTATATTCGTTAATGTTGGCGCTCAGGGACGTATTTCAGATGGAGGTGTTTTCAGAAATTGTGAATTATTCAAAGAATTAGAAAAAGGAAATTTAAATTTCCCTAAGCCTTCAGCTTTATATGGGAGAAAAATAAAAGTTCCCTGCGTCTTATTAGGAGATGCAGCCTTTCCTCTTCATGAGCATATAATGAAGCCCTACTCAGGCACTCATCCAATAGGATCTCCAAAACGAATCTTCAATTACCGTTTATCGAGAGCACGTCGTGTAGTAGAAAATGCCTTTGGCATTGCTGCTAGTGTGTTTAGAGTTTTGAGAAAACCAATGTTGTTACAGCCAGAAAAAGCGGAACTGATTGTGATGACAGTTGTCAGCTTACATAATTTTTTACGCAGAAGTCAAACCTCAAGAAATATCTATACACCCATTGGATTTACAGACATTATTCAGAATGGAGAAATAATAACTGGATGCTGGCGAAATGATCAACAGGGAATGTTATCTCTTCTTCCGATACAAAATGTACCTCGAAGAACAAAACGATTTCCACAACAAATACGAGAGGAGTTTACGGAATATTTTTGTACTTGTGGTAGTTTGCCATGGCAGAATAATTACACTTAAAATCGAATTAAATATTCGAAATTTTCTTAAACTTTTGAATTGTTTCTAACTTTACTACTTACGCTCAAAGTCTTCCGAACCTCGTCCTTATCTTCCAAAAAATGTAAATGTTCGAACCCAAACCATTTGGACATGTAAACCTCATTTCGTCCTGCAATTATAAATATACTTTACGAAATTATTCTCATTGTTTTGGAATTTCTCCTTCTTTCTTACCTTTTCCTGTTCCAACACTTTTCTTCATTCGTGTTTTCTCTCGTCTGTAGGAACCTTTCAGGCTCTCAATTTTTTTTTTCACCTCATTAATATCGTTTCCAAATTTTTCAGAAACTTCCCTCCAGGCGTCTTCTTTTCGTATTTTATTATAATGAAAAAGATTTCGAGGATTCCACAAAACTTCTCTATTTCTGTATTCGCCAATCAACTTTATACAAGTTTCTTGATCCCACTCCATTTCGAAGAAAGAAATAAGGCACTAAAAAAGTAGGTAAGTTGCACTTAAATATGGAAAGAAATGATTCAACTTTGTTACTATGTTACCCCATTATTAGTCAATTCGAAAGATTACAGTAAAACAGATTGAAATAGCCACATTTGTATACAAATAAGAATAACGCGCGATGCGAGTACAAGAAAAAAAAACTAATTAAATTTGTATGATAAAATGATTACGTACGAGTAAACGAGTAAATAAATACGTACAGTTTCTTATTGCTAAATTCCTTTTAGTATTTAGGAATTAGAAATACCGTAGTGTTTTTTGATGCTCCGTTCACGGACAATTAATGCGCGTATATAAACAAACACGTCCAGACTGAGCACGAATTTCTTTGTCCGATCCACGATGTTTGGCTCGGTCTGAGGCCCTGCGCCGCACGACTCAAGGCTGTTTGCCGCGCCTCGGATCGGCGTCTACACTTGCGCGCTCTTGCGGCCTCGGCCTGCCTCATTCGCATTCGCGCTCAAGTGTGTACGCGGCTTAAGAAGAAAGATGACATTCTCAAACCTTCTACGCCGCAAACGAATCAATTGTATATATGTAAGATCTTTAAAAGTATAAGTATGATTTTCAATAAGTATTAGCGTAAAAAAAGGAAATAACCACGCGAATCTTTGTCGGTTGCACGTGCAGATCGTCCCCCTCGTTGGGAGAAAACCGGAAATACCAAAGGACAAGTCAACTGCGCATACTGTCGGTTAGAAATACATCGAGAGGACAGTAGCCGATTGGGGCAAAACCTATTTAAACTGGGTCACAAAGAGCCCGGTGTGCCATTTATTCGCCGATCTTTGAAAAGCCGTCACTACGCCAGTTTATTTTAAACTAATTGAGAAAAGGACTTGAAGAATTTTTGTCTGAATCGGGACTTGGAAAATTTTTGGAAAGTAATCGCAAATTCAAACTCCAGTCTCAACCAAATACTTCGCGAGATCTAAAACGATTGTCTTAAATCAGAATCTAATGTTACATCATGATTAGTAACCCCTGACCTAATGAAAAACCTATTAGATACAAAGTAAGAGAAAATGTAGTACACAGAAAAATAAGTCTCCCTTTTTAAAACGAATATCATATCAATACATAAAAATTATCGAGGCAAGGAAAAAGAGGTTGCCCAACTTGATAAAATCACTGTACACCGTTAGTATACACTCATCCAGCTCATCATACTAAGACACTATGACACACGCTGACACACGCCACACAGATAGACTCATCTTTATCACATTCATAAGAGACGTGTATTGCAAGGCCAAAGAGTATGAGCAGAAACACGCGCCAGAAAAGACATAAAACTGTTGTTGAACTCATATGCAAGAGAGCCACGGGTACCCCCTCCTTTCATTATTTGCAACCATTGGCTATGGGCAAATGGGGCACATGCGCGACCCAGAAACTCCAAAGCTCATCCCTCAAGACGCAGAAATCATGCCATATTTTAGCGAACCAATCAGAAGAAAAGAAGTAGATGGGGGAAACCCTATAAAACGGGGGGGCAAGTGCCCAAAAGGAGCAGATCAAAAGATCAGATCAGTTGTCTCAAAAAGTCTTTGTTACCACGTCCACGAATAATTAAAGAAAAGGACTTAGTCAGAATTTCCATCAGCTCTTGTTCAAAATCGAACTTAGAAAATTTCAAGAAGTAATCTCACTCAATATCTCAGACTCAAACTAAACCAAAGCGGAATTCCAATAATAATTGCAATAAGATAAATATAATTATAAATATTGTAATCTATCTCGGAGCGAGCACTTGTAACTGCTCGAAACCTACGACGACGCTTCAACCCGGACCATTGTAAAGAAAATATAAGAGGGAACAACCAGTACCTTCCAATAAAGAGTAACACCAATTAACCAAGCAAGGCAAAAACCCTGTGAGTACTCTTTTATTCAAACAAACCACATCGTCACCCCCCAGACGGTTCATCTGCATGCCATCGGGGTCTAAATCAACCTAACTCGCAAAAAGGAAATATCATTCTTGCGCTCCCATACTCAATCGACGTGGCTCTCTCGTCCCCGGGTAAAGGACTTGAGTGTCCTGACCCAAAAGAAGAGTCAATACCGTGTTGCATATACCCCCTGCTAATTCAAAATCTTCTACGGGGACGTAACACAACATATAAAAATTTGGTGTCAGAAGTGGGATTTTAACGCAGTTGATATGGGAAAAATAGAATGACTCAAAGAACTCCTCTAAAAAAATCACTGGAAACTAATGTAATAGAGTCCGACACAGAAGCTGGAAGTGATAACGAAGAGAATAGTAACAAAAAAGAGATTGAACAAACAGCAAACACTCCTGATAAGGCATCAGAATCTTTCGGTGCAGCAAATCTACCAAGCTCAAGTGCTAGTAATCTCCTAAATTATTTTGACAACGACCAAAATCCTCTTGATGGGGAACAAAATCTTCTAGACGCACTAAAAATCTCTCGCAGCACTATCCGTTCCTTCGAAGAACGAGTAGAACAATTAAATCTACAACTGAGACAAGCAATTCAAGATTTAAACTCTAGCATGGCTAATATTCCTGTTTCAATCAAATATGCTCTCGAAGCCGTCCCAATTTTTGATGGGCACAATATTTCATTGGCTCATTTTATCGAAGGATGTGAAGAGGCACAGCAAATGATAACCGAAGATGCACGACCCAATCTTGCACGCGTTCTTCGTAATAAATTAAGGGGTGAAGCTAGACGCGCAGTTCACGGAGTAGAACTCGATACAATGGCTAAATTCACCACCTTTTTGAAAACCCTATATGCTCCAGCAAAAACGGTTAATCAACTCCTCGGAGACCTCGGAAGAATTTTTCAAAATGAAAACGAATCCGCCTTGTCGTACGCAAATCGCACTAAAGAACTAGGAAACAAAATTCATGAAGCATATAAAACGAAACTGGGAGTAGAATTAAATGGAGAGATGATAGCAAATTTAAACGAGGATTTAACGGAATGTTTTATTCGTGGTTTGGAAAGTAAATTGGAAGCTAGAATTAAAAAGGGACAAAATTTTGAAAAAACCATGAAAGAAGCAGTTGAACTCGAACGACAGTTGCAAGCAAAAGACGCATTGCGGAATTTTAGAATGACAAAACCCTCTAACTATTCGAAACCACAGTACCAATCAAGAGAACGTATTCATCATATTCAGTCAAATATGCCCATATGCCAATTGTGCTTACAAAAGAGACACGTCGCTAATCAATGTGCGGTATTTAAAAACCAAGAGCAATCCAACCCTTCCAACAACTATCAAAAACGTTTTTCATCGCAAAACAGAAATTTTAATAACGACCAGAGCCGTAATCAATACCAAAGAAGTTTCATGCAACCTAATACAAATTACAAGTCGAGCGATAAACCACCAGATAATCCTAAATTTGAACCAATTAACTCACACAGGACATTTGATAATAGACAAATAAATAATTCGGGATACAGTCCGTCAATTTTCTGCCGATATTGTAAAACTCCGGGACATCTAATTGAAAAATGTCGAAAAAGAGAATACGTGAGCGCCCATAAAAATCAAACACCGTTCCGTCAAAATACAGACGAAAGAAGTTTTTATCCTACGCAAAATGCTCAAAAACCCAATCTACGCAGTGAAAACGAACCGTTAAGAACTTCTTTTGTTCGAAGCATAAAACATGTAGAAACAAGCGAAGACCCAGCATGACTACAACGAGTAGCCGTCGTACTCCTAAATCGCACAAGTAACGTGCCAGTGATATCCGTTGAATCTCAAGATCTTGTGGGACCAACTTTATTAATGATAGATACGGGATCCGCATTAAATTTGATCAAAAAACGTCGAATAGCACCAGAAGTTGAAATCGACAAAAGTGATATCGTTAAAATTAGTGGAATTACGAAAAATTACGTCAATACGTTGGGAAGAGTAGAAATCCAGATTCTAAATTCAATAATCACTTTTCACTTGGTTGCGGATGATTTCCCTATCGAGGATGATGGTTTAATCGGGACTGAATTTTTTAACACGCAACACGCTGATGTTTCTTACTCCGAGAAATGTCTGAAATGGAAAAAACATAAAATCCCATTTGTTAAACTCGAAACCATAATTATTCCCGCACGAAGTAGAAAAATGTTCTACGTACGCGTGGCTAATTCAGAAGTAAAGGAGGGATACTTGCCTAAACTAAATATATCAGACGGTATATATTTAGGAAATGCGTTGGTAACTAATAACGAGGGGAAAGCACATTTATATCTAATCAACACCATGGAAGAAGAAATCGAAGTCGCAATACCCGTTTTAAAACTACAGCCGTATGAGCTCTTATCGGCCCCTTTGGAACGACAAATGAGGGAAAAAATTGATTCGTATCCGTCGGGAAATGAATCAATGCGCAACGCTAATAAATCTCAACAGCTACTACATCACGATAAGCACAAATCTGAACCTCAAGAAGGGTCATCAAACTCAACACAAATTCTTTCAATCAACACACGAATTCTCGACGAGAATCGTTCTACTATTTCAAATAAATCTACTATCTCATGTGAAGGTCGAGCACAGCAAATACTAAATCTATTACGTCTAAATGATCTGAATACGAAAGAACGGGAAAGTGTTATCAGTCATATAGAAGAATTTCAAGATCGCTATTATCTGCCAGGGGAAAAACTAATGGCTACAAATGCCATTCAACATCGCATTCCGACGGTAAATTATGTACCAATAACGACTCGACAATATCGTTATCCACCCGTCTTAAAAGAAAAAATTAATCGCCAAGTCAAGGAATTATTAGATGGAGGAATAATAGAACCATCTCAATCCCCGTACAATTCACCTGTATGGATTGTACCCAAAAAAGCAGATTCAAAAGGAAACAAACGTTGGCGCATGGTTCTGGATTATCGCGCCCTGAACGAAAAAACGATCACAGATGCATACCCATTACCACTTATCAACGAAATACTAGATCAATTGGGAGGAGCAATGTATTTCTCAACCTTTGATCTCGCTTCTGGATTCCATCAAATTCAGATGCATTCAGAAGATCAACATAAAACCGCTTTTTCAACACCCTATGGTCACTATGAGTTCGCCAGAATGCCATTTGGACTCAAAAATGCACCCGCAACATTTCAACGTCTCATGAATCAAGTTTTGACGGGAATACAGGGGTCTGATGCATTTGTATATTTAGATGATATAGTAATATACGCTTCAACTTTAGAAGAACACGAGTTAAAAATTGAACGATTAATGAAACGATTGCGAGCTGCGCAACTAAAACTCCAACCGGATAAGTGTGAATTTCTACGACCCGAAGTAGTGTACTTGGGACATATAATCAGTAAAGATGGAGTACGACCTGACCCATCAACATTAATTGCGGTCAAAGCATTTCCACAACCTAAAAATGTGAAAAACGTACGACAATTTCTTGGACTTGCTGGATATTACAGAAGGTTTATAAAAAACTTTGCTCAAATTGCGAAACCACTTACCACATTATTGAAAAAGGATGGCTCCTTCGGATGGGACGAGCCCCATCAAACAGCTTTTGAGACTTTGCGAGAATTACTCATTAAAGAACCAGTTTTACAATATCCTGACTTTACTCAACAATTCATCGTAACTACAGATGCTTCAGGATATGCAGTAGGAGGAATACTTAGTCAAGGAATATTGGGAAAGGATCGACCTATAGCATACACCTCACGCATGCTCAATGATGCTGAGCAAAAATACAGCACTTATGAGAAAGAAGCTGTCGCTATCTTACATGCAGTCACCCAATTTCGACCCTATCTATACGGTAGACTCTTTAAACTCGTAACGGACCATAAACCATTGGTTTGGTTACACACTTCAAAAGACCCTACATCGCATTTGACCCGTTGGCGTTTACGATTAGAAGAGTACGATTATGAAGTCGTATATAAGGCTGGAAAAACAAATATCAATGCTGACGCTTTATCACGAAACCCATACGTCGCTGAAGATCAAGTGCAACGAATTCATCCTATACACCGAGAGAAAGGTCAAGTTTCCGATACAGAAAAATCTCAGGGAGACACTGACGATTCCCCAATAGCTACAAGGTTAAGAAGTAAAAGAGCTCAAGAAGAAAATGAAAAGGAAAACAAAGCAAAAAGACTATTGCTCAACTAGGAAAGAGCGATGAACAACCGATAGCCAGAAGACTGAGAAGTGCAAAAGACAGCATTGGATCAAAAATCGCAGAACCAGTCAAGAGAGCTGCAAAACGAGTATTTAAATAATTAAAAAGTAAACCGACCAATAGTCAAAAGAACGAGCAAGAAGAAATAGTAAATGACGGGCAAGCTGAAACAGAAGAACCGACGGAAAATATAATATATGAAGAAGAAGACATGATTTTGTCAGGTGACGAATCCGATGAATACTATTTTGATCAAATCAACGAACCTATGGAATCAAGCTCCGACAACGATACAGAAGATGAAGATATTCAAGAAGAGCTATTACCTGTTCCCTCGGAAGGAAAAGGTTTACCGGCAGAAATAGGAGAACAATTATTCATGAGAAAGGACAATTACTTATATTTTATCTCGGAATCAGGGGAACCTCGCGACGATGGATCGACAGGACTCTTCGAGCGACGAGCATTACCAAAATTTCCAAAAGCAAAATTAGGTGAAATCAAAATACAAAAAAGTAATTCAAAACTTCATGTAGCAATCATAATCGAAGATAAAAATGGAGAAACATTAAATCAACGTTCAATGTTAAAGGTCTGTGGAAAAAATGGGAAAGATTTGAAGAAATTACGACTTTCTACAATCAGTATGGCTAAAACAAAAGAAATTAATGGCACTAGCTGGGAAAAAATGTTTAAATTTATCCGTAAAGGTATGGAACATCTCTCAACTAAGCTGACAATTTGTCGAGGAGACGTAAAATATCCGAACAAAGATATTCGTGAAGAAATAATGGAAGAAGCTCATAATTCTGCAATAGGAGGACACAAAGGAATAACTAAAACGTATAATCGAATTCGCCAACGATATTATTGGGAAAATATGAAAGAAGACGTGCAACAATTTATAAATCGATGATTAAAATGCCATTTAAAGAAATTAGTGCGCGTAAAAACAAAACAACCAATGATAATTACAGATACACCTGACTCCGCATTAGACAAAATAGCTATGGATATAGTGGGACCTTTAACTACAACAAAAAAGGGACGTGAATACATATTAACTATTCAAGATTTACTTACGAAATTTTGTCTTGCAATACCTTTGAGAAAAGCCACATCGACTAACATTGCTGATGCATTAATCAAAAATTTCATTTGCGTTTTCGGATCACCCAGGGTAATACTAACAGATCAAGGAGCAAACTTTTTGAGTAACCTAATGAAAGAAGTGGCAAAAAAATTTAAAATCAAACAATGTCGAACAACAGCATATCATCCTCAATCTAACGGGTCTCTAGAAAGATCGCATCACTCATTGGTGGAATATTTAAAACAATTCATTAATAAAGACAATGAATGGGACGAATGGCTTGAATTAGCAACATTCTCATATAACACTAGCGTCCATTAAGGAACAAAACACACCCCATACGAATTAGTATTCGGAAAATTTGCCTGACAACCATCATTTAGCCAAGAACCTGAAGAAGAACATCGAGCTTACGGAGATTATTTAACTGAACTAGCTACCAGACTACATAACGTTCAAAAAGTCGCAAAAGAAAATCTAATTGTGGCAAAAGAACGATCAAAAAAATATTATGACCGAAAATCAAAACCGCAAGAATTTAATCTAGGAGATGCGGTATTTCTACAAAAAGAGCAGAAGCAAGGAAAATTTGGAGATCATTACACTGGACCACACAAGGTTATCGAAGTGAAAAGAGATGGAAATATAAAAATTAAAGTGGGAAAAGAAACTCGAATTATACACCCGAACAGACTTCGCTTATCTCCCATAGACTTAAGTGATAGCAGCAGTGATGATTAGAATCGCTTCCTACTAAAGCACAACGTTTACTTCTCTGTTTTGTACAGAAAAAATGACTACGGGACAGCTATACGCAGTTGATGTAGGATACTACATAATCAATTCAAGGCATGTTGTTCTGAAAGAAATTGCAATAATGTCACTAACAGGGAATCATATGGATTGTTGGATGTTACAACCACCTGAAGAGTATCCACGAGCACCAGACGAATTGCGGGAATCTAACCACCCCCCATGGGTTGGGTTGGCAGGAGGGAAGTCTCACCTAGCGCCAGGGAGTCAACCAATTAAGGGTCTTAAGTAGGAGTGTCGGACGGATGTATACTTTTGGAAAAGAGCAGGGCACATTCTTACAAGGGATCGTGGAATGCCCATTGATAGATCTCAGCACAGGATTCTCCGCGCTCACTCCAAGCGTCACACCTAAGTGTTTTTGCATCCACCACGGAGTTTTCTTGAAGGAAAATTTCTCTTGCGCGTTAAACAACGTTATAAAAATAAAGAAATTTTTATGCGAGCAGTGGCAATCAGTCATAGAGCAAAAGCAGATAGAAGAGCAAATATTATTCGATATACTGACCTCTCCATCGACCTCCAACCAACTAACCATGGCGGAATCTGACTACCTGGACATATCAGGCCTATTCGGAAGCCAGACAAAAAAATTTGAGATGTCATGCTCAAAATTAACATCCACGTTAATCCCATTATACGGGGCACCACCTCCATCGGCCCCGGCACGCACTACAGCTCCGCCATCAGTAAACCTAGGAGCAGACACTGCAGACCATACTCAACCTTATAAGGACGAGTACGCGAACGAGCTTCCATAAACCTCAAAATTCAAGGTTAGAAGACTTAATTGGATTTCGAAGAAGGTAAAAAAATAGTAGATACGTGTTTTTGCGTTTTTCTCGCAAATCAAGTTAAGGGGGTGAGCTACCCCTATATATGTTTACATCAAATCTCAATAAAACGGCAGTAATTTTTTGTTTTCCTTATTTCTTCTGGTCGTGATACGTTTTCCCTTATTGATAATTCTGACTGATTTATATTTGGCAATGGGATAATAACATAGGCATACGATAAGCGCTTACACATATACTCATATTCGTTCCGGTTGATAAGACCAAGTTTTGGGATGACGCATAGAAAAATTGCGTAGTCAAGTAAAAAAAAGAGAGCGTACAATATGCTTATATCTTTTATTGATAATATGACAACAGCAATAAATAGAAGCGAACATATAATGGTGTGCTCTATTAACCGTTGTAAGTACTGCAGTAATGATAATCATCGAAAAAGTGTTTAAAACATAGCGACTTTTTGCACCAGGAACAGCGAACAATAGCAACATTTTCGCATCCTGGAACTTCACAATGTGAGTTGCAGGAATCTCCAAATGCAAAATCTACAGGATTCTCAAAATTCGCAGGTTTTTCTTCTATGTAACCACTTTTGTACCAAGAATATTTGAAAATATCGATATAACGTGGTGACGACAGTTGGTTATGAACGAGTGATTGCAGCTTTATGATATTGTTTCTCAAATGCAAATTAATATCATAATTCATCAAAAGACAATTATCAGAAAAATGTCTAACAAAATTTTTCCATATTCGGAATCCAAAAACATCGAGGGGTTGGATTTTTCCGGTAGTTCCTTTAGGTATAATCATTACTTTGACATCTCTATTTGAAGGTTTCACATCAAGTACAGCTTGGGGACAGTGTCCAGTCCAAGAATCAATCAGTAATAATGATTTTGGGCCAACTTTCGGGAAAAATACATGCTCCAACCAAATTTTAAAATGATCTGAAAATAGAAAAACGTATTATTTTTTCAATCGAAAAAATGTTTACACAAAAACAGTGGATGTAATTTATACCTGAAGTAAGCTTCCCAGACTTGGATACTTCTATGTACACATTATCGGGTCTGAAAAGCGTTTTCTCCACTAATGGACCAATCTTGCCAGTTGGTTCTTTTAAAACTAAAAATAGAGGAGATAGCAGCTTGCCGTCAGCTGATATAGTCGGCTGAATAGTGTAACTGTGAGTCGTAGAAGAGACTGATTGTACAAGACATTGTACTTGCTTTTCTCCTTCGATCGCTAAAGTTCTTCCTGAATGCATTTCTAGTTGGAAGCCAATCTGATCTGCGTTAAATGTATTTGACAATTCGTACGTTCTAATATTTTGCTTTACGTCATAGACAAATTTTTGACTTTGTTGTTCCAAGACTTTTCCATCTTCAATTGTTTTGGATGTAATGAATTTATTAATTTTTCTCGATACGATACGATGAGCTGCTTTGAATGAGTTTATCCACGTACGAGATGCTTTGAAACGAAAATCAGTATGCCCTACTTCTTTTTGAGCATGCAAGGCCCATTTTTTTAAATCGGAATCGTGCACTATTAAACCAGCATCCACAGCAGCTTTGAAATTTTCCAAAGTGTATCCACAAATTCGTGCTAATTTTTCTTTGTATGTCCCCCCCTTGTTCAAATTGTGGGCCCACCGCCGCAACTGTCGTATAGATTGCACTTTCTTGAACTTTTATTTAACACTGCCCAGACTTAAATTTCCTTTCTTCCCGCTGCGCCAATACTGAACGGCCCTTAATTTGTATTCGTAAGATAAATCTTCGTCATCACGAGTGCATGTATCAGGCGGAAGTTCTGGTTCATGCAAGGCGTTTGCCCACTCCTTATCTTCAACAATTTCCATTTCCCAATCCTTGAACGGTTCTTCAAAATCCAAAGAATTTTCTTCTACCACTTCAAAACCACTGTATTCGTTCATTGCAGTCAACAAAATATTTTCAAAGTTTTCTTTCAACTGTATTTCATCGTTATTCACTGGCGAATCCGGTAAACGCATAACTTCAAAAGTTGCGAGAAGCATTCTAATAACGTTCAAAGGATTTATCTTCATTTTGATTAATACTTGCAACTTCGTTTTAAATAGTCTCGAATTGTAAGGCACTTCTTTTGTGTAAAATAAAAATAACCGACTGTGGTGAATACATTCCGCGATCGCAGTTTTATCACTGCTTCTGCGTCGTATGTCAAATCTAATTTTGGGAGCGAGTCACAGACTGAACAGAGATGACTTCCAAATAACACCGTCAAGTAAAGGGGCGGGGGGGGGGGGGGGAGTTGATGATAACTTGAATTGATGATAACTATGGAAATGTGTCAATATTTACCGAATTTTTGTGAAAAACATAAGGAATAGATATTTTTGGAATTTGTATTGGGGGTTATTCAATATTAACTAATAAAAAAAATTGTTATCTGTAGAAGTTATCCCATCAGTAATTTTTGGCGGGAAAAAGTGAATTCTTTCATACTATGGATGTGATTCATATGAATACCATGGAAAGTTACAAAAAACGAAATGATGAAGTGGTAGAATTTTCAACCGAAAAATTTGATGTTCTCGCATTTTTCTTGCTCAATTAGGTAAAATCCATTGTTTAAATAAATTTTGAATAGAATCTTCTAAGTATAACTAGAAGAGTCAGATTGCCTTCAAATGAAATATAAACCATAAGGATTGGACGCATACTTTAGGTTCTATAACTTTCACTAGTTATGAAAATGTAATTTCGAGAAAAATCTATCCATCATTTAAGATGTAAATATTGAAAATGTGAAGGAAAAACGTACCACGACCAGAAGAAATAAGGACAACAAAAAATTACTGCCGTTTTATTGAGATTTGATGTAAACATATATAGGGGTAGTTCACCCCCTTAACTTGATTTGCGAGAAAAACGCAAAAACACGTATCTACTATTTTTTTACCTTCTTCGAAATCCAATTAAGTTCATCGAGATAGGTGCAATACTTTTTTTGTTATAACGATTTTGTGAATTTCAACCCCTATAACTTTTTTCCTATGCAACCCTCCGATATGAAACCAGTTGCATTTTTCATCGTTTATCATTAAGATAATTATCCATTTGGGTGCATTCTATTATCTCAGGTGAAAATAGGTGAAACCTGAAAAGTACCCCTCGGAGGTCTCAACTTTAAAGGGTGATTTCAACCCCTAGAAACGTATTTCCGCCGATAAAAAAAAATACGTGTCTTTTAGATTTTGATGTAGAATAACATATTTGAATTTCATCAAAATCGAAGGACGTCAGCAGAGAACCTTTCCTTGTCAGATCACATATAATTGTCGGCCGAGGCGAAGCCGAGAATAATATTCGTGACTTTCCAACTGACATATATAAAACTCTTTTTATACTATTTACAGAGAAAAAAGAATGGAAGCCATGCATATCAAGGAAAACAACGTAAACAAGAACAAAAAACTTGTAATAATGATTATATCAAACTTTTTGGCCCGACTCGAACGAGTCGGGGAAAAACCGAAATACCAAGAGTTGAAGTAGAAGAATTTATCGACACTTTAGCCCTTGCATTAGATTGTCTAGGACTCCTCATATATAACCCATTTACTTGTAGAAACAGAGGTACCTCGGAAATGTGTATCATTAACGCATCGCCTGTCATATGTCACACTGAGACTATATACAAAACACTGAACGCAGATGAAACACAGTTATCCGTATTAGTCAAAGCAGCGTACGAATTGTTGGTTAAGTATGAACAGGAAGAAAGAACTGTATACCGAAGGTTCACGGGAATCTATAAGACAACCCCATGATGATAACGAAAATGTTAACCTATCATATATATATACGCGCATCCCAAGAGAAAAGGAGAAAATTTTTAAGCAACCAACCAATTAAAAATATATGCCAGGCTCTATAATAAATACAGTCAAAACGCGAACTAAAATTTTTATGATCATAAAGTACCACATGTAACTTTCACAGCTGCGTATGGAAGACAGAAACGAACATTTAGAGTCCCAAACTACACCCCATGAAGATAATCATCTACACCTGCAAATACCTTTGG
The DNA here is from genome assembly GCF_019457755.1 of Venturia canescens. Taxonomy (NCBI): domain Eukaryota; kingdom Metazoa; phylum Arthropoda; class Insecta; order Hymenoptera; family Ichneumonidae; genus Venturia; species Venturia canescens. The sequence continues at coordinate 13,206,267 of NC_057427.1, forward strand.
GACAAGACCCAACGGAGGAAGAACTTGACATGGCCCTGCAATGGATTAGTTCTGAAGAATTTCAAGACCCGAATTTTACACAAACTAACCCTACAGACATACAGGATCAATCACTAACAGAAGGCCTAGATCATTCTGATTCAATGAACTCCTCTCCAGAGGAGAAACATGACGAAGAACAAAAAGAAGATCTAGAGGATCTCACTCTCCGAGAAGTAACTCGAGATATTCGTAATCAATGGCACGACGAAATAAAATATGAGGGGCAAAAACGGACATTGGCTCGACCGTATAAATGTGCGAGCTGTTGGAAAAGGTATACCTACAAACGTGATGTTAGAAGACACGTCGTCCACCAGATCCTAAAAGAGCAATTTGAGGGTAAACGGACACATACAGAAGGATACAGGAAGAGAGAATTGAATCTTGCACGCAAATACAAAGATTTAGAAACGGCAATATGCGCTTTAATTGCAAATACGACACCTCAATAACTCCCTACAATATACATGAATAGAAAGAAAATATTATTTTCTTTCATTTCAAAACTTTTGTTTTTAACTTATATTTGCCACGTCATTATACCACAGGGGCCCAAGTTGAGCCCATAGGTGATCCTAGAACACAACCTCAACCAACCCTGGAAATGGACTTATAGAAAATAACCGCCGCAGCCCTAGAAGGTCGCCAGTTTCAACACTGCCAGATGACAGAAGGCTCGTCATCTTCTTACTTCATCTAGCCGAGGAACGGCCCATACATTTTCAATTGGACCATCGTAATCATCACGCTTTATTCTCTGGAACAACTAAACAAGTGGATATGTCACGTAACGTTAACTAAAAGAGTAACATATATATAACATTTAAAGTTAAGGAAACCATAATACTATATGAGTAAAATCCGCACCTTTATAATACGTAATATCGGGATTAGGATTTACCAAAGACCAGGTGCGTTTGTTGCCAGGCATAGTGGTTATATTAATCTAAAAAGAGAAATACGGTTAGAATAAAAAGGGGAGATACCTAAAACTCTTAGAGAAAAAAAAATATATATATTTTTTTTAATTTATATATATATCAAGAGATTGTAAACGACACTAAACTTTAAACGACTATTCACAATACACTTATTGCACATTGTTGTTAAAAAATACATAAATATATTTAGCTATAAGAAACCTCATAGAAGGAAATCCATAGAAACTTACCGTAAAAGCTACACCAAACACAGTTTGACGGAACATATATATTGACTAAGTGCTATACCAAAGAACACAAGTCAGAGGGAAATTAAGAAAAGGAAAAGTTCGGAAAAAAAAACAAAAACAACTTAAAACCAGAGTTAAAACACATGCGGACATGTGTGGGCATCGCTACGCATATGCCCTATTTTAAGGGGGGAGGTGTTACATCATGATCAGCACCCTTTGACTTAATAAATTTCTAAGCCCCAACGACAGTAACCTAACAATCGACGAAATAAACCAGATACAAAATAAAAGAAAATGTAATACACCAAAATAGGCCTTCCATAAAACCAAATACCATATCAAGTCATAAAAATTATCAGAGCAAGGGGAAAGAGTTGGCCTAACGCGATAACACTAGAGTCACTACACACTACTACTATAGGTCCCCCTTGCGCAGCCTTCGAAGCAACTGAGTCATACGCGCTGCGCGCATCACCAAAACCTTAGGGCAATCCTTATCACACAGTGTGGCACGTGCATAGCAAGACTAAAATTATGAACAAGAGACAAAAGAATGATTTCTGTGAAAAGTCATAAAAATGGCATTACTAAAGCCACGAATATCTTCTTTTCAAGGCCCGCATAATAAGTCAACCTTGGAAACTTTTAGCTCACCCCTCAAGGCATAGAAGTCACGCGAGCCGATGTAGCGAACCAATCAGAAGAACAAGTTGCAGATGGGAGAAAACTTATAAAATGGGACACTCGGACGCTGGAAAGGCAGTGTCTTCGTCGAAATCTTTTACACCGTTACTATGCCCGACTAATTTACGAAAAGAACAAAGGAAAAGGACTTAGTCAGAATTTCGATTAATTCTTTACTGAAATCGGGACATAGAAAGTTTTAAGAAATAAATTCAAGTTAATCTTACTGTATTAGACACAAACCAAAGCGGATTTCCAAATATTATCAAGCAATTAACCAAATAAAAAAATTATTATTTTTAATCTAACTCGGCGCGAGCATTTGTAATTGCTCTAAACCTACGACGACGCTTCGAACTCGGACCATTGTAACGGAACTCAAGAGGGAACAACCAGTACCTTCTAATAAAGAATCACAACAAGTAGCCTAGAAAGAGAAATCTAGTGAGTTTTTATTCAAACCAAATCTCTTCATTTCACCTCAAAAGGGGCTTATCTGCATGCCTTCGGGGTCTAAATCAACCTAACTCACAAAAAGAAACGTCATTCTTGCGCACCCATACTCAACAGACGTGGCTCTCGTCCCTGGGTAAAGGACTTGAGTGTCTTGACCCGAAAGAAGAGTCAATACTGTGTCGCGTACCCCCCTTACTAATCCAAAATCTTCTACGGGGACGTAACAATACGACATTAGATTTTCAAGAACCGTATAGAGATGACATAGTAGAACCTGTCGAAGATAATGACATCGAATGGGGTCTTGGAGAATCTCCATTAAGCCCTGAAACATGTACTGACGATGAAGAAGAATTGAACTACGACTACAAAAAAAGAGATTTTGAGTACTGGAGAAGTACAAAAACAAAACAAAATAGGAAAATAGAACAAGTCCAAAATCGATTTAAACTCGTTAAATCTGTGCAGCAATTAAGGCGCTGGGCTAAACAAATTAATAAAGGCGGAACTTACAAGGAAAAATTGTTGCGCATTTCTGAATATACAATTGATCATCTGAAAAGCGCCATAGAAGCAGGTCTCATCGTGCACGATATTGATCTTCGGAGATGAGCACTATAGGCCCAAAAATTAATTGGGCATGAGGATTTGCGTTTTAGGGCTTCGCTAACATGAATAAAAAAATTTTTTTAAATTCATCGAATAACAAGTAGAAAAATAAATAAATTCGTGACAAGAAAAACCCTCGAATTAAAGAACATATTACAAAACGATGCTAAAAAATTTGTCTCCGAAGTTCAATTGAAAATTAAAGAATATGGCTCGAAAAATATTTGTAATTCTGATCAAAGTGGTTTCCAATTAGAAATCCATTCAGGGCGAACGTTAACAGAAGAAGGTACAAAACAAGTAGAATGCCTTGTACAATCCGTTTCAGCGATAATTCATAGCTACACAATCCAGCCAACAGTATCAGCAGCAGGAAAATTGTTGTCACCTCTTTTGATAATTTTAAAAGAGCCATCCCGGCGGTTGGGGCCAATTGTAGAATGAACCATTTTTCGACCTCCTAATGTCGTTATAAGCGTTTCAAAATCTGGCAAGGCTACATCAGGTACGTTGGTATGTGATATTCAAATATAAAAAAAAAATGTGCCATTAACTTTCACGTATTGATTTATAGAACATTTCAAAGTATGGCTTCAAGAAGTGTTTTTCCCAAACGTCGGCGAGAAAAGTGTGCTTTTGATAGATTCATGGAGTGGACATTGTCCCAGTGTTGTCACGGAAATTACACCACGTACCAAAGAAATTGTTACAACGATCATACCAAAGGGAACGACAGGGAATATCCAGCCACTCGATGTCTTCGGATTTAGAATTTGGAAAAATTATGTCAAACATTTTTCAGACAGTGTCATATTACTTGATTATGATTTAAGTCTACATTTACGAAATAATATAATAAAGCTGCAATCTCTAGTACATAATCAATTATCATCTCCGAGGTACGAAAATTTATTTCGATATGCCTGATTCAAAAGTGGGTACATAGAAGAACGACCTGAGAATTTCGAAAATCCCGTTGAATTTGCTTTTGGTATATCATCTCAAACACGATGTGAAATTGAAGACTGCACAAATGTGGCTGTAGTAAAATGTTCGTGGTGTAAAAAATCACTTTGTTTCAAACATTTCTTCGAAGAACATCATTACTGTTCAAAATATAATCCATAAGTTCAGAAATGATCATTGAAACGAAAATCTGAATTGGAATTTATTTTTACTACATGAAGGATTTTAGCGCCTATGTATATCCTATATATATAGATATAAATATATATGTTTGTATACAGCTCATGTATTCACGAAAATAAAAAATTGTGAAGGTTGCGACCATGGAAGATGTAGGAGTACTCAATTTTTCATATAATTTAAAAAGCCGATGTATATGTAAATAACATATTATTTAGAATGTAAGTCGATACGCAATGATAATGAGACCAATTGAATTGAATTTAATCATTTCGGTGCGCAGAATGAAATTTGAGGTTTTAGGGGTGCTTTACCCCCTTGATTTTTTTCTCTTGGAAAAATTCAAAGACACGTCGACTTGAATTCTTTTCGCTCTTTGAAATGTTGTCTGTTCCATTGAAATCGAATGAAAAATTTTTTTTTATACAAAAAATTATAAATGCCAGGGGGTGAGTCATCCGCATGTAATAGGGATGCATAAGAAATTGAACATGTAATATAGGTTATTTGACGTGAAAAATATTTTGTAATTGGTTTCGTTTCGATCGGTTAAGTGCTTCTATATGAAACATCTGTTAAGATGCAAAACATACCCAAGTTTGGGGGTTGATTTCACCCCTTACAAATAATTTTGAGCTAATAAAAAAAATACGTGTCTCTTATTTTTTGACAAGCTACATTCTATAAAAAGAATACTGAAATCGGAAGGGGACAGTGCTCGAAATAAAATTTGACATTTTAAGGGTGTTTTACTACCTTCATTTTTTTTATTTGAGGAAAACCCAAAAACACGTCAATTTTATTTTCTCTTCTCTGCAAAATGGCGTTTGTTTTATTGGAATTTTTGCAGTAAGGGTGCATAAAAAGTTGAACATGTCATATAGCTTATTTGACATGCAGAACATTTTGCAATTGGTTTTGTTTCGATCGGTTGAGTGCTTCTATATGAAATAGTCTACCAGATGCAAAACATGCCCAACTTCGGGGGTCGATTTCACCCCTTGAAAAAAATTTTAAGCCGATAAAAATAAATACGTGTCTCTTATTTTTCGATGGACTATAACATATAAAAAAATTATCAAAATCGGAGGGGAACACTAAAGTACCTTTCCTTGTTAGTCAATTTCGTACCAGAACAATTTTAGTCGCCTATTTTTACAGGCAATCAACCTATGATGACACCTATTTCTTTATAATTCTAATTAATTTCGTAATCGAGTTTTATAAAACAAAATTAGATCGAGAATACGCAAACAAATGTTTGGTTGAAAAAACAATTCTTTTTCAATTTTCGATGGAGATATAAATTAAATCTATATATATATATATATATATATCGATACGTATCTTTAATTCATCTCTTGATGCGTCGGAGAGTCTCTTTCTTTGGAATTTCCCACCTGATGTCGTGCCTCTGGCTTAACCCGGCCGGGGTTTTGTCGACGAAGAGAATAAGGACGCCAGCCGTCACGACAGTGAGGAATTCTTCGATGATTTTTGGTTGATTCGTATCGACGACTCAACGACTTCTGACGGGGAAGCGGTCGATGGAGATCTCAGCGCTTGTGGCTTGACTGAGATCCCCCCACTCTCTCACTCTCCTTCTAACGAAGAAGGCGCAAAATTTAAATGGGAAACGCTCATTACAATGCATAATGTAATATTTAATTCTATCTTAAACAACATGTTGTGTTAACAAGATTGTTGAAGTAATTGTTTAAACATTATTTAATTACAGAGTATGACTCATATTGCGGAGACGGGTTCGTCGCTCGCGTCCATTTAGCTCGGAAATAGTTGAAACGTCAACGGCTGCTTGTGATTGTTCCAATATAGGGAACATGTAACGATATTTTACAATTGAAGATTTTTAATGAACAGACATTGGAAAAGCTGTTCATTCATCAAATTCGTAACTGATAAACGAGATAACGCTTTGATCAAGCTTCGGAAGCTGCATAATTACTTGCAATTTGAAAAAATCGGTTGTTACGGCATGAAATGATTTTTTTTTCATATTTTATTATTGAACAAACATTTTATCCGACAAACATTTTATGTTTCAAATTTGTGACCAACAAACGATTACGCTTCGATTGGGCGTTTAAGGATTTATGATACCTGAAAATTGAAATAAATTCGGCCAACTTTACACAGATTTTTGTTTTTGATTTTTCTAATGAACTAATTTTCGACAGACGTCAATTACTACCGCGACTTTAGATTCGACAAACCCCAACAGACGTCCGACTAACGATTATTAAAAAAAGTCAAGAATCTAAAAAATCGGCTGGCCAAGTTCACTGAGGTGTTCAAGTGCTCGTGTGCGACTACTGGAAAGCGCCGCGCACCACTTGTGGCTGACTTCAGTCATCGTTCTTACCGTCGGAGCGTGTTCGCGAATCACAAACGGCAAACGCTATGCCCCATCTAATGTAACGCATCAGCGTTAAACGTACCGAATTCAGAATTTACAATGTCAGTCCACGGACGTCACGGATCACGGACGAAAACGAAACCGCAGTAACCGCACAATGCGCAATAGCAGCGCGTCATAGGATCATAGCTCTACAATTTAGAGGTTAAGCCTGTTTCAAATTGCAACCAACTTTTAAATTGTTTATGCAACGTTTTTGGCAAAGTTCATAGGATAAATAATGACGGACGTGCGCGATATTTTGGACATTGAAGTTCCATGTGCAACAGAATTGACAAAGGAGTCTATATTGGGTAATGATAAGAAAAACAAACGTCGTTATGATTACAAAGTGCCGAAACGTCCCGAGGGTATGCACCGCGAAGTGTTTGCACTATTGTGCAAAGACAATAATGATGTGCCACCGATTTACCCAACTGACACGGGAACTGGATACAAACAAGTACGTGCCAAACTGGGCATGAAAAAAGTGCGACCCTGGAAATGGACGCCATTCACTAATCCAGCTAGAACCGATGGTGCAGTATTTCACCATTGGCGCAGAGTGACCGATGCTGGCAAAGAATATCCTTTTGCTAAATTCAATAAAAAAGTTCCGATTCCCAGTTATACCAATGCAGAATACGTACAATATTTGGTCAAAAGCAACTGGACTCGTGCAGAAACCGATCACCTTTTTGAATTGTGTAGACGGTTTGATCTTAGATTCATTATTATTAACGATCGGTGGGATCGCGCTAAATTTCCAGAAAGGTCGGTGGAAGAACTCAAAGAAAGGTAAATAAATTTTCCTTAAAATGTTTATCCTCGCTCAAAAGATATTTGAAATCAAATTCGAATCTTTGTTCAGCTTTTCGGTCAGAATTCTTTCAAGTAAAATTTGCAAGCTCATCAATTGACAAATGTAAAAAGCACATCATTGAATCCCTTAAAATAATCAATACAATTTTTTTGCAGATATTATCATGTTTGCGGAGCACTTACTAGAGCAAAATCTCACTCCGAAAAAATTTACTCATTCGACGCCGATCATGAAAAGCGTCGAAAAGAACAGCTGAAAAAGCTTTTCACCCGTACACCAGAGCAAGTAGAAGAGGAACAAACATTGCTAGCTGAGTTAAGAAAAATTGAGCAGAGAAAAAAAGAGAGAGATAGAAAAACTCAGGATCTACAAAAATTAATAACTGCTGCGGATCATCAAGCAGATCCTAGAAAGAGTGAAAGGAAATCGTCCAAAAAGAACAGTAGTTCATCCAGAAATAGACCTAATAAATCAGATTCTTCCCACGTAAGTTCAAACATTTTATCGTGGTTAACCTTTGCAGCAACAATACATACTATTTCGTTTTATTACATTATTTCAAAGTATCTTACAAATTTTTTCAAGCAAATTTACCTAAGCTCGTACTAGTTTTGGAATTGGCATAATTTTAAACTGATCTTTGAAAGTGAAATAATCAAAGAAACAAATTGGTTTTCTCTTCCTCACCTATTTTTATTCGCTCTACAGTTTTTTCTTTCTCATTTACTTCATTGCTTGCAAGCAAATAGCTTATTTTCCATTGGTCTCGTTGTTCAGACCGTAAAATTACAGGTCGTTGAGACAGCAGGGATCAAGTTTCCGGATTTGAAAAACAGTGGTGCAACACTCAGATCTCAGAGAATAAAACTACCAAGCAGTTTAGGTCAGAAAAAAATGAAGGGTATCGAGCAGATGTTGAACGAGTTACAGATTGGTACGAATAAAATGGAATACATTTTCTCAAGTTTCCCATTCGATTTATCGAAATTCTTTTGCTATATTTTTTTTCTTATGTTACAGAATTGAATCCACCACCTACGGAACAAATTTGCCAGCAATTCAATGATTTGAGAAGTGACATCGTTTTGCACTACGAACTTCGAGGTGCGCTAGCAACGTGTGATTACGAATTGCAATCGTTAAGACATCAGTACGAAGCGTTGGCACCCGGAAAGGTTCGTTTTTATATTTTGTTGGAGTTTTCAATCATCAACATGGTATTTTTGAAGTTATTGATTCAAAAAATCGAATCGAACGAGAAAAATTTTGTCTTGGTGTACTCTGCCATTGTAAACACAGAAAAAAATAATGACTAGAAGAAAAAATTTATCTAGAGCATTGAAAATTCACTATAATCTATTGATTGAATCATTTAACATCTTGAATGTTAAATAATCACTGAAAATAAGACGGATTCGAAATAATTTTCAGACACTGACAATCCCACCGGCTCTATTACCTAAAACGGATCCTGAAGTAAAGGCTGACATAATAGACGTTGTTGGGTCACCGAACACTCCCGCGATCAGCCAATAGAGTTCGTCGAATAACGTGTGAGCAATTATTCAAAATGTACAAAACCATCAAGTCTCAATGTCATGTTAATTTATGATTTGTAATAAATGTTACAGCTCGAAATCGAATGATGAAACGTTCAAATGTTGAAATTCAAATCCTTTCCCTATTATAGAAACATTTTTTTGTGTAAATCAAATATTTCCACATTTATTTTAATACCACAATTTGCCAGTTCGATGTAGTCTTCTCTTCCCATTCATAAAAAGGAAAAACGACGATTTAAAAACACTACGAACGTCGAAAATCGACGATGAATAAACAGAGAAACTATTTAATTACTTATATATTTGTGTATTTTATATTGTCGACAAAAAGTAACAATTTACGGTATACCGTATAATTTATCTACAACAATCTACAATAGATTACAATATGTTTTTGGTTGTTAGGCTGGTGGATAGATAGAAGAGGGGGGAGGAATATTAAGGGTGGATGGTCGACTCAGGCCTCCTTCGTTCATACGTTCCGTAATAACTTGTATGACATTTTTTTCCGGTTTTCGTTTTTTTTCGTTAGTTTTAACATCTACCGCGAATAAATTGATATCTACTCGTCCTCGTCGTTTTGTTATCAATTATCGTTTTTTTTTTCGTACGAAATAATGCATATATTAAGATATCGTGTATATTTATATTTATATATTGATATAAATATACATTTCTATACATTTATATCCATATACAATGAATGTGTGTTCAATGCAAGCTTTTGAGCGTGGCTTGAGTTTCTTTTTCTCGCACGAAAAACAAACTGCTTTCCATGATTTTTAGTTCGTGCAATGTTGTTTTTGTTTTAAAGCTGTGAGAGGCGAGTTCCGTTGGGGTGCATGTGCATCCTGATGACGGAGGCAAAGTTACTCTTGCGTTGTTTTCGTTATCTTTTCAACTCTTTTTGTCTCGTTTGTTTTTCATGCTTCATCCAACTTGTATCAACTTTTACTCACATCGGAAATGGCCATAGGTTACTACACTCAGGTGTGTGTGTGTGTGTGTGTGTGTGTATTGTTCTTTTTTTTCTGTTTCTCCGCCACGTAATCGAGTGAAATAGGATCGTACGTGATTTATAAACATCAAAAATATAATTCTCAAAAAATAAATGAATCAGGAACGGTTAAAATCGCGGGGGCGTCTCTGTACAACACACAAACCCAATCAACGCATCATTTGCACCCACATTGTAATATTTTTTTCCTCTTACGGATTTTTTACATATGAAAATTTCCTATTTGTTATACACACGCTATTTGTTATAAACGAACGGAAGTTCTGATGGTTGAGAAGTGCTGGAACGTCTTCATTCCTCCGACTATTTTTTTTTTTTTTTTTTTTTTTTCTCGTACTTTCCAAGAAACTATGACAATTCATTTTTTTTCTGATCGCGTATTAGTTATTATCGATTATCTTTTTCTTCATTAAATGCGCCGTTATACAGTGTTTCATTGAAAATGGAATGGCAAATTTACAACAGTTCAAGTTATTCTCAACCAATGTGTAAATTTAACTACTATTGCTGTAAGATTTTGCTTCGGTCATTTCCTTCCTTTAACCGCAAATATCATAAGCTTTTTTTACTGGTATATTCTCTCCCTAAGGTGTGGATACACATTCGCAATTTTTTAAAATTTTTAATTTTTTTCAAATTTAATTCATCATATGAAGAATTTGGAAACGTGCTCTTGAAGCCAATGTCAACACAAACGTTAGGTGGTTTTGAAAAAGTGAAGAAAATTGCTCTAACTTGGGTTCCAAATCTGCTGATCTTACAATTGTTCCTTTCGCACTTTTAGTTCTTTCACACGTTTTATTCGGGTTTTTCCCTACAATTCTAATATACCTCGCATTGCGGGTATGTGCCAATATTAAATTTTTAGTCGTTAATCTTAATACGGTTCGCGTAATTTTATTATTCATATTTATATAGATTTTTATTCTGTTTATTGATTTTTTTTTTCTTTTTTAAATTTTTTTGACATTTCCTTCTCGAGAAATTCGCACAACGTGTATCAATTCAACGAGACTCAGGATATTGTTTCAATATCCGTGAAAGAGCAATGTTCGATACAGGCGATATCGCTACAAATGTACGACGTGAGCCACAATTAATCGGGGCCTTATTTGTATTTTCAGTATCTTTGTTTTTATAAGTATGAATGGTGAGTCGTGTTAGATCCTTCGAAATTCGCAACCAGACTTTATATTTTGTTCTAATTAAGAGAGCGATTATTATTTGCGCAATTTTTCATATATATATATATTTATATGGAGCATTTCATGCCCAACTCAACCTACGGTGGAAATTCACATTGCTGATTCGGCTTAAACTCTTATCTCTTTATCTATTCTGAAATTTTCGAAATGTTCGACTATTTATTTTTACCTTACTTAGAACTTTAAGTATGATCTTGAAACGACAAGGAAGATGAAAAGCAGCATTCATTTACGAATAATAATTTCGATAAAAATGAAGATTCACTGTTTATAAAAGTCTATATTACTTTCATTCAGAATTATTTATTGATATTTCATTTAGAAAGATATGAACGTCACAACCAACGTTCTAAATCCAAAAACATAAATTCTATATTGTTGAAAATTCTAAAATAAATAGAAAGCATTGTTTCCCCACGAAATCATCAGGCTCAGAATTCATGAAATAAAAAGTAATATCTACGAGAACTATTTTTTTAAAATCGAGGGAATAACTCCATGATATTCTTTTGCATAGAATTCTTAGAGAGTTAAAAAACATTGAAAAACACACGATAAAAAAACATTCAATTTCATGTCTTTTCAAACAAGCTGTAAGCATTTGAAAAAAAAAAAAAAAAAGGATCACTACAAATTTCTAAAATCCTTACATCGTGACCGGTTCGATAAAAACGAATCGAAAACAATCATGAGTCTCTTTTTCACAATAGAGTTTAAGCCCAGTGAGAAATGTGAATTTTCACCGTAGGTCAAGTTGCATGGAATGCCCTATGTATTTAAATTCATATATACATATATATATCTATGTATAGATATACATATATATGTAGAATTTGTAATGTAATTATCATTGATATCGCGCAATAACGACAAGTACAGCAAAGACTGCTATTACTGGAAAGAAGTTTAGGGAAATGTATAAAGTCGATCTTATTGAAGATATAAGACTGAAGAACGTCAAGTGGAGAGAACCTAATTGTTTTTCTTACTTTTCCTTGTAATGTCGGCACTTTTTTTAGAATAATAACAATATTCTTTTCGATAATAGAGTAAATGCAATGTTTTTCCGGCGTTATTTATTTCTCGTTCAATAATCCGCCGTCTCTGTTTAATTGTGTGGAATAACGATCGACGTTTGAGTTGCGCTTTGAAATATTGGACCAATCTATGAGTATCGAACGATTGAAAGTGGTCAACGATTTAAACTTTTATAAAGACGCGCGGAAAGTGTATTTCGAAGTATATAGAAATTGAATAAGAGAGTGTGCGCGATGTGTGTACTCGAATATGCGAATACGGAGAGTCCGTAAAGTGTTCAATTATTTCAATTGTCATGATAAATTTATTCGTCTCCAGAGGCCAATAGATATTTTTGAATTTTCAGCGAAGCTATTGAACAATGGAATCGTTGATGAAAATCATTCGACAAATGGATCAACGACTCTTCATTTATCACCAATGTGTCAAAAATAGTGAGGTAACGACAACTCCGTTCAGAGACGTTTGTTTTTTTTTTGTTTTTTTTTTTTTTTTTTCGAATGAAACGAACGGAAATATGATGAAACGATATCGTTAACAGTCCATTCGATGCACGACCATCTCTCCTACATAATGTTGGACGTTTCGAAACTCTGTGTATATATATATAGATTAAATTTTTATAACAATAATAATGCTCGTAATCATTAACATATCAATAATAATAACAGTAATATGTTTTTCTTTATAGCGAACTCCTTATTCAGAGGCTCGATAATACATCGTATAGACACGCCCGCCATCTTTTTATTTTATATATTTCTATATACGCTTGTATAAATATATATACACATGTAAATATATATGTACGTATGTATATATATGCTGATACATATTTTAATGACGATGACGATTCAACACTGAAAAGCCAGGCGCGAATATTGGGCTACAATAACTTTAATTGGCAAGGTATCAACATAGTAAATCGTAAATTTACACTCTTTTATTTATTTTCGAGGCTTTTCATCATAATAGATTTTCATCTTTTGTCTCCGACTTCCCCTACGCACACGCGGGCGCGCGCGTGCGTGCGTGTGTGCGTGTGTCTGGTGTGTGTGTGTGTGTGTGTGTCGTGTCGTGTGTGCGCGCGTGCACGCGTGTGTGTGAACATGTCATCAACCGAATATTACAACGAAATGACAAAACCTCAAATGAATCTTTCTTCTGTTTTTTGTTTGTGACTCTTGTATCCTTTTTCGCTTTCAATGAGTTTTAAATTCGTTTTCATCTCAATTGATAATGTATATCAACATGTAACGTGATATAGACCGTGCTTAGATATAAGACATTTTCTAATCAACACGGTTACGGTATTGCGACGCCAGTAAATATGGCCCGAGCGCACATTTCAAGTGTTTAGATTTTATCAACAAAACAGGGCGTTTCGAGAGCGTGTGGCATCACTTTTTTACGCGTCTGCTCTTCGCAAACACTATTAATTCTTAACTCGACCACGCTTTTATTTATAGAATTCGTATAATAATGTCGGTTATTGGTTTTCATTTTTATCCTTTTCTCTCTTATCTTTCGCTCCGTTAAATAATCAATTAAACAATACGTATATACATATATACACATACGGATATGTACAATATAACATATGTATATGTGAACACGCACACGTACCAGACTCACACCCACGCACGCACACACAGATGTATATTTGCTTATTTATACATATATTGTTAGGATCCTCGTAATAATGACTATATCTTTAACTCTTACGATGCAAATACACTAAACCTATGTTTTTTTTTCCTTCTTTTTGTTGTTGTTGCTTTTTATTTTTTCTTTCACGTTATTGGTTTGTTTCTTGTACTCGGATTCGTACGTTTTTTTTAACTCTTTCGGTCTCGGTGTCTTTCGTTCATCCGGGATGACGACGGTTCGATTTGAAAATGTAAAATCATCATTTACACACGTAACTACGGCGGACAAGAATAATTAGCTCGAATCTTTTTTCTCTTTCCTTGCTATAACCTTTCTCTCTTCCTCATCGCCCTCCCCCCACCCCTCATCTTCGCTCCCCTTCCCACCCTCCTTCTTCGTATATTGTTACACTGCTTTTAAATAGTTCTTTCTGTTAATAATTTATTTAAATTGTTTTTAAACCACTACTATACGTCGCTATTTAAATATATCCCGTAAAAATGTTGTATATAATGATATTTAATAATTGTATCCTCTGCTCGGATCGCGCGCAGTACTTTTTTTGTAATCGCAGATGGGGCCAGTATCATCAATTACCGCGAGACTTCGATAACCGCCTGAAGATTATTTAGATATGAGAGTTCACGTTATCCACTTATAACGCTGATTTTTCCACTATTTTATTTTCTTTCCGTTCCGTATGAGCCTTATTTTTTTCTTTATTTTTCACTAAACAATTAACAATTCAATGCTTTATGTATGTGCTTCGATATTCGTATGTTTATATACGCATATCAATATATACATTTGTGTTCGTGAATAATACAGTGTTTAATTAAGGACCAGCAGTTGCAACGAATCTCCATGGCCAATACGATAATCAAAAGACGGCGTAGAAACCATTATCTAATTTTGAAATGCATCAATTGTATTGTTCCTGTATAGCGTTTCGTTTGTATATCATAATCTCTTTGTCCTTATTTCGTTTTTTATTTTATTCATTTGTATGCTCTTTTTTCTCCTTTGTTTTTGTTTCCTCACAGAACGGTGTCAGTCGTGTTATATTTATAGTTCTTTTATATCACTCTAAACGTATTTCTCGACTACCAACGATCTCGTATATTTGTCTGTGTATCATGAACGTACCTATTTTGTATATGAAGTTTTTCTGGCTTCGTAACAAGATGTTTTTACTACTTTCCGATGAGTTTTTCATTTTAGCGAATCTTCTACCTAGACAGAAATGCGGTACCCTAAAATTTCAATGCTTTCAGCACGTTTTTTAGTCATTCTGCTGTTTTTCTTTGACTCGATCACTTTTTCAAATGCTCCTCAAACTTCGATCGAGCACTCATAGCTATTTCATGAGAATTTCGAATGTCAGTTACATGAAAAATCATTTGAAAAGCCTATTTCGCATGACTGATTTAGCCAGAAATGCTTCATATACATAATTATACGCATGTTAATATCATCGTTTATTTACGAATGGCTTAGAACGCGGCCCATCGTCAGACGACGAGCGCTGCATGTGTTTGTATAATTTTTTTCAATCTTTTAAAACTTGTACGACGAACGTAAAAATAAAAATTGAAGATTCGAGTGAAGCTGACGAGGAACCCCGATTTTCTTTCATCCCTCGAAATTCTTCATTGTAAATGTATATATTTATACGGTAAAATTGAATATATTTGTTTCACTGAAGGAAAGAATAAGAAAATAATAGCGCGACACGTATTTCCAACTTCCCTGCGTGAATGTGGCTTTGTTTTGTTTCTACGAAGTTTTGTCTCTTCTTCTTTCGAACCCGATGAATTACGATCGAAGACCAGTCTTTAATTGAAGAGCGAATAACATCACTTTTATTTTATTTTTCATATTTTTGTATTTTTTTTTCTTTTCTTTTTTTCGTATTTTTAGGCTTTTTATTTTCAACTCTTTGCCTCAACGAATTCAACTACGCCGTTGTCCACGGTCACTGCGGATCAATAAGACATTTCGTCATACACTCAACACGCACCCACACACCCTATATGTGCACCCTAACGTCGGTTGCAAAATTCTCAAATCTTCGCTAATTTGATACTGACTCCGAAAGCGATCGGATTATTTGGTTATCCACGTTTTTATTTTTTTATTTTTTATCTCTTTTCACCTTTATCTCTATCTTTTTCTTTATTATTTAACAACGGCGATATTTTTGGTCACGCTGTCACGCAATTTCGTTTTCATTTCAATCAGCTTACTCGTTGCTCTCACCATTTTGTAACAGCATCTTGTTGATGTTTCATCTCAATCACCAGCCGCACCAGAGTCACCATCTTCGCCTCAGGCTACTTTATTCTCTTTTATTCTTATTTTTCTCGTCGTAATGTCGCTTATTATTTATATATATCTTCTAATCGTGCGAGATAGAAGTTTTCTACGTTAAAAGCCTATTCTGAATTTGCACGAGATTTGAGTGGTCGTTGGGACATATCGTTTTGAGAGTTAAAACGTTCTTCCGTTTCCGGTGTCGAATTGCAGCGAATCGATGCGCCGCTTTTTTCATTTTATCACAATTTGAAATATAAATATCTTTGTCTGCATGCATTCATTAGCAACGAATGTAACGACGGAAAGTGAGTGTTTCGAATCGGATGATTTTTCTTGTTGAAAAATGACGAGTGATTGCAGCTACTAAATTATCTTTTTACCTATTGAGGTTTCAAGCACGATAACTCTTCGCTTTTCCTCAATGCGCCTGGATTCGAACGCCGCAGTCGAAATTTCACTTTATCGGCAACCGAATATATTCCTTTTATTATTGCCGAATCTCTAAAATATATGTTTCTTCGTTGGTTTCTCATATTCATGCACGCGCACATGAAAATAAAACGATTTGAAATTGATCATTGAAAATGTGAGAGCAAGATAAAGTTTCGTACTCAACTCGCGATCACCGTGTGCTTTTCAGCTGGTTTCTCATTCATTTTTTTATTTTCATTTTTAATTTTGTATCATTTAAATAGATTGGAATAATTATTTGAACGAGTCCCTACAAAAAACAATTGGAGAATTCAACATCGATTTATTCCGTCAAATACTAGTTCTGCCACCAGCTCGAGTACTTTCATACACTTTTCAAATATATTTAAACAGATGTATGGAGGGCAAAGAAGGGGAAATGGAAGGAAACAGCGATGAGAAGGCAACAGAGTTGTTTAGAGACTGTGGTATAATTGAAAAATAATGGTTCAATTTTCCTACCTAATAACTACTGGTTTTTTTCTTGTATTCGGTCATTTGCGATGTGCACCGTTTCTTTGAGTCAGAATCAACATCGTTATCTTTATCAATCATTCTCCCTCGTGCGTTTGCTCTCTCTCTCTCTCTCTCTCTCATTCTCATTCTCTCCTCACTTTTTCGTTAGTCTTGTACAAACTATCAACAATCACCTAATTATTTCTTAAATCTTTTCATTTATCAACCTATATATAATTATAATACCGTTTCGCTAATGATAGCTATTTTAAATTCATTATTTAACGTTTCTATTTCTCTCTTACTCGCTCCCTGATATGTGCGTTCACGCCTTTGTAAGCCTCACGAGAATTCGGACATGTTAATCTTTCCCCCACAATTTCCTTCGTTTTCGGATGTCTTTTTTCGTCCTTTGTAAAAAGTATTTCCGCGGACCAAGTGTTTGTTATTTTTAATCGTTTCTGGTTATTTCATTGTTCATCGATCTCATACGTTCGTTCTCATGAGCATTGATGTTTCGAAAGAATTCCCTCTTTTTTATCGACTCCACTGGATCCTAATATACCAATTTGAAGCGCTTGAAATAAAATTCGCTCATACATTCTGCTTGGTGACGAATTAAAAATGAAGATCGTTCGATCGAATAAAGCTTGGTTCACGATCGATTTGTGAATTCAAGAAATTTATTTTCGTTCGTTTCGATCAATTGAGATATAGCGTCGATCGCGATCATAGTTGATCTTCTCATCGTGCGCGAGTTCGTTTTCATCTCATGCAAAACAACACCGGCAATATAATATATTTTTTTTATTTTCTATTAGTATGTCGTTCCACCGTTGAATGATCCCTGAACCGCGATAAGGGCGATTCGTTCGATGATAATTCATTGATATTTGGGTGCAATAACTGTCGAGTGCCGATTTTCACAGGACTTTGAGTAACAACGATAAAATATGAAAAGTACAGATAAAAGCAGTGTCAACGATGCCGCGATTTTAGACTTTATGCAAATTCGTGGTACTCGCTCATCGATTGTAGTCACTCCGTAAATCGAAATCGTATTTTCACGATATTTTTCTTCCCAATTCTCTCCCAGCAATCGTTTGAGCCGGAAAACATTGTACGACGACAACGAAACCGCCGGTCAATCTTCACCTCGTCCTCATTCCACACTATACATAATCAACAGTTCTTATAATAAAATTCTTTCACGACGTTTGTCTCTCTTCATAAATGTTTACGTAGTTCGATCGGTAATCCTCTTACATCGGATCTTAGAATCGACGAAATTCAATTTAAAACCGTTAAGCTCTGTCTTTCGCAATACAGAGTGGGCCGTCACTCGTAAATACTCTAATTTCTCATATATTTGCTGCTGTTTCTTTATCTTTTGTTTCTTGGTTTATATAATCGTGAATCGATATACTTCGGGAAGATCGTATTGTGCATCTCTCATCCACAAATCTCGTACTCTTTTTTCATCTCCCTCTCTCCGCTCCTCTCTCTCTCTCTCTCTCTCTTTCTTTCTCTCTCGCTCGCTCACTCGCTCAGCACAATTTCTCGCTTATGTTATCATGTAATCTATTTGTTTTACTATGTATATATAATCGTAATACCGCAATATCCGTGCCTTATTTTCTTAATGATTAAAAAACAAACAAACAAACAAAACGAATTTAACAATCTCGATAAATATCAATGCTTTTTTGCGAAAAGTACAACGCATCGAACATCTTCACGAAGACTGCACACATCCACCCTTGTAGACACCCGCGACCATCACCCGAAGAGATTTGTATTTATGTATATTGATATTAGGGTGTGCATAAAAAAAGTGATATTTTTTTCGCTTGCATCCACCTTAAAAAATAAATTTATCGTAAAAAAAGAAACCTCCTTAATGGGAATCAAATGATTTCGCGAAGCGCCGACCATATGAAGATTTTCCATAAGAAAAACACGGGGAAATCATAGAAATTCTTAACAATAAGCTACAATTGAACAATTAAAAAGGATGAAATTGCACGGTAGTGTCACTCACATACTTTCATAGAGAATCGAAACCTCTACAAAAAAAGATCCATACCCTTAATACTTTCAGAACAACTGTTCAATTGTCATGGCTGTTCGAAGATGGATAGATCGAAAAAAAAAATCTGTGAATGGGATCACTTTCTCAGTGAACTCCTTGATTCATTTTGGCAGAATAAACGATTCTCAACAACAACAAAAATCCTTTAAATGATTTCCCGCTGAGCCAAAATTCAATTGTGGTAGTTTCTTGACTAATTTCTTTCCATCTATCCGATTTTAAATAACCATAACAATTAACCGGTTGTTCTGAACGTATTGCTTATGAGGAACTCTTTTTTGAAGGGAATTCGATTCTCTACGAAAATATGCAAGTTACCCGTGCGTGTTATTTTTATGAAAAATTTTCAATCGCACCGCGCTTTGCGAAATAATTGAATTTTATTAGAGTTCTCCTCGTAGAAGGCTTATGTACTATAAATTTAGTTTCTTTTTTTTTTTTTTGATTGATGAAAGCGAACAAAAAAATCGCTTCTGTCATACACGTCCTAACGAATATATTCATATGTATATAGATGTATATAATATTTCGTCATCGTTTAAAAATCCGGCACGAGCTAGCCCACGAGCCCGGTTCTAAGGGTTACCTTTAAACTTTGTTTTAATATTTCTTCAAGTAAAAAAACGATCTCTACTCGAGAGCTAGGTATTAGCTAAGGGTGAGTTCTTTGCAAGACCTCTCCGACCCCACGATATTAAATATAGAACGTGAAATGAATAAATGAGCGGTTATTACGTTGTGATAGACACGACGTCGATGAAGATTTATTTGCACATTATTATTAATAAATATGTGTATGGTTTTCTCCGTCTCTCTCGAATAATCTCAACGGGGAATCCACTCAATCTTTTTCCAGGACATCGATCGTCCGCATGTGCTTTTCAAGACGAATTCGCCTTCGCGTCGCGTTCTTTGAATATTTAACGTTAATACCAAACTCAACGAATGATGTCAATTGGCTCTACGATCATGCTTCTTTCAATCAGATACTCATGGAACCCGTTTTCTGCGCGACCGCGTCAATATTTTTATTCATAATCATCCCAATTTTTTCAATCACAAATTTATTCTTTTCGTAACACTTCACTACAAATCCGGAGGGTCGAATTATTTAGGAAATTCGAATCGCTGGAAACGACGCTTTTTTCACTCTCTTTCCGACCAAACCTCAAGCTCTCGTGAATATTATCGCATTATTGTTAACAATCCATATCTCCAATAATATACGAACGTTTGAGTTTCAACGAAACCAAGTTTTCCGGAACAGATGACGTATTGGTAACGAAGAATCCATCGGCCACGACCGTACAATAATAACAGCATCACTCATGTATAACAATAGTGACGATCAACAGTTCGATGGTATCGTTACATTGGCAAGAGCCCGCGAAGAAAGGGAATTTCGAGTAGGTCACGAATGTCGCGAGCTTATATAAGTAAGGCTTTATCGAAACATAATTAATCCGCTACAAAAATCGTTTTTCACAAGTTTGCCTAACGATCGATTCGAAAGTTAATTCAGAAGTCGAAGATTGAAAAGTATTCGATCCAGTTTAAAAATTTCGAAATATCAATGATCCAGAAAGAGTGTTGGAAAATGTCGAGTGAATAAATGACGTTTCGTTATAAATTCATTCAAAGTCATATACAATAAGCTAAGTTTTATTATTTTTCACCGGTACGTCTTAATAATCCAGTTGATGGATGGATTTATTAAAAAAAAATGCTGACGCGATCTCCGTTACCATAATATTGTTAACGAGCTTCGTGCTCTTCATATTTCTTATGTAATTCTTCAGTTATTAAGCTAGTATTGTAGCATGAATTCCACCTGGCCTCGCTATTGTATTATTTATTTAACTTCAGCGTTTTATCGTTACCAGCTTGATGATTCAGCGTTATTGTATTACTTGTAATTCTTTTCTTACGGATCTCTTATCACTTTACGTCGACGATCGAGTTATTCTCTCGGTTTATTCTGTGTGTAAATGGACTCGATTATCTTTCTCTCTCTCGTCTGGGATATCATTGAGAAAGCTAGGCCACTATTAGGCGATTTTCATAACGAATCGACCCGTCTCGTTACATCCGCCGTTTTTATTTTCAACGCTCGTTCTCGTCGCTACTTTTCCATTTGAACACGCCAGAGTATTTTACGAATCTTTGCAGGCACGATAATTACGAACGTGTCATCGCGAATGAAGACTTGCCTCGAGGTAATTATCGCCTGCTGCGGCTCCCAATAACGATGGAAAGTAGAAAGACGAAAAACTAAACCGATTCGAAATAATCTCTTTGCCGATCGGCCTGAATATTTTCGTTTTTTCCGTTTGCGCAAAATCAGTTGACTAATTTTGTTGTTTCACGTCGATTAACCGAGTTTTTATTAGCTCACAAGATTTCATGTGGATTCCGCGTGTTCGAATAACAGCCAAAATCACTAATTTATGTGTTTCACCGAGAGCCTCCTGCAACTTTGCAACGAAAGTCCGTCACCCAATGAATTAATCGGCGCATAACAAACCCCTCGATCAACGAATAGTCAGGCGGAATTGGCGACTACTTCCCGAACGCGCATTCAGTGTTAGTGAGAGGCTTTATCCCCGAAAAGTAAAAATCGTTCATTCTCGAGACTCGTGTGTGTTTGAAAATTCAGCGAAAAATGCCACGATTTTCTTCAGTGATTTTATTGGTACGAAATAACGCTTTTTCGAAATATATTTTAAACGCATCGCAAGTTCCATTGGGGCTTTTGTTTTTATCTATGTATATTTTCATTTCCTCTAATAGGAAAGAAAAAAAAATTTATCTAAACGGCTCATTTCATTGAGTCTCCTCTAATTGCTTCGTATGTTTATATTCTCTTCGTACTTGTTAATTTGTTCGTGTGTGTGTGTATATGTTTGTGTGCGAGTGTGTGAGATTTTTTTTTTTTTTCATTTTTTTTTCTTTATTCATGATTTCGTTACAAAATTGCGAAAAACGTTGTTATCTTATGTAATATTAAATGTATGGCCGTTGCCCTAGGCACACGTTACGCTACCGAGCCGATCTAATTTTATTCGTTACAATTATTACAATTGTGCGAATTGCCCACGTCGTACGATCGCGTCGTTTTAAAAAGTTTTTTTTTCACTATCAAAGGCTCTTTCCTCTTTCCCGCTCCTTTCGAGGTCGGAATTTGCGATTATTTTCTCGCTGAATCTTCAATTTGTCTTCTTCTCTGCTCTAATTCAGTCTCACGATTTCTCAGACGATTATTGAACGGAAAAATGAACGAGAAGGAACGATTTTTTATTTTATTTTATTTTTTCTCCACCATTCATAATCTGAGTTTGAATTTGGGCGTTCATGAAAGCTGCAAAAAATCTCACACTGCCAACTTCGATAGGGTGGAAAAAACGATAACAGTCGAAAATAAATAGGTTAGTGTTGAATGAACAATAAATATTTCGCGCAAAATTATTATAGTTTTTCCCAACGAAAAAATATGAGAACGTCGAATCCCATATTTATTCACGGTGTATAATTGAAAAAAATTGGAAACTCGCCAACCTGTCGAATTGTTCTCCGATGAATTTTTAGTCGGATTTCTCGCACCTTCGACTCGCCCAATTAATAACCGACGTTATTACGACGGCCTACTTTTCCATTTACATTTTTCCCCTTGGCGTATTCTTTGCTTCGTTTTTTCGAATAATTAACTCGCGACTTTTGGGTTTATCATTTGTTTCTATGTTTATAGTCGTTTGGAACGGAACTTATGATGCATCTGTGCTTCATCGAGATATATTTCGTATCTATATATTTCGCATATATGTATATATTCGTAACTCGTCAATCAAACGAGCCAAGAGAGTAAATAACGAATTGCCCATCGGATCGACCGATGCCTCAAAAGACTTGGTTTCCGTTGCTCTTTTAACATTGTTTTTCTCCTTTCCTATAGCATTTCCTTCTTCATTCTTTCTTGGATTATTATTTATCCTTTTTTTACAATATTTACAATTAAATCGCGCTAAACAACGAGTACTCGATGAGTCTTTTCCTTATTCGATCATTCGGATGGTGTTTGGGGTGGGGGCTGAGAGAGAGGCTGGGCGGGGTGTTACAGTTGATGTCGATGACTTATTTTCGCTTTAAATATATATATATAACGCTTACATAACTTCTTTTTATTTCTTCTCCTTTAATATTCTTCTTTTTTCATATTCTTCGGAATACGGTACGATTATACTAATAAGTTTTGCGTCGGTGGCAAAAGCAAACCGCAAACGAAAGAAGAAACAAAAAACGGGATTCAATCAAAATGGCCGCACATTTCGATGATTAACTTCATTTACTTGTATGTTTCCCGTCGCGCTCAGCCGCTCGGCGCGAGTTGAAATTCTTCGTTTCTTCCTCCTTCCTTTTCTTCTTTCGAACTCTCCTCTTGATGCATTTCCGGTATTCGCTGTAATTCCTGCAGTTTCTCACCGCCCTCTTCTTCCGTTTCAATGTCCCTTTTCCCTTCCCAATTTTCTCCGAATATGTCAGACCCTTAAACCGGACATTTGAGTTTCTCGTACTCGAACATCAGCGATACCGCCACAAAGACGAAATACAAGACGAACATGGTGAATCCCAGGCCTCTGTTCATTCGCCACTTGAAACAGGCTATACTCACGATGACGAATAATAACATGCAAAAGAGTATCGCTATGCTGCATACCATGCCGGCCGAGCTAACCTCGACCGGCTTACCGTAGATCAGTCCGTAGAGAAGCCACGGCACCGGAAGCCTGTTCGAACAATAAAAATACCAATACACGTCTACGTTATCAGATAAATAAAAAAGTTCACAAAGGTACACGTTTAGCAAGTATAATTAAAAAAAAAAAGAGGAAACGACATCATGTCCGGACGAATCTCTTTTCTTTGCTCGATTAAAATTCGTTGACCCATCAGAATTTTTGATGGGTCAATGAATATTTTTCACCATAACAAAAAAACATCGATATAAAGGTTTTATTGGATCAACAAATTTTATTTTGTTCACCACGAGATGTTGATCCGACTTTTAAGTTGGACCCAAACCCAAACAATTAGGGATACAAACAATTTGTTTGTTCATCAGTCAAACGAAATGAAGAACAGACTTGACAGTGCGACGATTTAGAAGAAATGCGTGTCGAACCTCGGGAGACTTTCGTGGCAAAAAAAAATGGCAAAAGGATGAAAATAAAAACGGATTTTTCCGATCTGAAAATAGGCTTACCCAACGGTTACGTCAAATATATTGCTACCGACGGAACTCGATACGGCCATGTCACCGAAACCCTTCCGCGCGACGATGACGCTCGTGATAAGATCGGGGATACTCGTTCCGGCGGCGAGAAACGTCAGACCCATGACTTCCGGTGGTATCTGAATTGTGGCACCGGCTACATTCGCCCACCACACCATGAGGTAAGAGTACGCGGCTATCCATAATATTGAACCGATGAAAGTCACCACGAAAAACTTTTTTCCTAAAAATTTCAAAAATTCATTTTACAAAACAATGAATTTCCACATTTTCATACATAATTATATGATTGCTTTATGCATTAAGGGAAGAAAAGAGTCGAACGTTTGCATATACAATCGCCAGGCCGTGTCTGGTTCCTGGTCTCATTTTAATCTACCGCCCAACTGAAATTTTTCAGAGTAACCTGAAATTCGTTATTCCACCTTAATCCCGAGGCACTCTCTCAAAAAGGTTCAATTGGAGAGACGGCGAAATTGACCTCCTCGATCGAGAACGTGAACTCTTCGCTGGGCGCAGCGATTTTAATGAAATTTCAAAAGCTTTTACGCTCGTTCCTTTATCTCGATGGACTTGGATGATGCTCGTTAAGCAACGATTCGTTTTCTTCGGAAATTAAACTAACGAAATTCTCTTGCTGGTTCGAAATAAGCAACAAAACTTTCGAGAAAAACGAATTTCTGGGAATGTGAAATTAGGCAACTGTGATGCGTGGATACGGGAAAAAAACACGGGCGAATTTGGCTTGTTAAACCGAGTACGGGGCCGCGCGTGATAAGCGCGTTACGTGTATTCCGGTGATTGAAGATAATCGCGTTCGCGCGGGGAAGACGGCAAGAGTTTTTCTTTTTCAACATTTGCAAAAGCAACTCGGTGTGGTTCGGGATTCAGCCGATCTCACCAACGCCTCTCACCCTTCTCCCAAGTTTTCATTGATTATTAAGGCCAAGTACGTCTCGAGTACGAGCGGGTGAGCTGACTCCCGTGCCTCCCCCCTCTTTTTCGCCCACTGTTAGTGAACACTCCGAGGCGAAAATCCGCGGTCGTGTCCATGCGCGCGTTTGTGTGTTCTCCTCGTTGCACGGTAACCAGGTCGTGTTCTTTGCGAGTGTGAAATTCGTCGTGTGCTCCAACGTGGAATGGTACAGGTAGAGACGAAGAAAAAACGGAGAAAGAGAAGCCCGTCGGCGCGGAGAGGAAACGAAATAATATTAAGCAGACACGTACAGAAAACGACATGCGCGAAATCTTTCATTCGCAATTATTCCACTTTTTCGGGTCAAAGTCTCCCCCGAACTGAGCCAGTACACTTTAACGGCGTTTTTTTTTCAATGACGCGCTTTCGCTCATGCCCATAAGCTCCGAATAAATTATATATCTTGGGAAAAAAAACCGCCGTGATTTACCTCAGGATTCGAGATATGGAATAAAACGGGGAGGAGAAAAAGTTCGCCTTTGAGCCTCCCTTTTCAGCACCGTTTTTTCACCATCCAGAGTGATGGGGCGAGTAGGTTGTGATCGCAGTGACAGCTTTTATCTCATATTTAGACGTCGTTCGAATCACGCGCGGATTTCATTCTTTTTTTATTCCACCTCGTTGTGTTCTGGACGTTTTTTGAGGTCCTAACACTTCCACCTCCTTCGTCACATTCATCTCTCCTCCAATTCGCTCAGTTTTCATTTCATATTCATGAATTTCGTGCACACCGATACGCATTCGTTTGAATATCGGATACGTACCTCGAGGCGTGCGAGTGTCCGGCAGTGTCAGCCAAAGCGGAAATAGAATCGGCGCTACGAGAATGTAGGTGAGCCTTTTCTTTGGACTGCTTGGCCAGCCCATGTCAAGCGCTTCCGGCGGATCATCCTCTTCGCCCTGAAAAAAAAAAAAAAAAAAAAAAAAACAAAACAAAACATGCAACAAATCCTCGAGATTCATCAAAGTTATTGACTTTCTGTGCATGCCCATTGACGATCGAATTCATACTCGAGAATCACTGAGAAACTTAGTGAAGCAACGCACGAGAAAATATGACGCTCGTCAATCGTTTGACCGACTCGTATCAAAACTTTTACCGTTTGCTTCCCTCGCTCAACTCAATATAATTTACGAAACTTTGATGATCGCGTGATCACTGTACACGTACGTTAGTTTAAAGTTCAGGCCGCGACGTACAATGAAAACCAATGCTTATATGCATGGTTTTGTCAAAGCTTGTACACAACAATCACGCCTCTTGCGTGAATGGGTTCTCTACAAATCTAGAAAGTGGCGCTGTAATCGTGACAATTTTGTGGCACTTTCCAGTATTGATATATAGCGTCGAGCGTCAAAATGTCAATGTTTCCCGAAATCTTATTTATTCGTCACGAAATAAGTCAAAAAGTGTGGCAACTCAATCGAGATGGCGCGCTCGAACATTTGAGAAAAAAGCTTTAAGGAGGGTGGATCGCGACGATACAATGTTGCCATGCTAAACCATGTTAAAAACATGAAGAATTTCAAAATTACAAGAATTTCATAAAATTTGGTAAACGTATTCTTTCAAAATATATAAGACAATATACATTTTTTTAGATTTTTCTACCACATAACTCTCGAGTAATTGAACACTAAAGTTCACGTGTATAAGCGTAGAGTTTACATATATAAAGTTGTACATCTCGCGCATAAGAACTTCGATTTGACGCTGAAATATGAGATAACCATGTGGTAAAAAAATTTCAAAAAATTGTATTTGTACACTTGATGCCAAAGAATGTTATCATCAAATTTGATCAAATTCTGATTATTTCGATTTCGTGATACACCCTCCTTAATATTTGTCTTATATTCGGTCTATGAGTCCGCTGGACCCCGCACTATTGACGTTTCGTTACAACTGGTTATGTCTCCGTATCGCATCAAGTAAAATTGCATTGTTCATCAGTCGATATCTCCGATATTAAACGCTCAAAAATGTGAATTTTTTAGGGGCTAATATACACTCGTGATGGGCGAAAAAATCGAAAATTTTTTTATAAGATATTCCTGCAATGTCTGAAAAATATTATCACCAAATTTCACAAAGATCGGAGCGTTAGATTGGAGCTATGAGTATTTCAGCCGACCGCCCGGTGCGCACGGTCGTTTAATATTTGAATCTTTAAACGCGATTATCTTAGAATCGTCCTTTCTGAAAAACACCATTGCAGTGGACACGAATACTAAAAAACTATTAACCACTTATTTATTATAATAATAGCTGGGGTCTGGATGAAGGATTTCGTATTTTTTTGGAAAAAAAAATTGTAACAAAAAACCGGAATTTTAGCACCTCAAAAATGAATTTTTTGTTAAAACTGTCGTCATTTTCTTTTTAATCTAAATTTCTACAAGTCCTTCGTCCAGGTCCAAGCTATTGTGATAATAAATAAGTGGTATAAATTTGGTATGGATCGAATTAATAAAGTATCCTTGGGCCTTGAAATTTTGACAGGACATTTTTTTATTATTTATTACTGTATTAGATTTTTTTTTATCGAAATCTCTTTTTAATTCAATTACCAGATGAACTTTCTTAAAAGTCGTATAATCCGTTCAGTGTCCGTAATGAAAAATGTAAACAAAATCCAGTGTCGCGTGTTATAAGTATGTAGGCATCAGGGAACGCTTACAAAATGGCCGATTTTTAAGGTATTCCTTTTACGAACCCGAATATTCTACAAATAACTGATTTTAAATTACAGTAAAGTAAAAGTGCATGCGAATAGATTAGTGAAATTTCAGGCGAGGTTATCGAACATTTAATAAAGAATAAAAACTTCAAAAATCGTAAAATTTATACGGGAGCTTATGGAAATTCCATCATCACCACATATCCATTCGATAATTCGCATACTAAATATAATTCTGCATTTCTGATACAAAATGTCTCACAGATGGAAAAAATTTAAGGAATCCATAGCGACGACAAAAATAAAAGGTTACCGAATGCTTAAAAGAGATATTAACGATAGAAATTGGAAAAATTGCAGAAGCATAAGTTTATCTTCTCAGAAGTTGAGAATCAGTTCAAATTTCGAGTGCCCCAATTTGCACCACCAAAAAATACGGTTATGCGAAAGGAATACCGAAATCTCGAATATCTGAGAAACGGAATGGTCAATTGATTTGAAAATTTGACGCAGTTGGTCCATGAAGTCACACAATATTTAAATTTCAATCGATTCTTAAAATTTCAACGAAACTACAGAAGTACTCATCTTTACCATGATGAATGCGAAACGCGTTGAGTGTAACCTATATAACTTATATATGCCCTACCCTTTGGCTTTACGCTTTTCCGACTATTTTGACAATCGCTCGCATTAATTGTGAGCTGCGACTGAGCTTCCTGACTAAACCCTGAACATTTGGGTTATTATTTTCTTCCACCGCATTACCATGTTTCCAACGGGACGAAAAATGCGAAGAAAATTGATCATAAGAATGAGTAAATTTTTTATTCCTCGAATTAAAGTGGTAAATAATATTTTAAGGTATATTATACGTTACTTGTGATTCAAAAAGTCAACTAAACTTTTTTGCTCTTTATTCTCGCAATTATTAAAAAATCATGTGTAACTTATCTGTTGAGATTGATAAATTTTTCATACAACGATAGATGTTAAAATACTTCCGTAGTGAAATCATCAAGCAAAATGTGACAACAGCCATTTTCTATTTATATGCATATGCATATCTATGCTTTAAACCAGTTGGCTCATGATGTTGTCAAAACTTCCACCGTTTATGTCGTTATTACTCGTTAACCTCAATTAAGTGTTTTTCTTTTTCCATTCCCAAGTGATTTTCACCGGTAACGAGGATTTTTCAAAACATCATCATTGATATCTAAAAACATTCTATTTTCTTATTCTCCTTTTTGACTCTTTAAAGTTGGGAGGATTCTATTTCATTAAATCTAAATCGTCGCACAGGAAGTGTGCCTGCCATAAGAGCCTATGTGATTTTCGTTAATTTTTTTCTCGAAAACTAGACGATAGATCCTATAATAATTCCGAGAATAGATGCACGGTGTATATTTCTAGCATGTTTTCAAATTTCAGCTTTTAAAGTTGGAATTTTCGATTCCCATTAGATTCCCGTGAACTTCCTTAAAAACGAGTTTTCTCTTCGGATCTTAAAAAATCATAAATAAATGAAAAATGTTAAAACTTGAAAAGCGAGTATTGAAAAAATGTGGCTAACATTCGCAACGAATTTTGGGTCGTAAACTGCAACAAACAATTTCTCGAGTATCATAAAACTTTTACCCGCGAATTCAAAAAATTATTTATACCGTGTATTTCGAGATTCAGGAATTGACCCAGATTCTTGATTCTGGTTTACATTTTCGAGGATGCGAAATGAAAAAGCGCCCGTTGCCTATCTCTTTTTCAGGACAAAGCTTCTGGCCCGGATTTGCGTAGCTTTATCTCTCCATTGTCGCTCTCTGTCTCTCTCGTTTTTCCCATCTGCAGCTGCGGGGGTGCAAAAATTTGTTTCGTTGCAGAGCATGTTGAATATTTCGATAGGTATTTGTCAATCACGAGGAGACAAAAATGGGATAGAAATGGAGGCGCAATAAAGGCCGAAGTTCCGGAGCTGGAGGATTGAGCTGTAGATAAGGGGAGAACGGGAATAAGCGTGTTACGAGACCTGCGGGTACACACGAGCGTAAATATGTGTGTGGGTGTGTGTGCATGGGGATCTCAGGGGGATAATAAGACCGTAAAGTATACCTCAGCCGGCGGTGAGAGAACAATTTTGCGGTAAGCCAGCGAATGAAAGCCTCGAGATCTTTGACGAAATGCAATGATATATCTATTTGTGAATGTGCGCAATCCGGAAGTGCGGTACTGATGGGGAATACGAACGTTTTTTTTTAAATATGGAACGAAATTTTATTGGATAAGTAATAAATGAAACTGTGCAAGCTCGCAGCTGGCTCATGCCGCTCGAAAAAGTATGAAAAGGTCGGAACCGTTCGAAAGTTTTTGATCGATAATGCGATGAAATAAAACATGAAACACTCTCGTTGATTGTGAATAATCAACGTCTCTAAGCCCAAGGGAGTGAGCCATTAAAGCAGCTTGTTCTCTTTGTTAACAAAGTGGAGGATAAATATCTCGGAAAAGTTGCGTCCGTTGCCTGTCCGATTAGTAGGAAAATCGTCAAATCGTGGATATAAAGACACCGGTTAATGGATCGGACTTCCGCGTTGGGGTGAGCACTCTCCCGAAGCAGATAGTTCGACTATAAAAGCGGCCGAAGAATTTCCTGAGGGACTGGAATAACGACGATATATTATATATATACGGAGAGCTCAGAACTTTGATCCCGGAGAAAATACAAAGTTTCTTGGACAGGACGATAGTCCTTTAATGAGAAAGTTTTGATGTGTATAGATACTGAATATTCGCTAAGCGAATACATGAATAGAGCCAAGTTAATGATGTACTGGTTACATAAAAGAGGCATTTGGGTCACCCGGAGCTTCATTTTTTACCATTGAACTCCATTCACTTTTCTATTACAACACGTTGAGACTGTGGAAAAATTTTCATTCCCAATTCGATCACAAATATATTTGTTTTGAAATCCTACTTTTCCTATTCCTAAATGACTCAATCGCATTCCTAACTTCACATTTTATTCGAACAATTTTCAATAAACCCGGCTCGACGTATTCGCTATTCGGAGCTAATTGCTGTTAGTTGGCTCTTGAAAATTCACACTGCATTTCGTTTGCAATTTTTGCAATACGAAAAGAAAAAGCAAAGCAAATAAAGGGCACGAGTTAAGTTGAACTAGAAACTCTCATATATATTAAGTACTCGACGAGTAGGCGAACAGAGCCTTGAAACTGTCGAGGCTGCCTTTTGGGAAAGCTCACTGTATAAATTTCTTATATATAGCGTGTCTATATAGATCTATATAATTAATTTTATCATCATTATTGCTCACGAAACAAGCCATGGTCAAATTTCCAATGTCTGTACACATTCGCATTAATTCATGAGCATGTAAACACTTTTGAATCCATAAAGTTGTTAGTTAAACAAACTAAAAGTTCACACACGAATCTCGCTTTATTGAATAAGCAAATGCATTGTTCAATGCAACATTTTTTTTTTTTTTTTTTTTTTTAATATATAGTAATCAAGAAACAAAGCATTGAAAATAACAGAAAAAAACTTGAGTTGATTTTTTTCGTTTCTCCGTTAGCTGAGAACTATGGATAAAGCGCAATTTGGATGATATAACGACCTTTATGGAATTATACCATTTCTCGGTTACTCTCAGAGCGGAGAATATTTTACGAGCGTTAAATGAGATTTCTACGAATTTCTGGGATTCAATTGAGGCGAACTTCGAGGGCTGCCTTTAAGGGTAATGTGCAAGAGATCACATAACGTACTTCGGCACGCGTATATCTGTATTTGCATTATGTATATACGAATCTACAGAGTAAAGCTATATGCATGAAATTATTGGGGGGCTGCAAATTCCTTGCGCTATCGTGTCTCGAATTAGTATCCCAAGAGTGTCAGCCCTGTCACCCCTTTCTTGACCCTAATAACTCATCGGACGTTTGTGCGTCAAATGGAAGAGATAATAAAAAGAGGAGGCGAGGGGTGCAGCGAGAGAGAGAGAGAGAGAGAAGAGGGAGGCGCTAGGATGGATTTTCCCATGATAAATATCTGATATATACGAGCGCCCTTCATGCATGGCCATTAACGTGATTTCATTTGTCGTTCCAACCCCCTCGATTGTCGAATGACTTCCGAAGCCTAACAACAACTAAATGTTTTTTCCACCCTGAAAAAGTTTTCTTCATGAAATAACTTTTCAAGTCTATCACGAAACTTTTAAAAATCTACGACTGTTCGTTCTTCATTATAGGTTTGATAAATACCTATAATATTAATAGCGTTCATAATAGTGATATGAATTAGAAATTTTTCAAATCACAATCGTTGATTATTTATCGACATTTAATTGTATATGCTTTAAGGTTAGTTTATTTATTGGTTTCTCGTCCAGTGAATAGTCACCGCCTGAGTGTATTTATTAATTTTTTGGTCCATACGGCCGAGTTATAGTCTCAGAAATAGAATGACAACAGCCAATGACGTTTCGGTTATAAAGCAATATTGAAATCATTTCGTTGCAACGTCACATCAAAACTACCTTAAAAAATGTTTCACTCGATAGACCGTACTCCACTTTTCTTGCAATTCGAAAGTATATCTGAATGTAAATGGGCAAGTAAATGAACTCACCGACTCGAGACCGGTGTCGAAACCAGCGGAAATTCCACCGTTCGGAAGTTCTTGGATCCCGGCTGTAGTAGCGGCGGTGGTGGTCGTTGTCGTAGTCGTACCCTGTGAGCCTTGTTGCAATTGGAGCGTCGTTTCCTTGGATGCTGTACCGGAATAATGTGCGGCTGTTGACGTCGCGGCGCCGTTGTGGGGTCTCGTAGCGTCGAGCAATACTTTGAGAGACGCGATCGCGTGCAACTGGGTCGCTTTCTCGTCCACTTTTCCTGTTTATTGGTATTTGTGTTTTTTGTTTTTGTTGTTGTTCCCGAACACCAGAATGGAAGGAAAAAACAAACGTGAGAATCATCGACGCGATCTCGCAGCAATCACTCGCACTGTGTACTCGTGAGTGAGCGAGAAATAATATATTGAGAAAGGGGAAAAAAAATAATGAACAGCAATCTCTCGGAGCCCCATTGACGTTTGAGAATGTCGAACAAATTTTTCAATATATTTAACACGAATTTGTGGCTCCAATAAGTCGAGAACATTCGAGCTGCGGATTCATCGACTCTGATTGTATTCTTCCTCATTTTTTCTCTTATGAAACGTGCGTTTTTTTTTTGTGAAAACATGAACAAAAAAATTGAAAAAAAAAAAAACGACATCGAGGCACCAGCTGAAGCGGGACAGCAGATAAAGTACAGGCAGAAATGAAAAAACTGCTGCACCAGCTCTCTAATTGATGGTTTTCGAACATCAATGTTGTACCGAGCTTGTTATACGAACGATAATTTGATATCCCGGTTGTTTTATGCGTTATGAACATCCGAAACGTTGTACGTATTACATCGCGATTGTGTATTGATTTCGACCGAACCTCCGGTAATTGAGGTCCGTTTTAGCAGCAAGCACAGACCTATTTTTCTATTTTATTCAAGGGCCTGTCACTGCTGAATACAGCCTTGACAGCTCCGATCCGCTTTCGTGCATTCTCCATACGTACAGCTCGATCATCCGATAAACCGAAAATATATGTTATTTCACATTTTCATCAATCACAGACGCACCAATCACCGTTGAAAAACTTTGAAAATTTCCAATTGATCGTGATTTTTCATCGAATGAAATGCTGATTGGAAAATATATTTCATCAGCTTTTTACATAATTGATAAAATAATGTTGATAATAAGTTTATATAGGTGATGTAATTAGGCAAATAAATTTTAGTAAGCTCGAAATTGTCTGCCATACAACGATCCAACAATAGCTAATCACTCCTGTGTAGATATTCCCTGCATACATATACAGCTATGGAAAGCTTCGATACTGAATATCTTCACACGGTAACAAAACGCAATTATACGTCGCTTGTGTATGAACATGTACCTGTAATGAGCTCAGTCAAAGTACCTTTTGATTTATCAGCAATAGAAAGTACCTCGGCGTTGCCGAGGTTTGGCAATTCCTCAATTAATCGCGATCAAATCGTGCCCGTTGAAATGTTATTAATTATCATAATTAGGTTTCGGTTTTAAGCACCTCCGGAGCTTTTGAAACTGGATTTTTGAGCTGAAAGACTTTTAGCTTCATCGACACTGTGAAATTTACACCGTGAAATCAATCGATTTCGTTGGATAATTGTGAGCAAATGAGTGTTTTCAAAGTATATAACGGGTTATTGAAAATTTTGTACGTGGAGGGTTTGTAAAGGAACCGATGATGGTTGAGAACCTTCTGACGAAATTCGGAATCGAGCCGGAAATCGGTCGATCTTCTGAGAAGATTGGCCCCAAACCCCAAAACAGTCAATACAATTTTCCATTTTCACTGCATTGTCAGGTTATTCGATTCGACAAAGAACAGGCACGGCGGCGGGTGTAAGCATCCATTGGTAACGAGAAACTCAACCACCGATCGATCGACTCGCCAGCGGCCCTCAAAATACTTTTTTTGTGCAGACGCGAATCAGAAAAAGGGTCTGTGAGGCTTTACCACATATGCACTTTCGAGTTGACGCGACGTGGAAAACAAAACACGGAAGCTCCAGTGCTCGAAGATTCGCTTTTGGCTCAGTGAATTTGGGTGGGGATCAATATATGGCGAATAACCGAATTGTGGAACGGTCGATATTTCGAAATTTTTTAAGTTTCGTAATATCAGATTGAAGAAAAATAAGTAATTCTATATTCTTATTCCCGATCGACTATTTAGCAGATCACGTGTTTAACTGAATATTATTCCTTTTTTGAATTCGTATTTACTCGAAAATATATATTTCGATAGTTTTCATTTCAAATGCAACTTTAACAGACCATACGAATGTCAAAAGTTCATATTTTCGAATTCAAAATGGAGAGTCAAAATGGGAGTTGTTTTATAGACAGACTGGAATATAGAGGTGCAATAAATCGAAAGTGCACTTTTCAAGCCCATAAAACTTAAATATGCAGAATAGCGATCGCTCGAAAAGGCGAAAGTCAAAATGGCGATGATTGAAATTGCTGGGGATCACCAGTCTGACACGAGTGAGCGAATGAGTGAGGAGCGTATATTTTGAGCTCCGTTGCATCTCTTTATTTTGATCGGTCGATTTTCTAGGGTTTCGCCATTTCGGCGTTTCAGTATTTCAATCTCAGTAGTATTTAATCTTTCGTTATTACATTTTCGAAATTGCGACTACTCACAGTATTGCTGATTGTAGTAATTTATAAATCGAAAGAGTGATAATTGAATTTTCGGAAAATCGATATTTCAGTCGTCGTTCTATGGGCGATTGTTACATTCCATTTTCGATGTAAACGTGCTTCAAACTTTGAAGTTTCTACTTTATTTCCAACATTCAAAGCTCTAGTCGAATTCATCTGTCTCCATATTATAATTCGAAGTTTATAAACTCGAGATTTTAGCTGTTCGAAATTTTGGTCATCTTAACATTTTATTTTCACCCGGAACCGAGCACGAATCAGATTTTTCAACTCCGTTGACTCTCCAAACGCGGTGGTAAGCTCAAAAAACATATGCACAATAAATAATTCAGTTTCCAAATTTCCCAACGACGTAGAGAACTCGATCGACAAAGGATCGAGAATATGAGATTAGACAGTCTTCATTGAAGTATATTTTAGCGCTGCCAAGTAGTATTTAGTATTTCGGGGACTCAGTGGTACGGCGTGTATCACTCGGGAATATCCGCATTATCTGCGTTTCTATGTTCTTGTAACCCTCCTCTTGTGTTTTGTCCGAGTAGTGGTAGGTCTGATGGTACTATAACGTCTCTCGAGAGGACACACCACAAGAATATAAGAGAGAATCTCTTGTCCCGCTTCACTTCCTCGCTCAAAGCGGTTTTTCGCTAAACTATACACAAATCTCCGAGTTATATACGATAACGTTTATGTACATTCTTATGTAAATGTATCTGTACGGAATATCGATGTGTGTACATATTTATACATGTATTTATCCGAATATTTATGGCCGAATGTTTTTGAGTTCGACGGTTTTTTGTATACGTCGAACTCAACGACTTTTATAAAAAATTTTACCGTGCGGTATACGTTCATGAGCTGTACTCAAGGCTGAACATCCCCGTAGAGGCCCAAAAGGCATACTCAACTGAGATCAATCGCTAATTACTCATTTACCATTAATCGATGCAGATATTAACTACTGTTAAAATACTTTTGTTCAAAGACGTCCTCGCTAACGTTACCTGTTGTTGATTTTCGAAAGTCCATTTATTTCGTATCCTTCAGAGCTTCCGTAGTGATTGACGGGTCGGAGATTAGCTTCATTCGTAAAAAAATTGCGGGCAAATGAAATTGAAAAAAATTTAAAGAGATTCGTATATCGAGAGAAAACGTCATCGGCGTTATTTCGAATTGATAGAAAAATAGTTGGAGGGCTTTTCTTGCGAGTAGAGCTAATTTTCAACCTCATTCGTGTCTCGATGATATGGGCAGATGAAGAATAAGATTTGAAGAGTTTGCACTGTCGCAGTCTACAAATCTACGCCTGCGTTCGAAGCTATAATTATCACATAAACTTTTCTATTTTCTATCTACGTTAGTAAAAATATCATAATGTTGTTTCGAGATCGAACACTATTAATTTCATGCATAAACTGTTGTTCGGCTTTTGTTACCTTTGATCGATCGTGTCATTAATTTTTCATCTTACAACTGCAAGGTGACCGCACGTTTGACTCATGACTTTCGATCGTAGCGTTTTTTTTTCTGTTTGTTTTTGCCTCTTTGAAATATTGTCTTTTAAGAAGAGTGGATCGGGGAATCAAAATAATCAGAATTTGATAAAATTTTGTGATAACATTCTTTGGCATCAAGTATACAAATACAATTTTTTTCAAATTTTTTTACCACATGGTTATCGAATAATTGAGCGTTAAGTCCAAGTTCTTATGCACGAGATGTATAATTGTAAACTCTATGCTTATACGCGTGAACTTTAGTATTCAATTACTCGAGGGCTGTGTGGTAGAAAAATCTAAAAAAATTTGCATTGTCTTATATATTTTGAAATAATACATTTACCAAATTTTATGAAATTCTTATCATTTTGAAATTCTTCATATTTTTAACATAGTTTAGCATGGCAACATTGTATCGTCGCGATCCACCCTCCTTAATTATCTTTGAAGTGTTTCGAAAACTCCTGATTATTTTCATTATTTCTACCATGGCAACAGAGTGAGGGAAACGTAAACGCGAATTTCTTCGAAAACTAATTCAACAACTGTGATGCAAAGATTTCAATTGCCCAAAAGTCCCCGATGGCAAGACTGACACTTTCTTAGTTTTGATTATCTTTCTTATTTATTGTGCTTTTTGTCTCAACGGAGCAGAGTGTAGAGAGAGAGAGAGAGAGGGAATGAGAGATAACTAGCTAGGCTCGGGATAATAATTGAGTTCCTGTCGTACCGGAGCAGGTTGGTTGGGGAATTGTCTGACAGGCTTGATACAAACCGGACTGGGACACTTTTCCATTTCGCAATCATAAATCCCTAAGAGATATCTTGGTCGCTCCGAAACACCTAAAATCATTTAAAATCCCCGGGCCATTGCACTGTCCATGTTTCCCGTTAATATTCGGCTCTATAAAGGTTTAACATAAAGGACGATGGAGATGTAGTGGAGACCTCCGGTGATGAAAAGTGAGTTTTATTTTGGAAAATGGTCTATTTAACTGCGAATCTGGGTAAATATTCGGAAGTGGGGCTCCTGGTGTAATCGGGCTGAAATTTTTTTTTTTTACCTTCTTTATGCATAAAAAAGGTAAAAGCACACACACGCATACGCGCGTGTGTGTGTTTGTTCGTTCGTTCGTTCGTGAAATTGCGTAAAGAATATTTTGTAGAACAAATTTTTGAAAATATTGAAAATGGTTTTTTTTTTAGATTCTTTGTGGATTACATTTGTTTTGGTCATGCGCCACCACAATAATACGAGGTACAATGTTTTTTTTCTATGGGAATTCATAAAAAAAATTTTCAGCCCAATTATAGCAGGAGCCCCACTTCCGAATATTCACCCGAATCTGGACAAGAATTTCGAACCAGTAACTATCAAGAAATTTTATCAATCAATCGAGTTTGGGGAAGGAGATTATCCAGTGGAACTGTAACGATTCTGGATTATTGGAGAAAAAAATGGCTGTTAATTATTAAAATCAAATCCGTAATTAATGTGAAGGCACTACTCGAGCGCCCCGTCATTGGAGGTTGCATTAATATTGGATAAGCTTGCAGATGTATATTTAGCCCCATCCAGCTGGAAATGCCTATCTAAAAGGCCCGGAGCAATAAAACAATTAGGACTAATTAGTGGAAGACGAGAAAATGAGGCTGAAGATGGGCAAGAAAAAGAAAGAGAAAGTGGAGGAAAGACAGAATCTGTTTTAAATTACGAGATTACCGGGAGAGTCGCGACTTCGGATGGCATGAGATTTGACAATTTCAAGAAGATGCGACGCTCGCTTTTACCTTGATTTTTTTTTATACTTTTTTGTTTCTTTACCCTCGAAAAGTTGGGTCTCTGCTTCTTTTATCTGTGTAACAAAAAGCTATCAGAGACACTTCCTAATATTTTTTTTCTCTATTTCTCTCGCTCGTTCCTTATTCTTCTTCCTTCAAGCGTTCGACCCAATCTCTCTCAGACAATCCTGGGATGCGCGGTTGCTCTCTTTCTACTCGCTTCTTTATTTATTTTTGCCATTTTGCGCTTCTTCCACTGATTTGTCATTTCTGTTACGGGCCACCGATTCCAGGAACAGCCGACGTTTCCCTCCCTCCATTTATTTTTTCTTCCTTTTTTCTGCTTGACATTTCGTTCTCTTTTGTTTTTATTTTTTATTTTTGGAATTTAGGAGTCTGGTTATCTACCTGAGCGAGAAATTCAACGACGAGTTATTACGACTATTTCGGCGACCAAAGTCCAACGAAAAATCCCAAACTTTTTTCATAATTCGAACGCGTTGACATTCCTTCTCTATATACGTTTCATAAATAGATTTTTCCGCTTTTCTGAATACGAACATATTGGATATTGAGCAACCGGTGAAATCGGAGTACCGTCTAAGTTTAGACCAACGTGACGAGACCCCTCAATTACGGATAACCATTGGGGTCGATTTGGCACTCGTCCGAAAGCCACATTCGATGCTATAGTTTCCAGTTTCTATTTCGACCGACCACCGAATCTCATAGAATTCGGTCTGTGCTTGATTTTGCTCAAGAATCATAGAAAAAAAAAAAAAAAAAAAAACAAACATTTTTTTCGTTCACAGCAAAGTCGATCGAATAAAAGATTCTCGTGAATTTCCTCGCGTGCTCCGGATCACAAAATAACAAAGCAAATAGGATCTCGATCCAAAAAAAACGTTATTCCTGGAAGTTGGAGAAAACACAACGGAAATAAATAGGAATAATCGAATAAATGAACGGTGAGAGACTTTAATCGGGTAATAAGAGAACGCAAAGAACTGGATTGGAGCGAGCTCGAAGTAGTTTTTCGTGGCATTCCTTTCCCCGAGTACCTTGGCATAAAGAGAGTGAAAAAAAGTAGAGAGGAAAAAATGAAAAGAAATGGAGTGACTAAAGTGCAGGTGTACAGGAAAGAAAGGCTTGACGAGAAAGAAAAGGAGCAGAAAGAAAGAGTGGGAGAGAGAAAGAAAAGGGGAGATAGAGCCGCGAGTGTGCGGATTCTCTTGTTACGATCGATAGTGAGACTACGCCTTTCTGGGTCAAGGCCTCGATACTGACTGACTCTCTTTCCCTCTCTCTCGCGATCGACTCGACGGAATGGGGCTACGTATGTCCCGGGCAGAGGTCCGGGGGTGTGCAAAAAAAATGTCGACGTAGAGGGTAGATCGAGGATAGAAAGAGAAGAGGAGAGGAGGAGGCAGGTGGCGGCCCGGCACATAAGAGGCGAAACACTCTTGAAATACGGGTTGGAAAAAAATTCATCCCTGGTTTGGCAGCCTCTTACGGATTCTCCGCGTCACCTCTTGTGACGAAATTCCCAGAGACGCGGAAAAATACACGCGGATGTACGTGCACACGTTTGTGACGTATGCACCACTCCCTGCGTGTCTTATTGTATCCCACTTTTTCCTTCCTGCTCCGTAAATTCGCCCGAGAACCATTTCTTTTGTGTCAACCTGCATCAACATTAACACACGAATGTCAAAAGGGAATGAAACACCAACACACTTTTGCTCGAGCAAAAAACTTCCTCAATATTCCTATACAGTGCGAAAATAATCATTCCCGGTTGAATTCTTTTCAAATCTCGTTTTCTGAGTTCAGGCTGCTGGCGCATATGTTGCCAGTTACAATATCTGCATAATATCATTAGTCAAAGAACCAAGAAGAAAGATCAAATCGATAAGGAAAAAAGCAGCCTCTGTCTTTTCTCAATCGTTCGTATCTGCATATCGGCGAATTTTATTTTTGATCGGAAAATCTGTACGATCGTCTACCAT
This sequence comes from Venturia canescens, assembly GCF_019457755.1. NCBI lineage: Eukaryota > Metazoa > Arthropoda > Insecta > Hymenoptera > Ichneumonidae > Venturia > Venturia canescens. The sequence goes on from NC_057427.1 coordinate 13,247,003, forward strand.
TTTGTGTTGCCCTCGTTAGTTCTAGCCATTATGTGCACAAGTGGCGGTACACCAAAGAAAACTTAATTGAAATAAAAGCGAGCAAATCGGGGATTCTGATTGCACGGATGTTTATACGCTTGAGGAAGTTGAGGCTGTACAGTCATTTTTTTTACCCAAAAGTGATGACCTGTACCTTTCAAAAGTTAGGCCAGTTTACAGTTTGGCAATGTTGCATACACTTTAAAGAAAAGTTGGGGAAAAAAGACGAAAAACTGGTGAAAGCTCAGTCGAAAACACGAACAGTGACGATCCTAGCCTCAAAAAACTGCAGGGAAAACAGATTATTATTAATATAATCTCAGCAAATCTCCTAATAAATCTGAAAATTGACATTATTCAGCGAGCCTTGCTCATGTTGCCCAAAAAATTTCATATTTTTAGCATCATTTTTAACGGAGATATCACCGAATGTGTCTTGACTTCCATAAGATTACATGTTATTTGGCCCAAATTGTTATTGATTTTTCTCAGCAACGATGCTCCTAAACTGTCTGAAAATTTAACTGATTTTTTTTTACACTTCACTTTATAAGATGCAATCGGTTTAAAAGCGGTGACATCATTTCCATTCTAATGCCTCAACTTCCTTAACGCGTGATATAATTCCAATAGTGCTGCATTCATTCTTCCGCTCATAATCCATGTTCTGGCATATCTCGTTGGAGATATGAAGCAGGTGAAGGAATTCGACGGATGCACAAAGGTGTGTGAAAATCCGCTAAGGACGAGAGGCGGTCACCGCGCAATCCTTGTAGTATTCTCTCATTCGAGACGTAAACCCAATTCCAAAGTGTGCCAAATATTTCTAACCGAAATTTCCTCTCTATCCGATGCTGTGAGCTACGAATTCGAACGTATCTGCCCTCGTGCTTGTTCGCGTCAAATTCTCTGCAAACTCGAAAATTTCGAGTCTCTCTCTCTCTCTCTCTTTTTATTCATTTTTCCCTAGTGATTCTCCTCCCTCGCGCGAACTTCAATATCGCATCGGCTCGATGTTCGAGCCGTGATTGAAGCTGTTGAAAGTTTTCGCGCAGCAAAAAAATGTAGAGCGAGACGAAAAAATTCGTTCGTTCATAATGACTCGGGTGCTATCGAAATTCTATATTCAATGCATTTCCTTCAGATCCAATATCAGAAGCACGAAACACAGAATAGTTGTATCAACGATAATTACGTTTTTACGAGCGAACCATAAAAACTGATGAATATTCGATTTTTCAGTATATAATCCTATTTCACGTTATATGGTGACAGAATAAATTTCAAACTTTTTCCTTCCGGCACTTGGCTAGCGCAGTTGTCAATAATTAATAAAAGCATCGGGCAATATCGAAAAGAGAAAATAAAATTATTTTCTGAATTAAAGATTAGTGAGAATATTTCTGTATCATTCACAACAGTCAGCCAACGTGTTTCATCGCAGTGATATGGGACGTTCAATCAAAAGTTATGGAACCACTCTTTTATAACTTTTCTCCGAGATTCTTCAAGGCTTACCCCCGTGCAAAGAGCGCTAGGAGAAAGTCAATTACGTCCGTATATGTTCGGCCAGATTGAGAAGAAAAAACAAACGAAACAATCAATGTACCAGAAAAGAAACGAAATGAAAAAAAAAGCTTAATATACACGTATATATATATATATGTGTGTGTGTGTATATATATATATATATCGATAGCGTGCTGGCGAGCAGACAGGCGAGAGTGAGAGAGTGTTTGAGGGTATACCGGCGCGGGACTGACCGTCGTGGAGTGGATCGATCGTATGGATCATCAGCTGAAGCAAGCCGTGCCTGAACTTGGCGTGGCTCTCCCTCGATGTGTGGGGTTGTCCAGCGTGATGACTCGGCTGTTCGCAGCCCTGACCGCTGCTGCTACCACCACGAGAACTGCAACCAGCCTCGGTAGCCACTGGAACACCGCTACTTCCGCATGCACCAGAAGCACCTCCCACGCTCGTCTCACTACTGTTAGTCGCGTTAGGATGCTGCTGAAACACAATTGTCACACCCACAACCCGCATCATTACTTTGTTCATAATCGTATCTATTTTATTGCTTTTTATCGTAGCCCGCATTCCTACTTTCTTATCTTTCTACTCCTTCATTTTATTATTCCATTATATCTATAGAATCCTATACTTCAACAGTATCATGGTCATTCGCTTGTGAAAATTATCGTTAAATTCATACGTGTAGAATGATATTTTATTGCGATACAATTTATTAAATAAATGAGACGTGGTTATAAAGAAAGCAAGCGTAAAGATCGATAATGTAGTTCTTCGTAATCTAAAACGTCTAGTTTTGTTACTCGCGATCATTCGCAACTGTCATTAAAAAAATGATAACTCTTTATTTTACGTTACTATGACGACGCTTTTCACCTTTCTTCATACGCTCATTCAAGTATCTTTTAAAATACTACATACGTATTACTATAAAAATGACACTTGGCCGATATGTTGACGAGGAAAATCAGTATTAATTTAAAAAAAAATACATTTTCTATATGCTTTGCTACTTTCACTGAAGTAATTATCCGCATCGACACTGCTTTTTTACACGTGCACGATTCTACGAACAACTTGACACGTATGTTCTCCATAAACATTTGCACGAATTACTACTTTTTTTCTTCTTTTATCGAGTGGGCGTCGATTTCTACTTCGAAGAGCTTCGTTCCTACAATGTGAATGGAAAAAAACGTAACAACATTTTTCCAATGATTCGAGCCCGCGTAAATGGGAAAAAATAATGAAATCCACTCGACCTTTATCCATTATTCGCGTTATACAATATGGATAGACCGAAAGTATATCAGTTTTTCATTTCTTTAACCTCGATTCTCGAGCCTTCGTAATATCAAGTGGCTAACTTTCTGCAACCTCCAATGTTTAACTTGGAGAATATCTCTGCAAAGTACCCAACTATGGGTCTACATGCAGTGACCCTCAAACGAAGGAGTTCATTGTGAAATTCGCTGATTAAGTCAGTTCTCAACAATCGTATAATTGAACTGAAATTTTCAGTTTATTCATTTGGAGAACTTACCAAATGTTAGTACACGATCAACTATCACTTTTTACTTGTTAACATAAACGAATCAGTGTAAGGGTGCTTCTGTTATAGTTGATTTAGAATTTTGCTGACGTATATACTGACATATCCACGAGCCATAAAACAAAGGACGATTTATCTGACTGATCGCACCAGAGTTTCATGCAACAAGTCGTATATTTGGGAGCTGCTCAAATGAATTCACTACTGTAAAATACTCTTTCGACTTCTTGGAATCAATCATATTGTCGAAACACTAAACTTCTATAAAAGGGCACAATTACCTCTCCACAATACGGACTCTGGCTCACCCGTAATTGCTAGCCTCAACAGACACGTACACACTTTGATATATTTATAAAAAGAGGAAAGAGGAATGGAAACGATGTGGAATCATGTCCGACGCATTAACCAGACTAGGAAGCTCGATAACGCTCGGGGAATCGGATATACTTAACTCAGCGTGGAATCGTCGGATCAACTGTTGCCAATTATTGGATTAAAGTATCGACATTAGTAATCCGGTTTATCGTTGCCTAGACGAGAAGAAGAACGATGAAGCCAATGCGGAGGATCGAGAATATTTATACACATCAGCGATCACGGCTGTGCCAAATGTTTTCTTTAATTTTTAGTACCACCCACGCACCTTGATTCGCGAAGCTTTTTTCGAGCTCGTACCGGTTGAGCTGGCTGAGCGAATTCATTAAATATCTAATCAATGATTAATGGCGCAACACCAGTAGGAGCCGTGAGTTTCGTTTTACTATAATTGAGAGATTAAACGTCTTTGGAATTTCAAGCACAAGTATTTATGGTTTTCACTGCCATTCCTATTTGTTGGCCGAACGCGAGGCTGAGAAGTCCACTCTCGTTTCCTTACTTTTTCATCTCTCTACGCTCCTCGCCCCCACCTTTTTCAATATATCTTCTACCTTTAGCGATTTCCACCATGTATATGCGCCTTACTTTTTCCAGTTCAAGGCAGGCACCCAGCGAAAAGACAATGCTGAAATTCTTCGCTGTCTTAGACACATATCTATACATGTATGTACCCACGAACACTTTAAGGAGAATGAAGAGCTAATTGTATGAGTAAGAAAGAAGAAAGTCGGTCATCCCATCGCGCGACGTCTGAGCCATCTTTTCGTGACTCAGGTCGTACAGTTGAGGGCTCTTGATATACCAAATGCTACTGAGAAGTTATTTTTTCGATTTGTAACTTTTTTTCGTAGCCTAAAACTAAAGAAGACAAGATTATGTCATTTTATTGAAAATGTTAATTTTTTAATATTTTTCTCAATTTGGTCAGGATTTATGAGACAAAGATTTTGAAGCTCGATCAAAACTGCAAGTTGCATTCACAAGTCTGTTTTTTCAATACTTTTTTTTATCAAACGATTCATCGGATTGCGTCGATCGAGTCAACGAAATCCAAGTTAACGGTGATCACAAAAATGTTGAGAGCTGCCTCATGGAAAATAAGTGCAAACACAGTGCTACAGTGAAAAAAATGAGCAAAATTGGTAGACGTTCGACGTGCTGATGTCTCACTCTTGAAGCGGCCTTCCGAGTATTTCGTGCCAAAATCTTGATGTCTTGCAGCTTGGGCGCCGATCCACCCAAGGTATATTTTCATCCCTCCCCCTTAGCCATACCCGAGCCCGAACGATAGTGATGGCTTCTCAGCAGTCTGATACTGGATACTTTATGCCCTGAAGGCTTCTACCAGATATTGTCTAATAAAAAAAAGAAGTTTAGTGTATATCGATATTTTCTTCTGTGTGTCAGATGCCTGGCTCGGCGGTATCAGCCCTTAAATTCCCATATCTGCTAAACCCAGCTGTGTGTGCGTGTGTTGGAATAATATCTATATTTAGAACGAAGTGCAAGTGGATTGAATAACGAAATCCAGTATCGCACGTATTCCAGCTCTCACACATCTCATCATCGTTCGATCATCTTCTTTCTTGCCTTCGAGCCTTACAAAGCTATTGCCAAAAGCCATTCTGAGAGGTCTCCCGCCGGTTATGTGGCATTCAATTTTCTAGCTGACGCAGTTTTCCTCACTTCAATACTTGATCCACTGCACTCGTCCTCTCTCTCTCTCTCTCGCTCCTTCTCTCTTTGTTCCTCGCTTTCTCATTCTGTAGTTTTCTCTCTGTCTTTATGACTTCCTGTCTCTCTTGAATCTTGAGAATTTAGCCACCCTGCTCTCCTCGTGTATAGACCAAAAGTTACACGTATAAAGTTATTCGCAGGTTCACTTTTCACCGAAAGAGACAGAAAGGAAAAAGTCTTGTGTGAAAGTCAGCAAGGGGGTGCAGATCGTGGTGGATATAGTAGCGGTGAAGGATGTGTGAGTATATATTCTAGGTCAAGTGTTGTGCTCGTATTGCGGACGTAGGCGAGACCCGACCTATTCACGTACACCAGAAATAAGAACTCGTATAAATTGCCCTCTCTCTATGGTCAAAATTATATACGTACAAATAGCTTCTCTTTTCATTACAGCTATTCCAAGATTTTACTACTACAACTCGAAAAAATGTGTGAGTTCTGTAGCATATACTCTTTCTTGAATTTGCCTGCAAACATTCTTTTTAGGCCCGGTTACCTGCCAGTCACACGAAATTTACTTGGGTTCCACGTTTTTCCACGTTCCCAAAAGAATTTCTGAGAGTACATTATACAAACATTCTCTGAGGCATTAAAGAAGCGAATTTTAAACCCTCGTCCACATTAATTTGAAAAATGTGAAATAAAATATTCCACATTCCTTTTTATCAACAAAATGTTGAATTAATCAATGCGAGCAAGCCAACGACATTGATTTTTATTTTTATTTTCATTGTTCTTTTTTCCGATTTTTACAGGCCCATCCCATCACCTTACTTATTTTCTCACTGTGCTGTTCCTAGTCTCGTTCTTGTGAAATCCCTGGAGCATTTCCTGAAATTGAAATGAAATTTTCTGATGCACTATAAGAGAGCCTAAGAGAATTGTAGAAAAGATACAGGCAGCTTTGATTTTATAATAAGTTTCAGTTGATTAGCAATAGTTTAAAAATGTTCTTTCAGTCAGTGATCGATGTGCCAGCCTGTCCACTGTCCATGCTTGATTAAATGGTCACCGAACTAATTTCTGTCCTCGTCCAAGGCTGCTCGACTAGTGAGGTCGCCAGAGCGATACACCGACTACATACCCATCGCTGGCGGTGAGCAGACGAATAATGAAAGTGGTTGAAAAACATATTGAAGAAGAATATAAAACTGCCTGATTATTTAATCTCGGTGGACACTTGAATTGGTTCATAATGTAGGTCAATACATGTGTTCATTGAACCTAAAGGACTTGATGATGTAAAAGACCTCAACGACCCCATCTGATACGCACATTTTCCATCATATTTGTACCCAAGCTTTTTTCCTCTTGACAGAATAAGGGGTAGCTCAACCGAGCGTGTACAATAGCTAATCAGCTTATATAGCCTCTCGCATTCTCGTTTTGCACTTTTACGCTTTTAAGTATGCACTTATTTCGGTCTTGCGATTCTGTGTATCGGATGTCTCAATCAATTGAAAATTAAATTTATCAATGATTTAAGGTAGTTCATACTTGAAACGATTTTATTAAGAAAGTCATGAAATTTACACAAAGTTTAAATGGGTAGTCGACTGACACGCATATCAAAATTTAAAGAATTCGTCTTATTGGCTATTGAGATAAACATGTTTAAATATGAAGAAAAATACACAGGGGCATTGGTGCTACGGGTACGAAATCGTTTATCTTTTCATATAACGAATGAACGCTTCTTACGAAGTTTATGAAAAAGTATGCAATAACAATGAAGTATATGATGAAGGTCTGCGAAAAAATTCGTATAACCTCGTATTTGCTTATTTCGGCATTTTGTTTCTTCTTGTTTTGGGTCATTCCTGTTATAACCTTCTGTCTTTTGATTAACACATTTTTTTTTTTGCATTTCCCTTTGGGCTTTCTAATGCGATATTTTACATAAAAAATTATAGTAATTTGGTCGGGGACGAATGAAATTTCGAGTTCAGTCATTTGCTAAAAGATAAGTTAAAAAAATTCATTCGCCATTTCGAATTAATAACTCTGATATTAATTTAAAGTGATAAAATCTTTAATTAGGAAGTAAAGATCGACACAATTTAGACACCTATAAAATACGATCCTTCGGGCATGACCTACCTTAATGTATTGAAGTAACACGTGGTTTCAATTGCTCGAATATACAGCAAATTTTAAGTGGATGTTTCACCGGTATATGAATGTATATGGATGTGCCGGTATATAAATTTACAAGATAAGTTGGTCCAAAATATTTTACTACATTGTTGAAGATTTAAAAAATCTATGGGGAAGAGAGCAAGAAAAACGATCGTCTTTTGTGTGAAGGACATTTTTTCGCTCGCCAGTAATGAGGCATTAAAATGTACAGACATAAAAATGGTCAGATATATTTATACGTGTGCTCGGAATAACGAATCCAGTGAGCCAGAATTGAGAAAAGAGCAATTTGTGAAATGAAAAACGTTTGCTTTCGCGTCCTCGATCGAGCCACGACCCAACTTACGTAAACTGTGACAAAAGATGAACGCACACACCGACCCATCAGCGAGAGAGTTTTTCTCGCCAGATTTTTCAGTTCTGTGTACATCCTCTCCGGTCTTTCGAGCTTTTACCACGAAAGATCCAACAAATCTAACTTCGCTCCCCTCATTCATTCTCCGTCCCTCCATCGTTTACCATTTGTACGGAATAATTCAACTCGAGATCTGATTCAGAAAATCAACGAAAAGAGTTTTGCTCCAGTTCTGCCAGTGTTATTCCCAGAGGTATTCGTGAAGTTATCTTGTAATATTGTAGCCAAAAAATTTACGCGGAAAATGAAATGAATATTCACATTTTACTGTAATTCAGGACCCGAGATTTTTTTTTAAATCTGAGTATGAAATGTAAATGGGAGACACTTGAGCATACAATTCCTGTCTTATTTTATGCAGTATTTTTACATTTCTTCGTGCCATATGTTACGTTTTATTTGATTTTAAGGAAGTTTACACGAATCTAATGAAAATCGAAAATTCCAACTTTAACCCTGGAAATTTGGAAATATGCTAGAAAAATATACGCCGTGCTTCTATCCCCGGAATTATTATAGGATCTACCGTCTAGTTGTCGAGAAAACAATTAACGAAAATCACATTTTTTGAAGGGTTATACATAGGCTCTTATGGCAGGCACACTTCCTGTGCGACGATTTGGATTTAATGAAATAGAATCCTCCCAACTTTAAAGAGTCAATAAGGAGAATAAGGAAATAGAATGTTTTTAGATATCAATGATGATGTTTTGAAAAACCTTTGTTACCGATGAAAATGATTTGGGAATGGAAGAAAGAAAAACACTTATTTGAGGTTTACGAGTAATAACGACATAAACGGTGGAAAGTTTGACAAAACACAATGAGTCAGCTGGTTTAAGGTATAACTGAATGGATAGGCTCGACCAAAAATTATATCTGATTGGAATTTCCGTACTTCGTGATGCAATAAAAATCTGAAAAAATTCAACAACATTTGGAAAGCTATGAACAAGCTATCAATAATAATATTGCCCAAAAGTTAATCACAAATTGTTTAAACAATTAATTATTCAATAATTTCTTAAATTCGAAATTTTTTAAAATTTGAATTTTGGATATGTTTTAGAAGACATATTTACCATCAGTTTTGAAAAGTCTCAAGGTTACTGGATCAAAAATGTATAAATAGAGCCACTTAAAAAATTTAAAAAAGGGACTTTCAAAAATCCATGAAAATTCTGAAAAAAATCATGAGCGTTCAGAAAAATGCGCACATTCGATTCGTAAAAAAAAAACAATAGGTCACCGCAAAATTATTGAATAATTAATTGTTTAAACAATTTGTTATTAACTTTTGGGCAATATTTTTATTGATAATTGTTGTTCATAGCTTTCCAAATGTTGTTGAATTTTTTCAGATTTTTATTGCATCACGAAGTACGGAAATTCCGATCAAGATATAATTTTTGGTCGAGCCTATCCATCCAGTTATACCTTAAAATATAGATATGCATATGCATATAAACAGAAAATGGTTGTTATCACATTTTGCTTGATGATTTTACTACGCAAGTATTTTAACCTCTATCGTTGTATTAAAAATTTATCAATCTCAACAAATATGTTACACATAATTTGAATAATTGCGAGAATAAATTTTATTCGTTTCTTTGATCATCAAAAGAGCAAAAAAGTCCAGTTGCTCTTTTGAATCACAAATAACGCCTGATCTTCCCTAAACGATCGTTAGCAACGATTGAATCTTTCGAACATTGGAATACGCACGGTTTGTCTTTTTGAACTTGAATCGTTGTTTTTTTTTTTTTTTTTTTAATAATTCTTGCCCGACTATTGTTGCATCGTAACTCCAACACCCCGGAAATACTGGATACGTGAACGCAGGTATTGTACTTTCGAAGTACATTGTTTCCTCACGCTACGGAGGTGTATCGGTCAAAACTGAGCGTGGGCTCGCTTATTGTCGTAATAAAATAAAAAAGTTAACATGCGCATTTGCTCTATACAGCTAGCAACTCAAAGACACGTATGCCGTTTTCAATAACACATATCGCTCCTTCTACGCTCGCGTTACAAGCCCACGAACGTTTAATCTTAACTTTTTCCATCTCATTGCATCGTCGGATAAGAAAAAAATCCCGAGCACATATCTCCTGCATCCAATAAGTTTTTTCGAGCATTATCGAGTGAAACATAATGGGGGGATATGCCAAAACCTGTTTTTTCCATCTCTCCATTCTGATTCGAAAAAAAAAAAAAAAAAAAAAATTCCATTTTACGGAGAAGTTTCACCAGATCGAGTAGCGAGAAACATCGATATTTTTGAAAATTTCATCAGTCGGCAGTGTCATTTATTCTTTCATTGTTTCGTAACGTTTGAACTATAATTAGATCAGAGAAGAAAGAAAAATCGTAGCTCTGCGGTGTTTAAAATGATGGGATAACTGCGAGGGGTTAACTGAAAACACCGATTCCGGATTCGACGCTGCGTGATACTGGAAATAAAAGACCGAAAAAAATTCAAAAATCTTGCATAGTTAGCCTTTTAGTACGATCAGAAATTGGACAAATTAAAATAATAGCGAATGACGCGAGCATATGTGAAAAAAGTTATTGCCGAATTGTTCTTAGCATTCGTGCACAGCAAGCTCGGTAAATCCAAGTCAGTTTGATCGGTCAAAAAACATGGACGCAGGACGGTATATACAACCAGCGAATTTGCTGTTAATCCGGTTGAGAAACGTCATTTGCAAAAAACGATTAAGTTTGATTCCAGGATCACTCGTGCTTCGAGACCAAAAAACGAAGTTCCTGAGTCACACGGAAGCCTGCTTTCATTCATCCATCGGTTTATCACAGTGAAAATCTTCCGGAACACTTGTTGTTAGCCTTTGATCCCGGTGAAATCGCTCTAAAAATCAATGCGAATTTCCGAGTTGCTACATTCGCAGGAAGTAAGTAAATATATAACAGCTCATTATGAGGCAGGTACTTAATAACAGTTCGAGATATGGAAACTACAGATAAACAGCATCATCAGTTCCGCGAGGTCGTTTGAGACAATACCTTCAAATGTCCGTAACTGCGCGCCGGATAGCACTTTTGTTTGGTGCTGTGTCTCAATTGCCGTCGCTAGCTGAATTGCGAGATTTCGGTACCCCTGCTTGAGTTCCCTGCTGTTTAAACGTTTTCGGGTCCCTTTATTATTTCATACCGTTAGTCATTAATTTAGTGTCGCTAACTGAAAATCCAATCAATTGTGAGAGAAGAAATAAACATTCATTTATTATCCAACGAAGTTGTGAATTGAAAAATGCTTTGTGAAAAAGCATGCGGAGAAAGAAGAATGAAGAATCAAGGAGTTACGTGCAGTTTTCAGAGCCCGAATTAAAGATTATTCTTCCATCAATTTTCTTGATCAAATGATGTGCACTAGTTGTAGCAAGAAATTCTGGAATTTCGCTCATATAATTATCACTAATTCAACTTTTATATGGGCAAGAGCATAATAACGACAAATTTCTGTTGAGCAAAAATGAAGAAAATTTATATTGAATTGCCTTTTGAAAGTTGCATTGCGTAGGAATAAAATTTCTAGCAACATTGTAAAAGTGTCTTATTATAAACTCATTTCTTTTCTATATTTTTCGTCAAGACAGTCCAGAACTTTGGATCGCAATACTTTCGATTTTTTTGAACAAGAAAAATGACGCAGGTCACCTCAAATCCGCGACCTTATGTAAGTTACAGAAATGCGAAAAGGCATGACCCATATCATATAATTTAAACTTTGAAATAAGATGCTTCAAGCCTCTTTTCGAGTTGGATGAATGTCAGGTTAGGTATAAATGAGTGTGCAATAGCATTTGGCGGTAAAGCATGTGGGGAGGGGACCGAAGCGTTGGAGCAGGAGAAGGGAAAGGCAAAAGAGAAGCGCCGGTAGAATTCATCAGAGGGTTCTTTAGGCGTCGCCTGTGAACAATGCAACGGGAGATGCGATATTGTTGGTATGCACGGCCGCAGCATCTTTTTCAGCGTCACTGGGTTAGTGTACCAAGGCTGTCGAATGAGAATGAAAGAGAGCGGGAGAAGATAGAGGGAGGAAGAGGTGGAGATAAAAAAGCGAGATCTCGAGAGACTATATTTGCTTCGAATGAAAATTTCTTCTATTTCGATCCCTTTTTCTCCTCCCTTCTATTTTCCATCTCCATCCTTTTTTTCCTCACGATTTGACACAATTTCCATGCACAAAACGTCAGCCCTCCCTCCCAATTACAATTCATGATCAAAAAGCAAGAAGTCTAGACCTTCTTCTATGGTGTATCGAATTTTTTTTTCATTACCACATTTTTCTTCTTTCCTCATTCGCGCACCTATCTTTTTCACAAAACTATTTCTGTTGGGAATTATTGCAATATTGTTGCGCCGTGTAGAATTTATTCTCATCGAAAAACCTAAAAATTAGCCAGCTCAACAAAACTCTCGTTAAACACTTAAACATTATGAAGACCTTGAAATTACCCGCAATTTCCCACTTCCTGAGTGCCTTTTCTCATCCCAGCGGAGTGAACCCCGATTTACCCCACAAAAAGTGAAAGTTCTCCTCCCGTTGTAGCATCGCCTAAAAAATGTTCTAAGGTTATCAGGGACGTTGGAAACTTGGTAAAAAACGAGCTGCCGTTCAAACCGATCGATCGCTATCACACCTGCTCTGGTGGCTTTCAATCATGAAGAATAGTTTTTAACCAACACATTTCAGGACGTGATCACGCACACATATACAGGTACAAAGATAATGCTATATGTGAGACTCGATCCCCTCGAAAAATGTGTTTCCAGAGATATATGGAAAATATATGGTAAATATTCCACGTTCATTTATCATGCTTGACTTTGATAAAATATTTTGTAGCATCAATTTGACATTCCCATGAAAATACGTACGTTTCGAATCTACGTATTTTCTTGCTCGCTAGATATTTCGATACGTTAAAAAGATGGCTTATCACTTCATTTTCATCGACACCTAAAAGATTTCTCAACTTTGTTATCGAATTGTCGATAACTCTTAATAAATACACTAAACAAAAACAACTGCTACAATACTCCAACGAAATTATTTGGGAGTGATGAAACACTTTCTATACACAAGGCGATGATGATTTTTCACAACGTTTATAATAAACAATCGGATAAATGTGTCTAATTATATACAATCCGACATGAACTCTCAATCGATATACATGAATATATATGTGGTCATAAGTTCGACATTCACATCGATCATTCACAACGTTCCCATTGATCAAATGAAACATGGTTCTTCGTTAATTCTACGTCGTTTACGTAAATATGCGAAGAAAAATATGCTGCGGAGCTTCTCTACTGTTAATGTGAGTTGTGTTATATTGATACGACAAGTGAATACGAATTACGTATAGAGGCAAGTATACAAGGAATTACAAGGAGAATGTAAAAAGGGCGAATTACAAACAATCCGAAGAGGAAAATCTTGAAAAAATTTTCATGAAAAGTGAAAAAGAAAAAGAAAAAGAGAGAGTCATGCAACTCACCAATGCCTGGGCGGCGCTCTGGTGCTGCAAGCAAGAAACACCGAGTTACTATTAAAATCGCAAACGACATTGATTCGGGATTTGTTCGTGGTTATGACAGAGAATTACAAAATTTGTGCTCTTTTAATAAGAATTTAACAATCACATATTCCATTTTGTGCTTTTAGTATTTTCCAAAAAATAGCGCAGTCCGACAACTGAATGTGGGGATTCGTGGTCGCATGTTTCGTGGCCTTTTGATCGTACAAAATTTTGTTCAGTGGCTAGAAAATCTCTATGTGGAGTTACCGTTGTTGGGCTGAAATCGTTATTAAAATAAACGAAATCATGGAAAAAAATTATCCAGTTTCTAACATCTGAGAAGCGTCAAACGATTGACGCGTTTCGTGAGTATCAAGTCTCTTCATACTCTGTAATCGACGATTAATTTCCAATACCAGTTCGTATTGTTGATTTATGTATCTGCAGCATTTTTCCTGGTGGTTAGTTTATATTAGAACTGATGAGATTCTTTTCCTTCGTCAATCAACCGAAAGGATGTGACAGTAAAACTTGTACGACGAACGTGATCTTCAATTCACCCCTAAGTTACGATAATTGAGAAAAGAAAGAATAGAAAAGCCAAAAAATTGTTTCATTTGGTGGAAAATGAAAATAGAAATTGAACATTGCTGTTGTTGTGGCTCTCTTTCTCTCTCTCTCTCTCTCTCTCTCTCTCTCTCTCTCGTTGTGAGTGTGTGTTGCGTAGGCATCAAGTGGGCGAACGAAATATCTCTGGCGTCGTTCCTTTTTTCTATCATTCTCTTCGATCTGTGGATTTTGTTTGTCAGGTCTCTTGTGGTGAAAAGGATATAGGTAGACAATAGATAGCGTGAGAGAAATTTGACTATTCTAATTTCAGGTACATATGCAGCATTCCCACTGCGATAATACAATCAGTGAACTGCATATTTTTATTTTCCTCGCGTTTCGTGTATCTCATCCGCTCGGTTGCTCACTGATCACGAATCCATGTGCTCGAGAAAAGAGAGAAAGAAAGTCTCATTAATGTCGACCTCGACTGGGAACTTCGGCGACCCGGAAGAGACGGAGACTTCACCGAGATGTGAAAAGGAATGGAAGCATAAAAAAACGAGAAAATAAGTACCCTCGCATCACGATGACGAATAGCACTCGCCGACAACTCGTTATTCGCAAACCGTAACAGGTGCAAACGAGATGCGATGCAGATCGACCGTAGAAAAATGGAGTGTCTGCAATTATATTTCTCGTACGCAAATAATATTCCCAGATTCATTGAGCATTCCTCGTGATGATCTCACGAATTTTCATCCTACTTTATCGAATTTTTGTCGAGTCGCCGATTACCGCGATTACACAATGATTCCAGAAGAAAAGGCTACTTTTTTATGTGTTCACTAAAATCAAAATCAATCACTAGGAACATTTTATCTCAAAGGATTGTTCACTCTTTCAATAATTCTTCAAAATGTTGAAATAATTTCGACACTTAAAAATTGGCTCCACCTCAATGTGAAGTCAAATTACTGATCCTTTCTCAATTTCTTTTAGAAACGGAACTCGAACTTCGTCTGTAAACGAACATTCTCTGTCGATTTTCATATCCAGTAATGAACGCGATAAATTTTTACTTGAGGATCAAATTTACGAAAAAACTTAGAAACGAACGGAGTAGTGGGGGGAGAAGTAGGCATGGATGATCGAGAATTAAATGACTTGTATATTTATGAATATATGTACTCCCGGAATGTATAGGTTGTGCTTATGGAGTATATAGCGGGAGTATACGACCCTCTGGCGAATCGATTTGTACGCGCACCGCACCGAATCCCCCCAAGAAGAGCCAGCGTGCTCTGCAATGCACCAGCACACACATACACCATTTTATACATTGCCGGGATGATCAATCGACTTTTTTTTTCTTTCGATCGTCGCTCTTGTCCATCGTCTTTTCACTCCAACTGCTCTTCGTGTAACCTTTCTGTTCTCCATTGAACATTTTTTTCTTTCCAATCGTCGTCGTAAGTCAGGTGATTCGAGTCACTTGATTCATGACTTTATCAATCGTTGGTTCCATAACTCACTGCAAAAATGAAGTTTCATACTGTGCCAGAGCTCGGTAACTTTTTTTCGTAAACCGAAAATGTCTGGATATAAAAAAAAAATAGTTCTTTCGATTCGATCATTTAAAATGTTAAACTAGCTCGGCCGTTCGATAAAGTACGGCTTCCAACGAGGCAAAGTTTTGAATTACTTTATTCACAATTTTGAGTTTTTGACACGGTACCTTATGGGAGAATTCACAATACTATTAATTGTGAAAAAAATTGTACGGTGTTCAATGTTCGAAAAAGTTTCGATCGTGAAGAAAATTCATCACAGATTCCGCTTCTTAAAAAAAAAACATTATCACACGAGGCTTTTAAAAAAGAAAACATAAAAAAAACTTTGGTTTCTGGCGTGTCGAAAGCGGATGTCAACCGTTGTGTTGGACTGCTGGTGACAGCTGGATTGAACTTATTCGGACAAAATCAGGAATCACCAGAATTTCATCAAATTTATTTTTGAGACTAACTCAGGTATTTTCATTCGTCTAGTAGCTTCGCTTTTTTGAACATATTGACCGTTCTTTCTTTTCGGTGCCATTACACCGATATAAACTTTCTTCGGGACAATAAAAATGTTCCTTAGGTTATGTGTATTTAAAGTCTCGGATTCAATCATCAACTATTAGTCAAGTTGAAGTATAAATTTTATCTTTTATAATATTTTTAAAGCATTTTATTACATTCTTATGATAAAAATATTCTCAATCTAAGTGCGTTTATTAATTTTATTAATAATGTAGACTTCAATTTAATCAACATAAAGTAATTGCTAACTTGACTAGTCATAGAACGGCCAAACTACTTTAAGATCAATGAAAAAACCGTGCAGCGTGAAGCACTCAATGCCGCTGTTATCTCTTCTGTGCGAATTAACTGGGGGATTATGAAACTTCAGGCTACAATAAATTCCAGAAGAAATAAATGAGACATCGTAATTAAAATAGCGTACGACTATTATGTACGGCTTTATACGACGCCCCCTGCGAAGAGCTTTTGCAGAATATATGCAGAGGGATTTGATGCATAATTTTGAGTGTATGTACATTATATATATATATATGTGTGTGTGTGTGTGTGTGTGCATGGCTATCAAATCTAGCTGACGCATGTTGCACATAAAGCACGTGGAGCTTATCTGATAATTGTTTCCTCTTTATTTCTCCTGCTTTCATTCCATTTTTCTTTTTATGCAAACCTTCCGGCGCTGTTTTTTTCCCTGGTGCTTTTCAGAAATCCGGATTTTCTTTATATCCCAAAGTTCCAACTCTCGGATCTTCTGAACGAGATAGTCGTTCGAGAATTTTCACATTTTTCAATGACATAATCATATAACAATGACATATCTTCAAAGCCATTAGGACGGACGGATGAATAAAATTTAATTGGAGTTTTTTTCTTTCGCTTCTGTATTCAGTTGGATCAAGCTCGGATGTTACATGCACGACCGTCGGATGAAGATTTCACTAACTTCATGCTCAAGTTAGCCGATACTGAGGCCGAAATAGCTACAAATGATAACCAATCATCTCTTTCGGGGACAATGCAACGTGATAGAATGACGTTGCATATTCGTTAACGTTATCTCGGCGACTCTAGAAAACTGCTATTCACCAAATTCATATAGTCAAATTCGCATTCGAAGGCTTGGCGTCCGCGCGATTCACATTCAAAGTTTACTCGACCAATGGCTTCCTGCTGTACAGCATTGTAGCTTAAACAGCTAACATTTTGAGGTTTGTGTTAAGCTTTTTGGGAATAAAATTGAGATGTGCATGGGTAAGCGAGCGAAATTTCACTTATTTCAATTCTCCAGGAATGAAAGTATAATCTCGCGGATGCATTATTTCGTCTTTTGGCCCACTTCCTATGCCACTGAAAGCAGGCGTTAATCCACCGTAAAGGGTCAAAAGAGGGACGATAAAAAAAAATGATGCACATTTTCCCTGCCAGGATGAACTCTTTGAAAATATTTTCCGAGGCCCACGCCCAGTGTGTTGAATTGGAATGTTGAAAAAACGTTTTTTTTGCTTTTTCAAATAGGCCTGAATAACACATCGGCAGGCCTGAGGGAAGCTATCATAGCGTTGCGTTCGTTGGAGGCCCTTCGCTTGAAATTGTTCGAACTCGGAGTTTCCAGTTTCTCGTATACATTAGCCGTTCGGTAAGCCTGGAGAACAAAAACCATGTGATGGTAGAGTAGGTCAAACGGGTCGTATAAAAACAAGCGGGTTGACGCTTTTATACATCATCGTCGATGGACACTATCGCAGGCATACGTACGTTTTCACTATCCCGTTGACACGCGCACACAATCGAAAAACTAACACTTTCATGTACATAAACTAGGAGTGTTGTTTTCCCGCGCAGTTTTCCATGGGTGGAAAAGAGATGAGGGACGAGACGGATACATGGCTACCGAGTGTTTTTCTCCTGGGATCATGCTCCGATACTTTGGGGCTGATAAAAAATCTGATAGCGTTTTTTATAATGTTTCTCATGGTTTATGATGGGTCAAGGATAAAAAAAAAATAATAATAAAAACATCACAATAAAAATGTCACTTTCCCCGAAGGAGCACGTGCGCATGTTTTTTTATGATATTCCAAGTACTTTTATTGTTGCGGTTTGCATCATTCGTGGGTACGATTAAATATTACTCATTCAGTGAAATTCCATAGATGTACGATCGTGATCGTTTAATCGCGTTTACTTTGGATAAACGATGTTTATAGGGGAACATGGGGCAAAGCGGCCACCCACTTTTTTGGGGCATTTTTGAATTCTGGGGCAAAGTGGCCACTCACGGAATTCCGATTTCTGGGGCACAGGATTAGTGAGAGTTCTATGTTTTCTGAGAAATTGATAGCTATTTGGGGCAGAGGGTGATAAATGTCTATTTTATTTTGATTGACAAAAATCGCACTTATAACGACTTCATCTTCATCAACAGCTGCGCACAAGGTGTGCGCCCATTTTAGGCATGTTTCGCAGCGAATCGAGTCTTCGGAGGAATGCGAATAAAGTTGATCGTAGAAAATACAAGCAATGTCCGCCGCACACAAGAATTTTTCATTTTCGATGATCTCTTTTTTCTTATACTCACTAGATTTGCGCGATACGACGGACTCGTGATAATGGTGGTTTTCCCACGATTTGCCCGATACGAACGGGGTTTTGCCACGGGTAATAGCAAAATTTATCCAAGTACTCCGACTAATTTTTTTTTCATCCCATCGAAGGAGGCTCCCCACCACTATGCCTCGTTTCTTTTCGGTTTATCGCAGCCTTCAATGTTTCTTGCGGGAACAGTCAATTACAACGTCTATTTAACGAGAAGTGACAATTATCGATTTTCACCGCATTTGAGGGGGTGGCCACTTTGCCCCAAATTTTTTTTTTCCAAATTCGAGAAACAAGGAGGTGGAATCATTTTTGGGACATAAAAATAAGTGAATGACCAGCATGCGCTAACCGACAAAACTCGTTAAATTCCTTAAGTGGGCCACTTTGCCCCATACTCCCCTAATTAACGAAATACATTTTCAACCGAACTTGCTATCATCAGCAAAAGCTCACGCTCTCCCTTTTGGATTTCATATCAGAGCAAAAGCTTAAATCGCTCGCTCTAACCCAATATCCTCAGCAGGGAAAGGTTCTCACGAGCATTCGTGAAGGTACTGCACGATAGGTAGCGTACTATCAAAGGAGCAGGCCGACGAAATCGATTTTTCTTCTACGAACTGTTTGGCAACATTGCCCTATTCCTACTTCGCGCCCGGATCCAATACAGGCGAACCAAGTTCAACAGTAAATATTACTGTGATAAAATTAGTATTGCAAAATCATTTATGCATTTATGCGGAACTAAATTTTGATACGATAAAATTGATAACTTGTTTGGAGTTCCTTAGAAAGACTCCGAAGTATGTGCGCGCTCAAGTGCTGCCAAAAGTAGTTAAGTGTGAAAAATGTTGTTCAAGTCAACAGTGTCAATCGATTTTGAAATCGTTTTTTCTCGGTGTCGAATGTTTGGAGCCTTGTGAGTCAAGTGTACGGATCCAATCGATCGCGTTACTTTCGAACTTCGGCAGATAACCATAAAACTGTATACAAATCGATCGTAATGGTGTTTGCGATGAGAACGTAAACGAGATCAAGGTGATTCCGACATTTTCAGGGTTTTAATGGATTGGCCACAATCTATGTTCGGAAACACTTGTTCGAGCATCAGAGGAAGTGCGATATGAAGTATCACAGTGCGGCCTCTCATATCACTATCATTAAATAGCCGTCAACAAGAGCGACGTTTCTCACTTTCGATGTTCTTCCGTGTCGGATATGAAACGAAAAGCTTTTATCGCTCCGTCGATTTCGGGGAGTGCCACTCGCGGGTCAATGAGCACGAATCTCGCTGTACAGATTCCCATAGTCGAAGCGTCCATGTATTAACACGTGTACACAAATATGGATGTGTGCGGTAAATGGAAACTCTCATACAACACTGAAACTACCCATCATATTGTATTACACTGACGAACCGGCGAAAGTGTGAAAGGGAAAAAGGGTGAAGCGTGGAGGTTTGAGTCTCCACGAGATTGGGGTTAATCCACAGAGTTGTAGGTAGATGAGAAATCCACAGAATCGATACAAAGCTGTAAAAAACAAGGTTTGAACCTTCGAGGATAGCTTCTAGGGCCATCAGAGGCAAGGATCGAATGGCACAGTCTAAAAAAAGCCCCCAGTCGTCATCGGAGGGTCGAGCCAGCATGGATGTTTTTTTTCTTTCTAGTCGTTATTAGCCACAGATCGACTGTAGATTTCGTTCGCTCAAACAATCTCTGGAACAAGCTCGCGTATAAGAAACCAAAGTATTTTATTCCGTGATGATTTGAGACGCGTGTATGAGTCACGAAATGTCGTGGTAAAGTGGAAGCTCCGCCAGACGGAACAGTCGATTATTCCTAGTGGATAAAAGTCGTTCTAACATTATAAGCACGAGAACACTAAAGGAGGTCAGGTTCTATAGACTTTCGTCCTAGCAAACAAAAAAATCTGGGTTGGATCCGATGGGGGCTTTTAGATTAGGGTCTCTTGCTTCCGGTTCAAGTCCCACAGGGAATAATTCTAGTCCTGTATATCATTGCTCTCACAAGTCCCACCGACGTGTCGGTGGAGAATCTCGAAATTTTGAGGGAACACTAGCTCCTACGAGATTTCGTTTTTTTCTTTTTTTTTTTTTTTTCTTTTTTTTAAGCCTCGGAGGAGCTTGCATGTGTGTGAGATTCTAGGTCAGATCCTTAACAAAACATGCACAACAGAGAATTAATGGCTCATCGTATTTATAGATTTAAAAAATCCATTCGGGACTCGTGTACTTCCGGTGAGTCAATCAAGTGTCTACCCAAGCCAATTGTTTTGGCCAACTGAAATTTTTTTTGAAATAATTTTTCTACGGTCTACCGAGTGCCACTTTGCATATCGAATGCTTCGAGCGGGTCTTCGTCGGGGCCGTCTCATCCATGGACAATTGACGTTCGCTAGAAAATCGGCATGATCATTTGTGTTTTTATATAGAATCGTGAATGATGGTGCGACAAGATCACAAGAGACGGTAACCACATATGAAAGTTGTAGAATAATGGTGAGTTTGTAGAAGGACCGAAAAGGTATTTCACTCACCGATGGCATCAACTGATCGGTCGATCTGACCCTCGTAACCTTGTTCCTGTACAGTATCCTCTTGACGAGTTTCTCCATAGGTTGATTCCACTTCATGAAGCCGACATAACCAAGATAGAAGCCGAACAACACGAGTGCCTCATACCAGTGTATGAGATTGTCGCTAAAGAAGTATATGAGAGTCAGTAGACTTATGCTGTAGAAGGTACAATCGCGAAACAGCGGCCACCATGTGAGGGAAAGCACGGTTTTCGAAAATATGGCGCACATACCGATGACAAACAATATATTAAATACGGCGGAACCGACGATAGTGCCGATACCGACATCATCAAATGAGACGAAAACCCCAATAATTGAGGTGAATAATTCAGGCGCGGAACCACCGGCGGCCATAAACGTAGCGCCCGCAACGTCATCGGCAATCTCAAATTTTTCAATAATAACATCCAACGAGGGTACGAAAAATTCATCACAAACAATCGCCAACGCGACGAACATGTAAACAACTCCGAGTACGTGGAGTATAACCGCTCCGTGTCTACGCTCTTCGAGGGTAAAAAAGTCCCTTGGGAAAAGAGGTGGTTTTTCTTCACCATGATGATGATGATGATCGAGGGTGCCGTTCATCGAGTCGTCCACGCTGGAGCTGTTGCCCCCACCGTTCGAGATGGATATACTCGAATTGATGAAACTGCCGAAAGGCACGGTCGCCGAAAGTGGCGATGTCGTACTTAAACCCGGCATTACTGATGGATTGTTCGGCGATGGTCTATGACCTCGGGTTGAAGTTGTCGTGATTGCTAATACGACAGCCAGGCTGGTTAAGATTCCTCGGACGAGTTGTACACGATTGAAACAATTGACTCTCGTGCGTGGAACAATTTTGCAGGTTGGCCCACCGCCACCGGATTCCCTTGTACTCGTCCTTCCCGTCATTTTTCCTATTATCCGGATATCCGACACTTGACGTTGCTCGTACGAGTTGTGCCGCGATATTCCTCTTTACTTGGACCCGCGCGATGGCGTATCCTCAATCGGCTATCCCCAGGGAACGAGAAAAAAATCGTTCGCGACCAAGACTTGGACGTTTAACCCTCAAAAGGCACGTCCGAATCCCCTTCTTGTTCCCCCTCGAGAACCCTCTCTCTCCCTCGCTCTCGATCGCTCCTCTCTTTCTCCCTTTCTGCTGCGACCCTTCTTCCTCCCTGGGCCAAAGAAACCTCCGCTAGCAGCTCGAATGCCCGACGTCGAGCCTCTCGAGCCACGTATCAAGGATTTCGCCGATGATGTATGCCATGCCCTCTCCTCGCCATAACGATGTTCCTTTCTCTCATTCGCGATATTTTACGATGGTGAAATAAGAGCTCTTTATAACTCGATGTTGCTCGATAATGCAGCAATTTGAATAATTTTTATTTGGTGTTAGCTTGAACCGAGCTTTTTTCCGAGCTTTTCCCGTGCTTTTTGTAAGCTCCGGCAAATTATTCACTTGGATATTTCACGCGGGGGCTGTACGTCACATCATTTTTTTACCCCTCTTTCTGGCCACTCGACGTTTTTGCACTCGTCACAACTCCCCTGGTGCACAGACACCCACACAACACACTAGTTTTGTCGCACTATTTCGGTAATATTTTTTCCACGGATTACATTTTGAGCTCGTGCTAAATTTGCCCGCACTTCCTTGATTTGCAGTCTTTCGAGCCACAATGTCCCTCGTACATAAGGCCCGTCTATATATAAGTATTGAATCGATTAAATCGCAGTTTACGAGCTTCGCATATGAGGGAGGATCCTTTCTCTTTCCCTCCCTTAATGTATTAATAGATAGATAGATAGATAGATTTATATATATTTATATATGTGTGTGCATGTGTATGTATATATAAATGTATATATATATATATATCTTTTTTACTTGCCTCGATCCTTCATTGCCTGGATGTTTGTCGTCAACTTTAGCCAGAGCAATTTTTACGAGTCCTCTGCGTTCTGTTTTTTCTCTCTCTCTCTCTCTCTCACACTCTTCCCTCTTTTTATTCAACCTCTCGTAACAACTTGCTCCTCGAATATAAAGTCGCTCGGTTGCATGTTAAACGTCCAAAATAGATATTGTTACTTGGAAAAAACGACTTTCTCACACACACACACACATACAGAGGAGGAGCAGCAGAACGGCGCCCCCGCCGCGATGCCCGCCCGCTGCACACTGTGGTAAACCTAGCCCGTTACTACGTTATAGTCCTCCTTTTCCATCCTCGCTTCACGTCGCTCCACCCTGACCGAGACTCGGCTCCATCGGGTAATGAGAGTCGAAGAGGAACTATCAGGGGTAGAACTATCTTTTCATCCCTCTTTTCTCCATCTCTCTGCTCTTCCCTCTTCTTTTTTCTCTTCTCTCTCTCTCTCTCTCTCTCTCTCTCTCTCTCTCCGTTGCTCTTTCACTCTCCCGAGGCTCTTCCTTCTGGTATAAGACTAAAGGGGGTGTACTATTCCTTTCTCGTTTGCCGCACGCGTCCTCGCACGCGCTCATCACCCCTCTTCGTTATTTTGGGGTTGTCCTGTTTCCACCCCCACGCTCAAACTGAATCGTCTTCGTTGCACCGCCATCTGCCGTGTTACACGCGAAATACTACGTTATAAGGGGGGTTGCGAAAAATACTAAAGTGGTGGAATCAACATATATACCCATTAGATACATCTGTATATATATACACATCCATGTTTGTGTGCTCAGATACATACTACAAGAATTATGTACACGTACACACACCTTCATATATATTGTGGGAGGGAAACGAGAACGCGAATTCGCGGGTGCGCACTCCCTCGCGAGCAGCCGAGCCAAGCAAGCACCCCTCGCCGGGCCACCCGCTCGATATCGGAGACTCAACTCTACAACTCTACTCCAGAATGCCGAGGCTCCATATACCCTACCGATCCATGTACTTTCAACATATATACTCACTAATATAAGTGCTGTCACATGTATAGATGCCTATAAGTATGCATATACCCTCGTCTCTATCTATGTACAGAATACACAGACTTTTGTACACACTTGCATTTAGGTGTGTCGATCCTTTATGTTGAGACGTACTCTTGGGTGTCACCTGAATCTACGAAGCACGTTCAATTCTTGACCACAGCAAACCCCCGTTAACGTCAATTCATACGCGCCCGCGCGTCTTCAACTCCCTTGTCTTTAACACCCGTACACGCACGTACATATCATTATTTATTTGTCTTTTTATTCCACGCAGACTCGTTGTGATTTCTATATTTATTGACAATTCGTCGACATAATTAATGCTTTGTTTTACATACGCTTCTGTGCCATTATTTGACACGCTGTCAAGATTGGATAAGAAGCATTTAATTTCCTGTTGAATTTATATATTACTGTTCATGAGGAAACATATTTTTGAGAGCATCTTCAATTTAATTTAAGAAATAATTTCTTAGTCCGAAAAACCGAAGGATCCGTGATTATCGAATTGAAAGATTTTAGCATTATCGGAAATCGGAAGGAAATTATCTGCTTGAGATAATAAGAAGCGCGGAGCGTTCTACACGCAAGAACGTGATATCAGTCGCGGCGTGCGACGATCAAGGTTAAATCCCCACGCGAATAGCGTACATTTGCGAACATCGTTCAGTAGAATTTCCCTTTATTAGGTCAGCCGGGAGTAAACAAGAGACAGATTCAACTGAACTATTTGTCACTCTTTAGTGCCTTTGACAAATGGAAAATAATCTCTCTTCGTATAGTTTAATGCTTTATCAACCCCAAAAGGTCGGCTGAATCATTATCAATTAATACAAATGAAGTTTGTTGGATCAATATTTAAATCGCTCATCGCGAAAAGGAATGCTTTAGATTCCATCAACAGCGTTTGTTTGTTTATTTAACTACTTAGAACACCAGGACTTTAGATGGATTTTGATAAGCGTTTGAAAAATCGAGCGCTTATCAATGACAGGATTTAGACTTTAGAACTTTGTTGTATTGTTTAATAACCGGTCGTAAAAATTTTGCATGGAAAAATAGCAAAAAGTAATTTCAACTTGGAAGATACGGGACGCCAAACTTTAAATGGGATGACACAGAAATTTATACAACGATATGACATCGGGAGCGGAGTTTTGCTGGGGTAACGTATAAATGTGGATTATTTCAAGGAATCTTGATTCAAATACACCTGCTTATCATAATACGCTCTTTTTAGTTCGAACTCGTACTCATTCGAAATCATAAACAAAGCAAAATAGAGTTTCTTGGAATAACGAAAATAATAAACGCTAATTGATCGGGCAGAGCTCTGATATACATTCTCTCCGATGGGGTTTTCGACGGCGATATAATTTCGAATATTTGACGCCCCGCGAACGTAGAATTACCTGATGCACAATTGGTGAAACCTGAAGAGTAATGGAAGTTCAACGAGAAAAGAGTGGAGAATCGTTGAGATATAATTGACGATAATGGTGCATTGTGTCACGTGCCACGATTGTTGAGCTGACGTGGGTGCTCGATAACGAACAGATCGATTAAACACATCTGTGCAGACAATCAAACAATGTATTTCAATAAACGCTCCAACACTCCGTCTTCCGTTCTCTATTGTTCACGATAGCGATTCCCATCAAGCATACTTGCCACTCAAATGTCTCGTAATTAGCATTGAGTGCGCAAAGTTTCTGGTATCCAGAGGAAATCTTGGTGAGTAAGACAAAAATATACCGCTAGACTGCTGGAATTGTGCTGTCGAATATATATATATATTTTTTTTTACGGGTATAGGTAAGCGATCCGGAATCTTCCCTACCATGCCAAGGTCCAAAGTAACATATAGAAACTGACCGAAAGAAATATGAATGGATCATATTTGCGATTGCTTTTGGCAAAGAAGACATTTCGGTCGAGGGGAATCGCGTTCATTGCTTCCTATTAATTTTAGTCAACAGTCTCTTGATTGCATCCTCGACGGTGTCCCGCGATAGGACCGATGCATATTCACCGTAATTAGTATTTATTTTACCGATGTACGAATTTCTACCGACGTTGGAAGATCCTGCGCGGAATACAATTGTGGCCTACTTCTTATATACATACAAGAGTTAATTGGAATTCCTCGTGCGCTGGTTATTCCGCTGGTATATGTATAACCTTAGGGTGCTCAATTTTCACCAGAGCCCTTTATAA
This sequence comes from Venturia canescens, assembly GCF_019457755.1. NCBI lineage: Eukaryota > Metazoa > Arthropoda > Insecta > Hymenoptera > Ichneumonidae > Venturia > Venturia canescens. The sequence continues at coordinate 13,273,329 of NC_057427.1, forward strand.
GCCGCGAACCACCTGGGCGGGCTCTGGGTCGGCTGAACAGTTATATAACACAAATACTCTTGCACACATGGACACGTGGCTTCGTCGTCGCGCGACACTAGTGGCCCAAGACCTTTATCGATAACAGCTATTGACCCAAATACGTTATTCCCATCAAATACTATTAAATCGCTTCGCTCTTGCATCCTTTTAAATTCATAACAAAGTCGGAGAAGCTGCGTTTCCTTGATTCTTTTTTTTTTTTTTTTTTTTTTTTACTTTCTTTTTTCATGGAACGGATACTGGGACTCTCGTCACACGACAAATATCGTTTGGAGGTTAATGTTCGTTTTTTCAATATTTTGACGCGAATCTAGTCAAGTGGAGCAAGAGAGTATCAATCGTCAATCCAACGCAGCGTTCGTTTTTTCTTCCCGACGTCTGCAAATTCCTTAAGCCAGAAGTTGGCCCTTTTTCCATTTAAAAGGATCAGATTTCGCCCTAATGGGTTAGTAGTTTTTTCCTCCACTTATCCTTAATCCAAGCTTCTACGAGGCGCTTCTTGGATCCGTTTCCGCTTAACAAAAACCATTATCACATCGTCACTGCGAGACTAAAGAAGATCACATTGTAGGTAAGATCCTTTGAAACTTGGAACGGTCATTTGACACCAAAGACGAACAGAATTTAGTTGTAACTCCCCTTAATGGTTTATATCAGGGAATTTTGTTGAGTATTATAAATTGTGGATATATAACTGGATCGAACAACACAGATCGAATACTATTTGAATGTTCTTCTTTTCTTCTTCACTCGATGGGAGACGTGTCACTCGAACCACACAACATTGGAATGATCAGCACCTGGAACTCGAGAAATATTGCGACGACGAATGTAAACAGTTTCAACTGCAACGTTTTCATTAGATTTTGATCGATGTTCGAATAACTTGAATGAAAAATATAAATACAACGTAACTGGAGTGTATTTTGTATGAAAGTGGACCACTGCTTGGCCATTTTGGAGGCGACGGAAAACCACATAGAAAGATTGCAGCGATGCTCGGCGTGGATCGAAGCCGGGTCAACGAGGTTTGAACTCGAGTCTTCATCTCCTAACCCATTTGACCCTACTCTCTGCTATCCAGTACCCAATTTACGATTGGCTCCTCGCTTGGCTCTCGAACGTGGTGCTGCTGCTTCACCATCCGAAGCCGCATGTGGCAACTTGATCGACGCGTCACACTCTGTTGTCACTGCGCAAAAGCTCTCCATCATCGACGGCCTCAACGCCTGAAGCGCTTGCGCTCCCCTCGCACTGCTTAACCGATCCGTCTGACCACGATTTTTCATTTTAATTTCTTTCACCCCTCATAGATGTCTCTAGGGATTTTCTACACGTGGAATCTTCAAATCTTCAATTCCAGCATTAACTCAAATATTGATCCACGTGGACCCGAATGAATTCGAAGAGCAAAAAAGCTACGGTCGATGACCTTTAATTTTTGTTGAAAATCAGTTGGATGGAGTTCAGTATATTGACGATCATCGACTGCTCGTATACAATCATTAGCACAAGATAAACAACCAACTGAGTTTACCGACGGTTGGTATAAAATTACTTTACCATCTCAGGATGAAACGGAAGAACGTCAATAACGTGGGGATCTTTCAAAAGCGCAAAAATATTTTTCGATCATCCGAAGAAGCTTCTTATACGATTGTTGCTTGGCCAATAAGGAGCGACGAAATTCATATCGGGCAATTCGTTTTTTTTTTATCAATAAAATTGATGGTCTCCTCAGGATTTGTTTTCCTTCACAAATCAATGCAGGATTGAAAATAATTCAATCCAGCGGATGCCAACGTTGGCAATATTGAAGAATATTAGGATAATTTATATCGTCGTCTCGCAACGATTATTATCAACGATTCTTATTTATTCAAAAAACCAGCATAAATTTTCTTTACCTTTATCCTTATATAGGTTGTCGGGCGTGCACAGGGGAAAGAGAAAAAGTTTGCGCCAAGAAGTTGAGGTTTTTCGTCCTCATGTCCGTCAAAGCTGTGGGGCGGATACAAATACCCCATGAATACATGAACAATATTTTGAATAATATTAAAGCAGACGCACACATAATACATGTGTGAAACGATGTCGACTAGGACCATCGGGGTTCGGTGTATACATTCCGCCGTAAGTAAATATAGCCATGACACCCCCCTAACAGAATTTACGGTGCGTGTACGTATATAGAAAAAAATAACATGCAGCTGCTGGAGAAAAATTTTTCTACTCTTCGTCTCGTCGATGTAATATACGGCATTGACGTTGTTCTCTGTGACGGAAATATAAACGATTCTCCGAGAGTCGATTAGAAAATACGAAACAACGACCATACGTGAAACAATCTCATGATGAAACACATTAGGAGATTAATATCGAGTTGCATACCGAAAAATATGAGATTGAAGCACCCATTGGTGTTCATTGGAAAATGAATCACGCTTTTATATCACCGTATACGTTGAGCTCATTTAGGGAATATTTTTTGCCAAAAAATAAACATATAATATCGAACAGCAGCAAGCGAATGTTATTATTTGTGTATTATTCGTGACTTTTCGTTGAATAATTACAAACGTTTCTACTACAAAAAATATCGTAAATGCTTGCATAGTCTAAAGGAAGTGTCGGAAAATTTGCACCCACGAAAATTTCAAGTGTCTAGAACTTCAAAATTCCTTTCTTCAATTTGATCAATTATCAATTTTTTAAAATGATTGTAATCGATTACTAAGGAATTTTTACCTCGAAAAAGTCTCGTTGTAAGATTAATTCCATAGATTCATTAATGAAATAAAAAGTTTTGAATAGTCGAAGTGCAAATTTGCACCAGTGTGGTGAGTGTGCTACGGGTTAAAAATCTAATACGTAGTATAATCTGAGCAAATCTCGGATCGGGAGTACCGCGGATACAGAAAAAAAGGATTTTTATTCAAAGATACTGCGCAGTTAAAATGCTGCAAGCAACAATAGTAGTATTCCATTGAATCGTCGACCTGCACTGTTTGAATACAGAGCTACGAAAATTTCTATTTTTCATCTGTCAACGGTCAAGATAATTGTTTTCGTCTTTTTACTGATAAGACAAAGTTTGGATTCATCAACCATTGCTAAAATAATTAGTTGTGTCGTCTAAAAGTTATAGAAGATTTGGAAGGCCTCGAATGAACTAGCATCGTTATCCGAATAATTCGCAGATAATTCAGTTTATGCTGAGAGAAATTTTGAACACGACGGAATGTTATGTACACAGGGAGGTCGGTGGTGAAATCCGTAGTCTAGAAGGGAAATCGTTAGTCGTCTCGGTGTGCTGTTTCGAGTTCTCAGGTTGCAAGCAGAGTTTCGTTGGGGTAACTCAACCTGACTCCTAGTTTGCCACGTTCCAACAGTAATACACCATACCTAGGAGTGAAATACTTTGTGTGATAGTACCCGATTGTCTCGAGCACCGGAAGTTCTGTTTCATCGTGATCTCGAGAATTCCGACGGTGTGAGAGAGCGGAGTCGCCGGGATGAGTTCACAGATACGCGCTCAAAATATTTCGTTGAATTTGAGGGAGTCTAGAAAAAAAAAAATTGCTCCATTACAAGTTGACTCGAATTCAACGATTTTCGTCTTTTCCAGCAAACTTTCCTGCCGGAATTTATCCATGTCTATCCAGCGGATAAATTCCCAAATTAATGGTATTATTGTGATAAAAGATTAGCGGAAAAACGTAACTTTGTACATTCGTCGGTTATCGATCAAATTTCAGGAGCTCAACGAATTCTCGATACAAAGATTCCTCATTCCTAATCTTCCTACCCAACATTCCGTTCACCGTCGAAATATGATTTTTTAATGTTTTTCTACCCGTGATAATTGCTTGCAGGTAGCTGAACAAACATTGATAATTTTAACTGAAGAAAATTGCACAACGTTGGCATGCACAAGGGAATCAAACTACCGTCCTGCTCTTACGTTGTGTAGATATATTATATACGCTTAATATTATATTATATACGTAAACGCCTAGCATATTCGAGAGGAACTCTCCGTTCTAGAAAACGAGTTATATACGGGCCAACGTGATAATATACGCGACGATATTATACGTGGTGAGAAAGATAATTGCCGATGGGAAATATCGTATAGCATGCATCATGGATCGCAACAGCGAGCGATCCTGTTTTGTGTAGGAGATATTGGATCCTGTAAAACTATCTCTTCGTTATATCATAGAGTTCAAAATGCCTGCAAGAGAATTCCACCTCCGTTTCTGTAAGCCTCAAAGCATAAGTATATCAAATGTTAAGTCACAATTTAGCCAACAGTTCGGACAGGTTGCGATTTCGGGTTCCATAATCACAACGAGTGCGTAAAGAATTTCAAATCACTCTTCTGCGCGCGGGATCACACTTCTGAATATTGATCAATTCATCGTGTCACATTAATTTCGAAGGTCGGACGAAGGTTTAATCGTAAAGTTATCGGTTGTCGGCTCCCGGATCGTATTTGAATGCCGAGTTTCACGAGAGGACAAAATTTTACATTTATATTCGCATTAGCGTCAGCTCAAATTCATGATAAAAGTCTGACGTTTGTTGGATTGAGCGTGACTGTAATCCCAAACATATAATTCTTAAGCTTCACGCTCTACTCGATCATTCACAATCGAATTATTCAAACATTCAGACACACTTTCGCGGCTGCGTAAAGTGCATTTCGTAGAGGCAAAAAAATACAGCCGATTTTCAACTCAAAAGGTATTGTTCGTATATATCTGTCGTTTGGATTCGATCCTTATCGTTACGTCATCGTTTCCATAAACAAGGATCCGAATGGAAATCGGTTGAGGATGCATGATACGTTGATTCTCACCTGGTTACACGTATCGAGGCTAAAACTGCACTATTATTATAACGACACCAGTGTCCACCGTCTCTGTTGTCATGGCCGGTTGTGCGATGTTAGCACACCGAATGTTTACACACCCTGGAGGTACCATGCTATCCAATCAGTAGCCCACCCTCAGCCTCCTTCCTTGATGCAGCCTCCATATCTGATCCATCGTTTGTCAGTTTGTTTGAGACCTCTCCTGCTGTGAGCCATGCTGCGTTTCGTACAGAGGGAAACTGATCGTATTTTCTGTCAAACATCTGCGTGGTTGCGGTAACAACAAATTTTCAACCGAACAATTTTTCCGTAATACAAATGTCGCTGAAATCAAAAGCCACAACGTGTTTGCAACTTTTGCTAAAAATAACTTGGTGGATTGCCCGGCCGAATTTTGACATCAAACATCTGTCGAGGCTTCGATAGAGCGGCAGAAACCATAACTGTATTAATGCTTTACTCGGAACTGACTCGTGCCTAGAAACAACATTGCAAATTTCAACGATCCATTTTGACTTGCCACCGGTACCCTTCCTCTCCCTGAAAGCTCTCCCGCCTCATTACATGCAATTCCGGATACTTTATAATCATCCGTACAAACTGAACACACATGCGAGCCACTTTTGTTTTCAACTTTCAATTTCTTTTTTAATTTCCTTAATGAGATCATGCCCACCACACGAGCGTTGAACAACTGAATTTTTTGTCATGATAAGGGATTGGTGCTATTATATTCTCTCAAAATTTATAGATTTAAAAATTAACATAACTAATCAATTAGTCCGTTGTAATTATCAATTATATAAAAAAAATATCATTAGTAGTAAAAATTTGACTAGTTAACTTTTTCATTTGGCAACTTTGTTGTTGGTGGAGAGATATATCTACCTTGCCAACGGTAAACTGATAGCTTGTCACTCACATATGACTTGATACACATAACCAACAATTTATTTGAATTTGAGGTTACGTCATTATTTGTGATTACAAATATTTTTGTTATCACAATATTTGTATAAATATGAACAAAAAACATTTTTCTATTAATTATACCGAGAAAGTATACACGCCTGTACAGTACCGATACACTAATGTAAGCACGTCACAACTAAACACGATATACGTCGATATACATATATATAAACAGCTGATAGAGCGGCGTTGCCGATGTCGTACCAAACCTAGTATTCAACGATTCATCGTGAGCGATAATCGTAGTTAATTTATGATTTCATTCTTAAAGTTTCGGTGACCTGATATTTTTATAACGCCATTAACAAGATAAATGTTCAACGAATACGTATATGATTTAATTTTTTTTTTTTCCAGCATTTACGATCCCTTAAATTTGATTGAAAAATCACGATCCATTTACTGCCACTACGATGTCCAATTTTTAATACTTATTTTCTTGCTTAAATGTTCGGTAACCTCCCCTCAATTTTTTTACCGTAATTTTCGAACATTTTTCTATGCTGTGTAAAAAAATCAGATTTTTCTGCAGATTTTTAAATAGTGGCCATGATCTCATTAAATTATGTAAATCATAATCAAATATTCGAAACTAAATATGTAATAATAAGATTGATGATTAATCAGTCGTATCTCTTCATTTTCATAAAACTCGATAAAACCGACGAACGATTCAATGAGGGTCCATCAGTTAAAATCGACGATTCGTCTCTCCATTTCACGACCAAATAAAGCTCCATTCGAATTTAAAAAATCACAAAAATCTCGTGATTTAGATACGCACTTTTAACGATGATAGTCAAATGAATGAACCTGAATAATGTTGCCTACTCAAAGCAATTACAGCTTCGTTGCTGAAACACATAAAAATTTCGTTCACTCAAATGAATGAAATTCGAATAAGCGATAAACTTCTACTATTTGGTAGGTCTGAATTGAAGATCCTCCTGTCATCAGCTAAATGTTTACTGCATCATCGATGATTTCTCGTGTACAATGTTAAAAATACTTTTCGTTAGTTTGGAAAAAATTAACGTAGCGGAGGTCTTTCGGGACGTTAAAAAATGGGATTCTCCGGCGTCGACGAGGTTACGGACATATATCATAGAGAGGAAATATACGTTTCTAGAAGTACACCGGTTGGCAAAATAACGTGGTAGGACCGCTGAAGAGCTCTTATAAAAAGTCAAGCAAGCGTTGATTTTCCACATCGTCGGATGTTTTACCCGCGTCTAGTTCTCCTCGAGTGTGCGGTAAAATTCCTGATAAATTACCGAAGTGCTCCGAGTCGGTGAAACGTGAATACCAGCTCTGTCGTCGTTGGCGGAGGGGCAGAGGAACGATGAAGTAAGGAGAGAAGCGAATGTACCAGTGAAATGGTGAAAGAAAGAGGAAAAAGGAAGATAATACGGAGGCGGAAAGACGGGATATGGAGGAGAGAATGGGACGTAGAGAAGAAAGCTATCCTACCGCCGGATCGGACATTCGAGATCCCGAAGTCGACGATGAACTCCATTTTTCAGAATTAAGATGAGATATGTCCGGGAGAGCCGTGGCCGTTAGGAAAAGCTGTATAAGGGTCGTCGGAACCACCGAGTTATATTTGTGTATGTGCGGGTTTATCTGCCTCTCTCTCTCTCTCTCTTTCCCTCGTCTTCTGTGTGGAATGTGTCGATGTGTTAGTGTGCATGTGCGGGTGGGTTGGTTTGGACGGTTGGTTGGTTGGCTGGTCGGTTGAAGGCGCCATAGAAAGGGACGAGGTGGTACGAAGCGCGCAGCCGGGTGAACGCGCAATGGCGGAAACTAGAACGATTTTAATTTGCATATTTTCCGGACGCCCAGGTAAGTCGGCCAGGAAGCACGTTAAAGTATTATATAACACGGGTCCGATGAAGAAGCCAGACTTTCCGGACTTTTGAGAGAGCCATCAGGCACAGGCACAGATAGAAGGCAACAACTGCATCAACGAATAAAACAAATGGGAGAAAAGTAAAGAGAAATATATAGGGCAGCCGGGGGGGTGGGTGGGGGGGGGGGGGAAGAGAGAGAGAGTGAGAAAGGATGAAAAAGTACAACACCATTGTGCACACGATCCGGTAAATTCGCCTGTTAACGCTAGCTGGAAGAATGTCGCTGTTGCTCTGCTCGCTTCCCGATTTTGCGCACTTCCAACTATGAAAAACACCATAATCTTGTTCATTATACGAGAGTAACACGTGGAAATGGAGAATTTTTTTCTCTTCATCCTGATTAACTCGGGACCAATGAGACTCTGATGTATAAGTTGAAATGAAAAAAATGGCACCACAAATATCGCAAGGGATAAAACAAGAGATTAACTTTTCTTTGACGACAGGCCAAGTGGTACGTTTCATCCAAACTTCTAACAGCCATAACCGTCAGTGTTGCAGAGATTCAGAGGAGGAACGTTGGAGCGATGACGGTTAATGCGAGATTTCCACCATTTACTCCGAAAGTCCCAGAGCTCTGAAGACTGGACGAACCCTTAATTTCCTTTGACTCAGGTTGACTGAAAAATTGCGTTCGAAAATGTCACAAAGACGAAAGCCGGCTTCGAAAACGTTATTCGAAGTGAAAAGTTTCATGAATAAAATTCTAGCGCTTGCCATTCGTTTTCAAACGAACATATAGCGCGGCATGTAGATTCTGGAAAAAAAAACCAACGAACAAAAAAATCTTCGAGGATCGACAGGAAAAGCAGAAGCACAAAGGGACACTAAAACCACTCACTTTTTTTCACGAACCTACGTTTTCCCATACGTGACAGGGCTTAACGAACAAATCTCGTTGAATACTGCCAGCTAAATTCAATTATCGAACGCTACAACAAATTTTCTAGTTTTGTACAATAGACACGCACACACGTGGACATGAACACAAGCTACGAAATTATACTACGGTCGAAAGAGCCTCTTTTCCCGGATAAACTTTATTATATTGCTGCAACTAATACGGTGCTCGATCATTCGGAATATATTCCGTTCCTAATAAGGTCCTATGAACGCACATGCTGCGGATTTTTTTGGTATTACGTTTTCGTGCTGTTTGATCGCAAATTAATTGCTATTGGAAATTCCCAATTCGAATAATACCACATCCAAATAATATTCGCAGCGAAGAGGATTTGATTTGTTCTTGATCAAATCTCTATGTGATTCATACTGCTCCAATAACTTTCATTCATCATATCTCAAATCCCGACATTTATTACCAAGACGCTATTCATTCAAGTCGTATATAAAATAAAAAAATATTCAAAAACCAACGTGGGTAAACGTCTTACAAAAGAAATTATAGCTTTTCAAGATGTCCACGATCCCCAAACATTTTCCACTCTCAAACAAGTATCAAAGGATGATGTATATTATCCAGTAACAATGAATTGGACCTTATCTATGCAGATCGTTGGTTGAGGCGAGTTATATATGGGCCATTCCATGCCAAATCGACCACTTTTGAACCTGGCCCCTTTTGATTTCGCTGAAACTATCTAGGTAATTTTTTTTTCACTCCACTGAAAACTTGTCCAAGAATTTTCTCAAATTTTTTTGTGCAATCAAAAAAAGTTATGAATTTTTCAATAAAATGTCTTCTTTTTGTAAATAGCTGACTTTCCCAAAAATTGACTTATTATAGGAAAGTTTTGTTTTCCAAAAAAATTTTTTTCAAATGAAATTTATAAAAAGATACAAAAATATTTTCGAAACGTTTTATTTTGCTTAAAAAAAAATCATCAATTTACCGAAACTCGGCATTTTTTAACTTTGATTCATTTTTTATTTTCGTTTTCAATTTTCAACTCCTTTACGTTAAAAACTTTCGTTTTGCATGAATATTAATGTTCGTAAATGATTTTAAGATATTTTGTATCTAATCCATAATCTATAATTAACTAATTCACGCCCAGTTGCGAAAAGCTGGTCACTCAACGACCAATTCGGGAACAACTGGACAGTATTGTCTAACAAATTTTGTGAGCTTTCAAATGAGCCTAATCTCGTTCTGATCGAGTGCAAACTGAACAGTTTATAGTGTATTTACAAAAAAATCCATTTTGTTTTGAAATTCTAGACTTTTTTTGAGTTGAATAAAGAGTTTGAAAAAATATGGAAAAATCTTTAGTGTGGTGAAAGAAAAAATAATATACTATTACCAAGTTTCAGCCAAATCGAAAGGAGTCGATTCGACATGGAATGACCAAAATCCAAGCCGACATTCTCGTATGTATTGAGCTACTCATATATACGAGCGGCCCTTCATGACGGAACGTTTCCTTGCATTTATAGTCCCGTGTATACCGAGACGTACGCGGAGAAGAAGAGGGCAGAGGGTACGAAAGCTGTGGACTATCGAATGCTCATAAATAAGTACAGAGAGGATAAGAAAGAGAACGTGTATATGGCCAGTGCAAAGACGAAATAAAAAAAGAGAGAAGACAAGAAAGAAGCGTCAAAAAAAAGGAGACGGAGACCCCGAGGGACTCGGCTACTAACTTGGAAAAAGTGCTATGGGAGGGGTGCGAAAGGCAAGAGCCTCACGAAGAAATCCCTGGTGGAGTGACACTGCCGCGGGCCTAGATAACGCGCGGGGACCCACATAATACGACGGTTATTCAAAAATTCTTTTCGACGTAGAGCCCTAACGCAAATGTGAGAGGCACAGAATTATGGACAGAGAGAAAACGGAGGAAAGTGAGAAAGACACTTTTTCCTGCAGAACATGAAAGAAAAGGGTGGTTCGACAGAGGAGGAGAGAGCTAAACCGCCAATGCTGTCTTGTCATACGATGTAGCCTTTTGCTCCTCCTGATGTTCTGCTTTTGACGTTGTGACGTCACTTCTCCCCCCGTCCCCAAGCCCCTCCTTCACTCATGTCAGATTCGTCGAGGCTGTCGTATATATAATAGTGGCTCCGACTAACCTCTCACCGCAGACTGTTTAACCGTTTGTACATAGTGTATGTACCTTTACATATACGTATACTTGTGTATATATTTGTTTATGTATTCTTCATTCTTTGCCCCCTGAATACACGAAAGACACTAGGCAGAACGAAACCGAACTTAGGGCCAGCTACGAAGCGGGAAAATATTTATAAACTTCTTTCTTCTTTGCTGGAGACGTGGTTGGACCACGATGGGTGAACCCCTCGTCGTCGCGTCGCGTCGCCGTCGTCGTCGTTCTCGTCGTCGTCGTCGTCGTTTTCGAGGTCGAAAACGGCTGCTGCGATGCCGGGAGATCTAACGTGTAGATATACACAATATACATGTATATAAAAATGTGTATATATATAGAGATATTCGCGTGCAGCTACTTGACGAGAAGAAGCCAGCATCGTCATCAGTATACAGTGGAAACACCAAGAGCAACACTGCGGGGACAACACACTCTCTGGATACTCTGGACGAGAGAACCTCCTCCTCTTCTCAAGTCCACGCTGTCTTTGAAACTCTTTTCACCTTTCCTAGTTTTATTCTCCATCCATGTTTTCTTCTTACTTCTCCGTTGACTCGTTACTCCAGTCTTCTTCATTTTTTGTTACTTCTATTCGTTTGCCCCACAGTCGAGTGAACTTGATGTTGAGTGAATTCGTACGATAGATAGGAACCTCGAACAAGTATCTTCAATTAAAGTAATTGTAATGAAATGATGGAAATTCAATCGGAATCGCTCTTGAAAATGCTCGCTTCCAATGCACCCGGAGCACGAACGTCTTCATTTACTTTTTTCCAGTTTTTTTTTCTTTTTTTTTTCTTCTTTTTCTTTTCTCAAAACATTCTCTATTTCGAAGGACTCTTCAACCGCAATTCCATAGAATCGGATCTCTGCGGGTTATTTTTCTCCATGAGATACATCTCGTAAACGAGTTTAAATCCGATACACACTTCGATAGGAGGTGACACCAATGAGAGAGGTGAGCCACAGACATGAGGCGGCTTCCGAACTCTTGATGCTCGAGATGCTCTTGGCGTTTTAGGGGCGACTGCTTCAAGCCTATTTAATTAAAGCGACAAGTACCTTTGACGAGATTAATTTTCTTTTTTCTTTTTTATATACATCACAAATCCTATGTGTATAAAATACGTATATAGCTGTAAGGGAATATGGGGCAAAATGGACACTTGAGGATTTAAGCAAATTTTGGCGATGAGCATATGGCCTTTCAACCATGTTTGAGTCTCAAAATGGATTGCCTGCATTTCCTAGTTTCCTGCATTTCGTGAAAAAAAATTTCGAGGCAAAACGGACCGAGCCTCTCGGAGGCGTAAAAATCGAAAAACCGACATTTCTCGAAACACAAACGTCCAAAGCGACGGTTTCCGAATAGAATCTTCGCCTTTGGAAGACGTTTCTTGCATTTTTTGCCAACAGTTGCATTTGCTTTCCTCCAAAGACTGGATCAGCTGTGTGAAATGCAAGACATGGACCCACACCTTGTATACAGGTGTTGATGACGACGATATCAGTTTTGAGTGCGATTTTTGTCAAAAAGAATTTAAAAAAAAACATTTATTTGCTCTAAAACTTGAATTTTGTGTGTATTTCATCCTAAAATTCAACAATTTAAGTTAATTTAGGGTGAGAACATGGTTTCGATCTAAAAGAAAAATTTCATGAATTTTATAAAGTTTGACCTCCTTGTATGTATCCCCCCCCCCCCCAACCCCCCACCCCATGTGACCAATTTTCCTCAAAATTCACCAATTTAGGCTAATTTTGAGCAAAAAAGTAGTTTGTGCTCGAAAAAAAAATGAATGAATCTTGAAATATTTCAGATTTCGAATGGTCCGTTTTGCCTCGTGTGTCCATTTTAGCCCACGTTCCCCTGCATCTCATTTGTTCTCTTCTCACCCCAAGACGTACTCAACATCCGTCCCCAAAAGATATAATATGCCACTACACGTTCTCCTATCCTTGAAGTACAAGGAAATAGAAACTCTTGAAAATACACTGATTAAACAAATATTGCGGTGAATTCGTGTCGTAAAGCCACGCAATACGCAGTATTGGAATCAAATACAAACGGATCAATGAAAAAAGTGGAACATAAGAATGATAATTGGTCACCACTGTATTTGTAATTCATCGTTTGATGAACGTTAATTTTGCGTGCGTACGTGATGAACGTAAACCAACTGATATTTAGCATGAGTTCACATAAAATGAACGTTTCGTACTTTGTATGAGCACGTTGAATGAAATACGATTCTGGAGTTCGACAAACTACTTTTGTATCGAATCGCGAGGACGAGGCCCAACTCACGCTTCATTTTTCATCAGATTAAATTCATTTTCAGATGTGATTTTCCTGTCGAGATCGCCGGTTGTCTGTTATTGTCAGACGCTTATCCAGTTTATTCGGCGATCGTGCATTTATCATTCTCGTAAACGAACTATATATTTCACTCTAATATTTTTATTACTATCAGTAGACGACACTGCTAGGATACATCCATCGTATATATACCCATACATGGAACAGTGCAACTACCTTAGCGCCGACGAACTCACACGTTACATGGACACGTATATATTTATGTGTCTGAAGGAATCGTTGGTTGAGAAGAAGAGAAGGAGAGATATCAACGGCTGCTGGAAGGGATTTTCCAAGAGTTCTGAAAGTTGGTCGGAACGAAAATTTTGCAGAAACTCTCTTATACCCTTCGAGGATCTCTTTCGCACGAGGTTACACACGGGCATCAGTAGGTGGGCGTTTTCCTTATACGTTCTACGTTTATATATTATTCATACATACATAGATTCGTGTATATTCACGCATGTATGGCTGCTTGCTTGTATGTGTGTGCTCCTTACTGGAAATAGTACATAGAAGAGACTCGGTTTACCTGGAGCACTATTCGCATTTCAATTTTTATCTTATTCCCCGAATGATCAATTGCCGAGCTCGTTGGTTCAGCCTCCCATACGACACTTATCTACGAGCGAAAAAAAAGAAGATCCTTTTTATTCGATCGTCTTATTTATAGCTGGCTTAAATCTCTGATATACTCGTATTTCAGCTTCGCGAGCAATGTCACAAGATTTTTCAAGTGTTTTTCGACACCGAGATCCGTGCGTCTCGTCGGGAAGAAGATACTTCGGAATTAATATATCCCATGTAGGGTTTTACAAAGGGCCCAAGATCGGCCCAGTACCGGCAGCCACCACTCCGATCTTGGCGCGGTAATGGCAGCCAAGACTGGCGGGATGATGGCTCAAGCACGGATGATAACTTCGGCCCGTTACCGATTGCCGTTCTTGGCCCAAGATCGTCAGCCAATTGCTGATACATTATAATGGCGCATCAATGGCAATAAACTGGGAGCTTTCGATTAAACACTTTTGCAAGAAAACGAAAAACATGACAAAATTTATTTTTTTTTCACTGTGTATTGGATTTTCTAATGTTTGTGATCTCAGACCCTTACCGTTCCGAGATTCTGAAATCAATTATATCGAAGAAAAATGTGTACACATGTGGGATTCGATCTACCTACCTACCTAACACGCTCTAACTTAACGGACGCACGCTACCTACTAGACCAATTCGTCATTGTACCAACTGTGTCATAAAATTCTTGATATGTTGCAAAGGATGTTTCGAGTGATATATATGGTGATTTCGAATTGTTTGAGTGACCTACTTTGAGTTTTGTTACATAAAAAATTGTAATACTAAATTTTGACGATTTACAATAGAATAAAAAATCTATCTTACACTAAATTTATTGATATAGCAATGGAAGTTTTGATAAATTTCTTTACATCAATGAGTTTTAATGAATTTCTCTCAGTGATAAAAGCTTGGATCATATTTTTTGTAAAAATATCTAGATCAAATTTCTTTTCCGGCAACAATTTTGATGAACACTATTTCTAAGTGATGACTGTGTTGGTCAAATTTGTTTACCGCAACAGTATTCATGAAAATTTCTTACTTGCAGCGATGAAAGTTATGGTTTCATTTTTGGTGTAACGCAGGAAAGTTTTGAAAACATATTCTTTCAGCGATGAAAATTTTGATGAAATTTCAATATTTTACATAATCATAAAAATTTTTATCTCATAGCGGAGAAAGTTATGCCTAAATTTTTGAGTAGCAAGAAAGTTTCCAAATTTTGGTTACTGTAGAGAAAATGTTTCCAAAATTTTCCTGCTACACAAAAAATTAAAACATATAACTTTCACCGCTGCAAGACAAATGTTTATAAATATTGTTGCGGCAAGCAAATTTAACCAGAACTCTCATCGCTTGAAAAGGAAGTTATCATCAAAGTTGTTGCCGGAAAAGAAATTTGATCTAAATTTTTGTACAAAGAAAGAAATATAATCCAAACTTTCATCACTGGGAGAAATTCATTAAAACTCATTGGTGCGAAATGGGCCCTCTGATATTGCACTTCTATTGACAAATTTAGTAATACAATAGTATACAGTCATCGGCCCAAAAATGGTCCAAAACTGGTAAAATTCGCTTGGCCAATGATTGGTTACCATTCATGTGCCAAGTATTGCATTTTTACCGGGAAATATATAGTAAAAAATATTCAAGGTTTTCGGTCATCAGCCGATAATGGCCCAAGACTGATAAAGTTCGTTCGGCCGATCATTGGCTACCATTCAAGGGCCGACTGTCGGTTGCATATTGGCAAAAATATTCTTTTTTTTTATACGGCAGCCAATAAACGCCCAAGGACGGGGCCAAGCTTGGCAAAATATACTCGACAAGCCATGCGTGGGCCAAGCATTGGCCCTATTGTCAAGCTTGGCGTTTCCTACATGGGATACTGCAGATTCTCGTTGCGCCCGAGGATGCTGCCTCTTCAACGTGTATACATATGCAGCATTTTTTGTATGAATTTTGTAACACGAAACATGGGATTTCTCAAAATTTTTCAGAGCAATTCAGCTCAAGTTTGAATACTTTTTAAAGTTCATTTTTTCATCTTACACCATGACTCGAGATATCGTTCTAGCCTCAAGTGACCCCAGGACGAGGGTAGTCCCTTATTCTCGGCTGCTTCTCGAGGGTGGAATCACAGGGTGCATTTTCTCAACGTCTTTCCACTACATAATATACCCTGTCCCCGTGGATTCGTAGGAGTGTACATAGGTAACTAAATTCGCATGCAAACACAAACAGATTCACGTTGCATGTATACGCGTATGTAGTACATACGTATAGACGTGGGCATTTACATGCACATGTATATACAAATGGGTAGGTAAATTCGTGTATACGCTAGACGGAAGAGCAAGGGGGAGATGGGGGAGAGACTATTCTCAAGCATTTCGGTGATTTCTTGCTCAGTTTCTACAGCAAGAAGGAACATCACGGTCTCGCAGAACAACGCTGGGCTCACGTAAGATTCTAGACGCCGGTGAGTTTCGTGAAACGGAGGAGCCAAGGGAAGAGAAGAAGAGAGGAGAACAGAAAAAAATCCGCCCGCCACAGCGGAGCCGTGAGGGCCGAGAGGATCGTAGTTCATAGTTTCACCCCTTTCCACCTATTCATCCCTCGCAAGCGCAACCTCTCTCGTTCTTTATCGCTCCACCCTTCCCCTCCTTGGACGCTTCTCTCTTACCATTTACTTTAGCCTTATTCGAACCCTCTTCTTTCTTCTCGCTTCCACCTTTCGTCACCTTATACCTCACCGCCTACCCTTCATGAGAAATCTCGCTCTTCCTCTTTTGATGCTTAACGTCTTGAATTTCATGGATATCGAATTCCGCAACGACTCGTACACGTACATACCCCCGCCGAGGGCGTCTGCGTCACTGTATACGTGTGCCTTATATTATGTCTAAGACTTTGCATGCAAAACTCGTCCCCTAATTTTCTTTTTTTCTTCGAGTAATCTTCCCGTTCGACCTCACTTTTTGTGGGCTCTTGCAAATTCCTGGATTCTACTTGGACCCGTGACTCGCTTATTTGAGGATGAATGGCATTAAGAAAAATTACTCCGACCACGGAATATATGGTGCGAATCCATGAATTCGGCTCCCTCCTTTATTCTTTTTATTTTTTCAAAAGTCATGAATTTTCGTAACATTTATCGCATCCCAGTGGATACGATGATACGAAAAGGATCAGTATTACGGCGCGGTAACGACGTTAGCGAAGAAAATGCAGATATAACTGTACTTGTAAAATAGACACGGATGTAGAGAAAAATCGGAGAGAGATCTTTTATTACAAAAACATTGATTATGTAGTAGGTGCGCTAGGAGGTTCTCCGGACCCAGGGGTTTCACTTTGTGAGACCTGAACTGTTAATAATTAAGTTTCCAATTATATATAAGAGCCCGCGAGCGTTTACTAAGAGAGAACCCAAAAAGCTGAAAAGTTCCTTTTTTCCTAGTGGTTCTCCTTTTCTGTTTTTTATTTTCATGAGAAAAGGAGAACAACTGGGAGAAAAGTTGGAATAAGGACTAAAATAGAACCACGAGTCAGCGACGAGTGCATTTTATAAAATCGTTACTCATTCGTCGCGCGTTATTTCTGTCCTTATCAACAAGTGTGCAATATACTCGCGATGGATGAGAATGAAAAATTTGATTTTTCGTTACAGAAGAGGGCGAGGGTTGTTTTTGGGAGTTTATAATTGGAAAACCCGAGGCTGCGAAACTCTGAACGCTCCTTGACTGGTAGTGTGCTTTTCATTTTCTACACTCTAACTTATCTGCTGTGGCGGCGGCGTCGTAAACTGTATGAGCTCGGGATAACATCCTCGCTTCCCGTTCTTCATCTCCTCAATCCAAACGCCATTTAAATGCAGCTACGAAATCTCTCCTGACAATAGAAGACAAACAAAAACGAGGAAATTTCCATACACCGTGTATTCAATCAATGTCGTCCTTTATAATCAACGCAAACAATCGGCTGTTGTGCATTTGAATGGGAATCGGATGAAACACGATAAAATTCTTAGAATAATATTGTGGAATCCAAGTTGAGTCAGCTATACATCGAATCTCGATCAATTCTATTGAACCCGTCGAAATAAAATGTAGAAATTCCTCATGCAAATGGTTCTTTTAAAATTTTCCACTCGATTGGCTAAATCGTTCCTTTCCCAGAGAATAAAACTTCACGTCCTCGAGAAAAATTCAACCTTAAAATTTGTTATGTTAACTAACAATAAAGTTGTTTCAATAAACGAAGCATCTTTTGTTGACATTTCTCCAAAGTATGCAGCATTGATTAAAAGGGTGGAGGGGAAAAGCATTTTGCTCCAATGAATGATCATCGCGTCATTCTAGCCAACAATGCTGGAACTGAAACAACAACAACAATAACGATGACAGTTATGACTCTCGTTCGTTCGTTTTTTTGTCATTCTACATTCACATCTTGAAAAGTCTTGTCGGAGATGCGTTGATGAAACCAAGGTGCTTTCAAGCCCATGAGGTTAAGTACACTCTCGTCTTTCCTCTCGCGCCCTCCTCGTGTTTTCTCATAACACTCTCCTGTTGAAGGGGAGGCGGGTGGCGCCAATATCAGAGAGCGCGTTACCTTGCGCAACCTCCCCTCGCTCGTTTCACCACAAATATATATGTATATTGAGAGCTCGTGCCCGTATATACGCATTTATATAAATATATCCAACTTCAACGTACCTTTGTATATAATATACAAATAGGAAAGGTATGTGCATGCACGTATATTTGGATGTGGACGAGATTGGTGAGACACAGGGTCGGAATGGAGGAGATTTAACGAGTGGAGAATCGACGATTTACGCCCTTTTGTTTAAGACCGAGCGATACAGGTATATTGTTCGATCCGCCCCAGAACGGTGTGTGAGGGTACAGTCGCGGGAGAGATTGTGGTGGAATGACGGAGCATCGTCAGGCCGCGGAGAGGCGGCGGGAGTGGACCAGTCGGAGGAGGGGTACAAATGCGGGGGCGACGGAGCGAGAGAAGCGCGTAGGAGGAGATGGTTCTCCTTCGAACGCGAGAGTTCTCGCGGCGCAACGAGCGAGCACGGAGCTTTCGCCGGAGAGTCGAGCCTCTCGAAGAGCTTTTCTCCCTCGTTCTTTTCATCAACTGTGCTTCTCTCATGTCCCCTTCGGACAAACGCGTTTCGCTATTTCTTCTTGCACATTAGTTTTTCGCCAACATACCGTGGGTGGGTGCGTGCGTATGTGTTTGCGGGTGCGTGTCTGTGCTTTTTTTCGTGTGTCCATGTGCGTGTGTTACATTTGCACGGTTTTATCTGGGACAAAGCTGCCGACATCGAAAAACCCCGATGAATGGTTAGTTGCTTAATAATAATCGTTTGATTTTAATTGGCTGTCGCGATCGTCAACTCCTCTACGAACCGTTCGATTCAGTTTCAACGTAGATGTCTTCTCAAACTTTCGTTAGCGATAAAAAGCTCTGGGAAAATCACGAGTGAATCGCCTTTGAGTATGCCCCCGTGAATAATTGTGGCTTATAAAATCGTCACATTAATTCCATGATTTTGAATAAAGGTGAGAAGTTGCAAGAGGATCCTTCCGAGGAGGGCAATGGGGAAACCCGTCACAGGGTAGTTGAGCTCGTTCACGCTTCGCGACGGTGAATGTCAAGTGAAAGATTAAGCACGAGAGTCTTATCATTCACCTGACTTTCTATACGGGTGCATTTACATATATACGTCCTATACATTTATGTAAACACAAACTAATATCTGTTTATATTCTCCCTTCATGGGGCTAAGTAAACATATTATTTACGCAAGTTAAATATGCATTATGCGAGGAAACGCGAAAGAAACACATTGAAAGAAAGAGACTTTTCATATACAGACGACAAAAACGAGGAGAGCAACCGAGGAAAGAATTGTAAGCGCAGATGCAGATGAGAAAATAGCCGACGGAGAGAACGTTGAACTCGGTTGACCGAAGAAATATATATATATATATATATGTCTATATATATAATCACGCTTTCAGGAGAAGGCAAGTTGAAAGAAGGAAGAAAATTCAAACTTTCCATCCAAGATGGTCCCGCTTATTGCGTTTTATTTTCTTTCTCATTCTCTTACATTTCTCGATACCGGTAATTCCCATTTTTTTCTTAACGCCACAACACGTGATCGGATGAAATTTTCGGCATGGTAGGAGGTGCTTTTCTATTTTTCCATTGCAATTTACACTCGTTCAATATGACACGATATCGCACACGAATCGAAATATTTGTTTGATGAAATATTTTTGATTATTTATTTTTTATGCTACATCACAGCAGAGCGGAAAAATTTGTTACGGCAATTTCCAACTTGTCGATATAACGCTTAGGGATTCTTGAAAGATTTTTCCATTGGAGCATTTGTTTTCGACTTGTTCCATTTTAAAATTAATTACTCGTTCGCAGACAACCCTTGAGGGAAGGAAAAATTCTTCCCTACGAAATGAACCATAAAATAAAGGAGGCAATAATGCAATAACGAAATCGTTGATGTGCACAGTTTTAGTTTAACTTTCTCAAAGTCTCAGCATAAATTTCGAACCGAATTCCTGAAACAATTTTCCAATTAACTCACGCTCATAGATTTCAGAATGGAATTCTGCTCCTCGAGAACGGCATACACGCATATACACTTCGTCAAACAAGCTCCACGTGGGGCTTGACGAAGACGAACAATCATTGTTATCTGCTGCCGATAAATAGGTCCGTTTACTAGGTGGATAGCGTTTTTTAAACACAAAAAAGCTTCATCAAAACAGAGACCATTTTTTAAAATACAAAATACAGAGTGTATCCCAAACAGAATGTTCGGGTTGTTCAACAATTTGCCATGAAAATTCTTCTCAACATCGATGCTTATTGAAAAAAAAAAACTACAACACAATTATTGATGAAAATAAACGAGTAAACGATGGCATAAATTTGCCTCTATATCGATATTTTCGCTGATTGAGGAAAGTTGGAAAACGCTCATTAGAATTCAGCAACTCCGCTTGTCATTGAGTTTCGTTGATTGATCGAACAAGTTTTCTAACCGGTGGACAAAAATACAATTTGAAAAACTGTCGAGGGCTTCGAAATGGAAATAAAAATGAAGGCATTTTATACTTTGAGAACTCAACAGGTTCCCATTGGCGAAAATTCAAGTGCTCATAAAGTGTATTTAATTAATATTTTCTATATTTCACACGAGTGAATCCACTCTTGTTCAAGTGTTATTCTATTCGATAACAATATAAAGAGAAATGAAAACATTCTGTTCCTGTTTCAGTACGTTGTTTCGATTACGATTGTTGTATCATAACTATTGTTAAAATGTAGCTGATCCGTTCGATTCAATGCATGAGGCTCGAAGTTGAATTTTAGTCCATAAATCATCAATGTCAACGATGTCGACTCACTGATGCTCATTCATTTTGGCCAAAGGTGGCGGGAAATTTGACTAAACTGACTGGTTGATATAATAAGCCTATGATGACTGACCGTCCAGGATTCAACCTAACTCGAGTGTGTTACAGTCCGTATATAAAATGGGGTGAAAAAGTAATCGCCCGAAGACGAAAACGATCCTTAAGAAAATAAAAAGAGATATTTTTTACGTGTATTCTTGGAGGGGGAGAGCTCCGATCCACCAGGATATTGGAATTGTAGTACAAAGAATGAAGAAAAAAATACTAGCTTTCTCTATCCCTGGTGACCGGAAACCAAATCCGTTTCGGACCATAGATAATCATTTTAAGAATTGAATTGAAGTGAGACCGTCCGCTTGATGGTTTGGAACGCCTCACTGTGTATCATACCTAGGACGATCAATGTTGAAAAAAAATCACTACTTTTCACCACAAACTTTCGGAGTCATAAACGAGTACGAAATGGGTGATAAAATTCATCCGGCTGAATCGGTCTGCGTTCAATTTCAGCTTTCAAATGGTCGGATACTTTCAGTATGTACACAGATCCAGGACAAATTACTTCTGGACTCTTTTAAGGAAGTTGAGGCTGTACAGTCATTTTTTTTACCCAAAAGTGATGACCTGTACCTTTCAAAAGTTAGGCCAGTTTACAGTTTGACAATGTTGCCTACACTTTGAAGAAAAGCTGGGAAAAAAAGACGAAAAACTGGTGAAAGCTCAGTCGAAAACACGAAGGGTGACGATCCTAGCCTCAAAAAACTGCACGGGAAACAGATTATTATTAATATAATCTCAGCAAATCTCCTAATAAATCTGAAAATTGACATTATTCAGCGAGCCTTGCTCATGTTGCCCAAAAAATTTCATATTTTTAGCATCATTTTTAACGGAGACATCACTGAATGTGTCTTGACTTCCATAAGATTACATGTTATTTGGCCCAAGTTGTTATTGATTTTTCTCAACAAGGACGCTCCTAAACTGTCTGAAAATTTAACTGATTTTTTTTTTACACTTCACTTTATAAGATGCAATCGGTTTAAAAGCGATGCCACCATTTTCATTCTAATGCCTCAACTTCCTTAAAACAATAGCTCATCGTGGGTTTGGTAGTTGATTTATTTTGCAATCGCGAGCTATCTCGAATGATGTGATTCGAATGAAATTCATACATATTTATAGCAGCAAGGCTGTCATTGTGGAGAAATTAAATTCGGTGTACGTTCAAAAAGATTTCCAATTGACCAACGAATATATTCTTACGAATGGACAGATATTTCGAAAATTTTTTTAGCACATCAGACACTATTTCGTTCTGTTTATACCCAACAGGTCTGACAAACCGATATTAAATATATAACTCTGCAAAAAATAACCGGAAAATTTCGTTCATCACAAGAAACGAAATATAGTATTGCTCAGAAATCCCGATAATGGAAACGAATATCAAAAAAAAGAGAGAGGAAGATTTCGTTTTTACTTTTTTGTGCTAAAATACGGTGGAGTCAGGAATGAAACGGGGCAAGCTTGCTGTAACGTGTGCGGTTCCCGGTGCAGACCGAATATTCGATAAGCCTTGGACTCCGGGAATGTTGGATACACTGCATCGATCCGTGGCCTCGCAAATTTTCAACACCGCACGCCCGTGCGAAACTACGTGGTCAAGAGGTGGACCAAAGCATTTTCATTGATCAATCAACAATCGTAAAGGGCTTCGGGAGTTGAAGCAAAAAACTAGTTAGCGTGTAAGCACCCTTGAGGAGGGGCCAAAGGGAATTGGAAAACTGTCATTTCTGGTATTGTAGATTTTCAGTCAATTCATCAAAGCATATCTTGCTAGAAAATGTAACAAATAAATTATTTACATTCGAGCCATTCTCTGGAATTAGTTTGCTAATATATTCCGAATTTCATGAATATCGTTGCGAACTCTCGGTTAAAATTCAAGCTCGAATCCATTTCATTAGAAATCAATAACTACCAATAAATCCGGCGCATCGATGAGTTTTGTTCTGTTTTTTTTTTTTTTTTTACGACCTCACTCCCCGTCACAAGAGTTCCGATGCGGAAAGGATGGATAGAAAAAAATAATAATTTCACCGTTTCGTCGTGACACAATAACGTCGTAATGGAACGATGTATCTTGAGTTTTCGCCCAGATAAAGTCTGAGGAAATGCTTGAAATCCCGCAATTTGCTTTATTCCCACGAGCATTTGCTGGCTCACGCGAGAATTAGCCAGCATACAGTATATTACACATCATGCTTTCTTGTATTTTATCCCATCCATAAGACGTTTGCATCAATCCGATGCTGACAATCCAATTTATCTGTAGACGCAAGCATTGTTATTATTTTTCTTTTCAGAGCTCTAAACGGACCACGCGATGCCAGCGGACTTTTTCCCTGAGTCGCCTGCCATTTTGAGTCGTTTTTCTTTTTCATACGTTTACGTTTCGTCTGAAAAGCACCTTCTGATTCTGACAAACTTTCGTAAACAGTAATATCGAAAAATTGTGAAAAGTACCTCGAATAAAAATAATGAATAATGATATTATAATATAGGAGTGAGCGAGTATTTAACGCCTCTGGTAATCGTCAAGACTTTTGACGAAAGTAATATTAAAAAAGTAGCAGGAACATCGACCAAAATTCTCGGTCGGAAGAGTCTTTTCTTCATTTCCGTGAGACCTGGAGATGAACTTTTTCCTCCCCATAAAATACTGCGTAATGAGCATTATGAATCATTATTCTCCTTTATTTATTGACACCCAACGAGCCCGACGTTAAATCCTGTGCCGGGCGCGTAGATCATACTTTCTCCTGCGGAATTAAATTCCTTCAACGATCGTATATATCGCGCTCGTAAAAATGAAACAAATTTATCTAATGCAACATTCCTACGGCTATAAAAAGATCGAAACTCCATCAAACCCGTTAATCTCCATCATACGCGGGTCGAAATTTATGCCCGCAATCGAAACGGACGGATTGCTCTGCTCTCCATACATTTATTTGTACTGTTCCAACGAACCATCGTATAAGTGTTAAGACATACGAGGAGTTTCGTGTCAAATTTTATTTCAATATCCTCACTTTTGATTCTGTTCAGGTATCCGCATGTTTTAATGTGCAATAAACGAACAAACGGCTTTGCACGCCGTACGGTAACTTTGATTGATTTCGGCCACGTTTCAATTGTGGCGGCCAATGGAATCGTTGAATCTTTAATTTGCAACATTTCCACGCACTTTTTACTACGCGTCTCTCCGCAAAAACTAGATCGATTCTATGAACCAAGGTTCCATTTATCCGTTTAAAAAAAAAGAAAAAACTTTTTATCGCAGTTGCCAGAAAATATGGAAAAATCTGTCGAATCGACGAATACGCACGGGCTCATTTTTTGCATGTGCAAACACATAAAAAAGAACCCCATAAAATCAAAAATGTTCGAGGACATTTCTGGATGGAAGTTGCCATAAAATCTCCGGAGGTGTATATGCAAGAGATACACTCGAACGACTCGCGACCCCTCAATAAAAGGAATAATCTGCCAAGAGCTTGTGACAGCCGTCTGCCTCTTTCAAACCTTCAAGTTTAACCAATGATTAAAAAGGGACGCCAGAGTTTTATTCGACGACCGAAAAAACGGGAGACGCGCGTAATCGCAAAATGTCGATTTTACCACTAACAGGTACCCGAAATCGTAGAGTCACGACAAAGATTAGAAGAAAAGCTTCCAACGGTATTTATTTACGCTCCGTTGCACATTTCCATTTATTCAAATTCAATTTTATCGCAAGGCTATTTACAATAATAATAAATACGAAAATCGATGCTCTTCGTCATCACTGAACATCGTGACAATCATACGAAAGTACAGCTGACCATTAGATCGAATCACAATTCAACGATGGACAACTCTTTCGAAAACTTTTATCAAACACACAAATTTGGAAGGGAATCAAAAAGAATTAGGTGGAGTGAAACTCAACAGCGGAAAGAGAAATGATCCAGTTCGATTCATTCCAATCTTAAAAGATTTATTGATCCCGGAATGTTAATAAAAAAGAATATCAGCTTAGAATTGATATATAATAAAGTATTATCATTTCAAACTATTTCATTTATCTCTATTTCTGGCTTTCAAGCTACGCAGTACTGCTGTTCCGACGCTCCATGGAAAATGACGTAAAATGCGAAGTAAAAAGGCTCACCGAAAACCATGCATGTAAAATCATACAAAGATTGTACTCGAAAAGGAAAGGTACGCTTTGCTGTAATCAACAAACTATAAAGGTTAAATTTCTCATTACCTTTTGTAGTACTCTTTGTTCTTGATAAAATCTCAACATTCAAGAGTGCCCTTTAACCTTTAATTTTCCTTCGTATGGTTCTGCTTACAGCATTCTATTCAAGTTCTAATAATCAAGCTTGTGATTTTGAACACAACACAGAGAACACACGAGAGCTCTTTCCACTATTGTCCAAGCTTTCGACTCGAACAATACCAATCAACGCATTTACAATAGTTCAGAATTCAGATAACGGCGTCAAATTCGTAATCATCGCAAAGGAATGTTTGTCTCTGATTTTTCGGTATCATAAAAAACGTATGTGTTAATATTTATATGAGAATGTATTTTTATGAAAGTACATGTATGTATATACTTGTTACGGCGTAGATAAAATGGTTTTTTCTTCGAATATGGCATCCTTTTTTACGAGCTTTACTCGTGCAAAATGTGGACACAATGTTATGCTAATTCGTGAAAAAGAGAGTGGTCAAGCACAGAATATATTACATTTTTATGAGAGCTCGTGCGAAACAACCGAGTGCAAAATATGATTCTCTATCTCTCGTTTTTAGTTCACTATTCTCTCGTATCACTGTTTCTAGCTTTTATGGATTTCTACGCGTTGTTCTTCCTATCTGTTCCACGGTGCGCTATATATCTACGTATTACACTCCATTTCCATAGCTTGCCAGGGCCCGGCCTCTCTCCTTTCGCTGCTTTAACATTTGTACACATATCTGTGCGAAGTCTACAATCCCACTTCAAAGAATCCCCCTGGACCGTATATACGCCCAGGATTTTCACTATCCCGGTTCCCAGATCATCATTTATGATCATAGATACCGGAGCATTCGTTATAAATTGCGGCCTCGATGGTGAGATATTTTGGGGGCTGCGCAGACTTCCAATTCTCAGCTATTGAAATAAAACATAAAACGATATTTGTCTTTGTTATCGAAGAAAACAAAACATTGCTATTAGCACTAGTTATTTTTCGAACCGTCGCCATATTTTTTTCTCTAACTTACGAGAACCATGCACCGGTAACCCAATGACTTCGTGATCCTTCATTTCGGCTATAATTAACTAACAATAGAGTGACAAAATCACAACAAATATTCGTGAATATTTCGTTCGATTTTTCTTTTGCTGAAAAAGGATTGTTCTTTCATTCACGTACCGCATTTATTTCGTAATATGAAGAACTGAAAGAGTCTACCGAAAAGTTTACAAATAAAAATAAACTATTGAAATTCATTTTTCGAGAGTGAGAAACTCAAGTTAAAACTCCAAGTGCCTTGGTAGCTGATCGTGGAGAGTCACGACTATTGCAATTAGTGATAGTTCGTGAAGACGATGGAAAACATATGGGTACGAGGGAGAGACCGGAATAAGTGGAGCTCGTTTGGCGGCTTGGGAGAGATGAATGTGTTTCACATCAACTTAATGAGAATTATCGGAAAACGTTAAGGAGCCACAAGAGCTTTAACAGGGGGTATGAGCAAGAAGGAACAAAAAAGAAGAGTGGGACGGATGAGGAAGTAAAAAGCACGGAGCAAGTTTACTTCCTCCTTTCAATATATTTACTTGCTCCGAATTAAAATATTTGTAAAATTCACATTCTCACACTGAGAAAATAAATTGATTGAAACACTTATAAAATGTCCAATTTAACTAAAAAATCTTTAGTCTCATACGCACGACAAAATGTTTATCAAATTTCACAAAATATTTAGATAATGATTCAAATAAATAACAATTGGGATTAAAGAAATTGAGGATTATGTATGACGATATTTGGGTTACTCTAACGTCATATTTTGTTGCTACGAAAATAATTATATATTGAATCTCCGTAGACTGTGTTGTGGTAAGAAAACCTTCAGTTTAATTAACAACATAATATGGTATAAATAAGAAACTTCTTCCTGTGAAGAATAAAAATTCAGTTGTCTACAGCAAATACCACGTATATACTCGTAACGAAAATTATCATTGACTGATTTGGTTCGTCATCGATAAGATTTAGTTAAGCTACACGAAGAAAAAATCTGACTATCGAAATTATTTGTTGTTTTCCACAAATCATGTTGGCTAAAGTAATAATACATTTCAACGCATTTTGAGTTATGTTGAACTAACCAGTATGATTCGATTTAGAAAATATTTATCATTATAAAACCGTTTAGATATTTCAGTACTTGATATTCATATAAATATATCATAAAAGTGTACATGAATGATGTAGAAATAAACAAATGTTTCGAGTTCTTCAAACAAAAGATTTGGTTTCACTCATTTAGTTGATTCACATAAACAAAAATTAAGTGATCATTTATCGCAAGCTTATGCTAGTTAGATCAAGCAACAAAAATATAAACTAAAGTCATTTAGTTGTTGCAAAAATATTTTTTTTCAGTGCAGTAATACACAAATTTCTTTAAGTTGAAGTTTCTTTTTCGAATTCTCAGGAACTATCCTTTCTCCGTTGGCCCAAGTACTCTCATCGATTTTCAATACTTTAGCAGAGTAATTGGTTCTACATAATCATTTCATTCCAATACCCCAAAATGTGACGCTTCGCATCAAACGAATCAAACTGCGTTAGTACCAGATTGATATAAGGTAACATGGGGCAAAACGGACA
The DNA here is from genome assembly GCF_019457755.1 of Venturia canescens. Lineage (NCBI taxonomy): Eukaryota > Metazoa > Arthropoda > Insecta > Hymenoptera > Ichneumonidae > Venturia > Venturia canescens. The sequence goes on from NC_057427.1 coordinate 13,301,554, forward strand.
CAGTGTTCATTTTGCCCCATGAAGTTGAATTCCGGGGCAAAATGGACTTTCCCGAAACTGAAATTTCATAAAATGCATACATTTTTTTTCGGTTCCAAATCATGTCCTGACAATAAATTATGGTAAATTGTTGAATTCCACGGTGACATCCCCAAAAAATTCAAGTTTCAGAGCAAAATAGATCCCAAACTACTTTCTCACTATCTATTCGCTTTTTTGACTTATTTTCAAAAACCACAATAGTAATCAAAGTACGAATAAGGAAAAAAGGTTTTTTATTCATTTTTTACAAAAATCGCACTCATAGCTGACATCTTCGCCTTCAACACTTGTACACAAGGTGTATGTCCATTTTTTGCATGTTACATAGTAAATATCATTTTCGAAGGACAACGAATATAACCCTTCGCAAAAAATGCAACAAAGGTCTTCAAAAGACGAGAACTTGGCTGTCTTGGTGAGCTTTTTTTCTGTCTGCTAAACTGCTACATTTCGAAAAATGTCGATATTTCGATTTTATGCCTCTTGGAGGCTGTGTCCGTTGGTACCCCGGAAAATTTTTTTGAAGAAATTCCGGAAACTAGGACCATGAATCAATGGTGAAATATACCGAGTACACGAAATATACCCCAGTACGATGGACCCAAAGTTGATTTTTTGCATTCCTCAAAAATATGACAGAAATGGGATATAAGATTTGTCTCATTTTTTTTCATTTACATCCAAGGAATGGAGCCTGAGTGGTCCCATTTCTTTTCCCATATCACCGAGTTGACATCCTATTCGGGAACAGTCGCTTGAAACGGCTGTATTTCAAAAAATCTCGATTTTTTTTATTTTTATGCCTCTAAAGGGCCGTGTCCGTTTTGCCCCGATTTTTTTTTTTTTTTTACGAATTTCGGGAAACAAGGACTGGGCATCAATTTTGGGACTCAAAAATAGTTAAAAAATCATATGCTCATCAATGAAACTTACTTAAATCCTTAAGTGTTCATTTTGCCCCATATTACCCTACGAGACTGTATACAGCCATAAGAATTTCGCAACTGACTTGTCCACTCACATTCGCAGTCATTAATGTTTACCTCTTGTACGATCTGCCAATGTGTATTCAATTCATTAGAGATTCGACTACCGGTGCAATTCTAGTCGTTAATAATTCGTGATTTCTCGTTACCCATCTCCGAGTATACACGATTAATTAATTACCGTGTATATATATTGATTCGATCAATCGTTCTCTCGGCTCATCGAAGGGTCGTATATGTCGGTTATGAAATGCAACAATTATATTCTGACAATGGACATTGATTCTCGCTGACAAAAAAAAAGAAGGCTCGTTTAATGATGTATACGTCATGACGTAACAATAATTCCACTGGATTATGAACAATCAAACGTCGTCGTCTTCTATTATAGGGGAGACCATGATTTCAAAAACCAAATGACTGTTTCGAATAGAAGCGACCTTCTTCTATCTCGGATGAAAATTTGAATTTTTAAACGTAAAGCGAAATGAGTTATTGAATTACTTTTTTTTTGACGAATCGTTTTTGTGTCAACCGACCCCACGATCGAGGCAAGTTGACTATGGTACTATTTTTATCTGATAATAATCAACTAGATATTAGTGAAATTAATATAAAAACGGATAGTTATTAATATTATTCGTTTGATGATTCGAACAATAAATACAAAATGTTCACATAAGCGCGAATGTGAAAATAATTTTTGTCCACAAGTGTGTGAGAAACAATTATTTAATCCTCATCCCTGTCATCACAATCGTACAATTTACTGGCACATCTTGAATAGGCCCATTTAGAACAGTCAACCAACCTCATATCAATGTTGACCTACTTACCCCACATTGTTTTTTTAACAACAAAACCTTCTACCAGTAAATTGCGGCGATAAATGAGAAAAAATATTATGCACGATGCGATAGTTCAACATATATAAACCCTCATGCAAAGGACTACTACAATAATTGGAAAAATATTCGAGGCAGCAGGAGACATTGACCAAAAAATTTGCTTCGGTATCTGGATTTACGAAAATTCTTTACTGTTTCTAAACGATGTGTCGATTCGACGCGTTGAAACACATCAATTAGTGAGAGGTTGCAACGAATAATTATATCAACCGGGCGTATGTTTACATTCCGTAGATTGGGTGTTACCGTTTATTAGTCAACTTGCCCCGTTGGCCAATGAGCCCTGGTCTTCCCTGTATGCTCACAAACTTTTTGACTCTCATCTCAAGGCAGTGGAAGAATAACGATGAATCTTCATGGAGCTGCGGTATACGAAGATGACGATTTAAAATTATTCATGCGATTTCACGAATTACTATTACGACGATTTAAGGTCGGACCATTACCAAGATTAAAACGCGAAAAATATGTGCCCCGGCGAATTTATGAATCTGCGACAATCGTTCTTTATTTCGTTCACATAACGATTTTGATAGGATTGCAAGATTGAGGCTCCCTCTTCCATTCATATTTCGAAAGACATGGGACTCGAATAATATCCAACACTACGAAACCGTGGCATGGTTTTAGTTTACGTGCTTTTTTTTAAAAAAAATGTATTAGAATCTCCGTTTCATATATTGTTATTATTCGCGAATTGGGTAGATGGATGTTCGGTACAGCACAAAGAGGTTGTGAAAAAAACTGTTCTATGACATAGTACTCAACAGTCTGGCGAATGAAGTTACACGAGAACATTAATCCTTCTCTCGTTATAGTGCACAAATACACGAGCTATCGTTTCATACTGCATACTCGTGGCGTATATTGTGCTTGACGCGAGTACCTCTCGCAATTTTTCCTTCCCACACGCGTTCGCACGGCGACTGAGCGCATGGGTTTCGTCCGGGTGTGTATCCAGATACTAAAAGCCATACTCCCTGCCATTAGATGCATACGTAATGAAAAAAAGACGATGAATGAAATGCTTTGTTCTGAGTAGTCACCGAAAATGTTGAGTCGCCCCTTTCCGAATATGTCGCATCAATTTGTTTCATGAAAATTAACTCGAGCAATCATCTGTGAAAAATTATATCGCTGTAAATTTGACGATTGAATCAACATCGTGGAAGCTTTATGATATTTATTTCGTTCGGAGTTCCAGCGCAGCTTAGTTTTGTACAAACAAAAGATTTTTAACACGCCTCGTTTCAGAAAGTCGGCTTCATTTCTTTCGTAGCAGTCTATTCCAATTTACTCGCGTAGGGGCAAAAAACGGAACTGCCATCTTCCCTGATGATAGCGGATTACTCGAAATAGCTGATCAAAGCTTAAACTTGTGGAGTGGTATTTTTTTTATGCTTAATTCCGTCGGACGTGTTTTTTTTTTTTTTTTTTTTTTTTTTTCCAATAGATTATTTTTGTCTCCTGCATCCTTCTTTTAATTATATTGAAATCATATTATCCATCTGTAATTGGAGTATTCTCGGTAATTCCGAAAAAGATAGGAACGAGGAAACGAGAATAATTACTCCGTGAGGCTTGCAACCTGTCCGACGAGCATTCAAAATTTAACATTGCAATTTCTGGATCTTCCGGAGGCTAGGTCGTGGAAGATGTTCTCTATTAATTGGTCCGCGAATAATTATAGCGTGAAACAAAGAAAGTTGTAATTTTCACGGAACCGGATTGTTCGATCGACGACTCATCAATGGTCCCAAAATTGCGAGCGATGCAATAGATAAAATATCGATTCGATTATCCATCGGTCGTTATATTCCGGAATAATTATCGTAAACACAATTTCCGTATGGAAATCTATTGCCTGGCATATTCATGAGGAAAACCAATAATTTGTTGGACGTTAATTTTCAACTTCATTCTCACGCAAATTAGATCTTCCAAACTTAGCAATTAGGCGTTAAAAAAAAAAAAGAATAAATATGATACCCACAGGCAAATACGGTGATCCAAAGTGAATTATCTAAATAATTGGATTCCAGTTATCCGTCCGGGCATTCACCATTCTACTGTGCGGAATATTGTCGCTAAAATATTTACAATTTATAAATGGAGTTTGTAAAATCGTTTAAAAAGGATCTCTCGTTGTCTGGCGGCAAACTAAAATCTCCCATTACATCTTGAACCCTTAACGATATTCGAGAAAACCGTCACCGTTTTTCCCGTGATTGAAAAAATACACGTACACGGTGATGGGTAATTGAAAAATTGCGTTCGCCTTTCGCTTTTTTCGTCAGAAAAGTTTGCCGACTTTTTATCTCGGCGCGCGAGATGTACTTTTATGAAATTCTCACGACGCCAAAGGCGAACCACCGTACAGCCCGGATGAAAACAGGTAAAACGAGGAATAAATTTTTCTCGTTGTATATTTTTTTTTTTTTTTTTTCAAGATAAATGTAATTGAAAAATTGGTTCTCATTCGCAATTCTCAGTATGCGAACTCCACCGACATTTCAGCTTTGTCTGCGAGATACGTTCTATTATAAAATTCTTGCAATCCCAAACTCTTGGTGCGTTAAGACAATGCTTTGAGCTTGCACGCAAGCGCAACGAGAGATGAGAAGAACGAAGATAAGGGATAAGAGGGAAGACGGAGAAGGGGGTGCCCGCGAAGAGAGAAAAGAGACTGAAAAAGAGAGAAAAAAGAGAGCTAGCTGAGTAGGAAGCAACGTAGAAGTGAGAAAGGGAAGAGCAGACGGAGGAAGATGAAATGAGAAAAAGGGCTAAGAGGATGAAGGAACTGAAAAAAAAAGAGGGAATGACGGGAAGAGGGAGAAAAATAAGAAGATTAAGAGAGAAGAACAGTCGAGGGAAAGTGGAAGAATGAAAGAAACGTAAAACAGAGAATAATAAAGAGCGTTAGGAAGAGAGATGAAAAAAGAGGAGAATTCGTTTCTCCGCGAAAAGGATAAGAATCTCATCAGTGAAGCTTGCTCGCGCTAATCTTCGGTACAACTACTGAAAAAGGCAGTGCAGTGGGTGCACCTTCTGCGATTCTTCTAAGGGGACCAAGAGCACAAGTTCTTTTTCTACGAACGAAGTAGATGCGGTGGCCACAGTAGATATGGACCTAACCGCGTCAGACGCCCCAAGTACAATGTTCCTCTCGTACAAAGAGCTGCGTGAAAAAAGGAGAGTTCATTCTCCTTTCTTTTTGCCCGTTTTCACTCGACCCTGTGTTCATGACAAGCGTTGTATTGGCGCTGAAAAAAGCGCCAAGAAAGAAGCAACTGTGAAATGACTTCTCTGCTAAAGGAGCATTTTTATAAAGATCACCGGAAGCACTTCTGTATCAGAGAGAACTCGGCTATTGAATTCAACGAATTCATACGATTTGAGGACGTTTCATTACGGTTACCGGATTGGCGTTGAAATCGCGATGATTTTTATCGCTCTCTGTTTTTTTCCATTCCCGTTATATTCGTCCTCAATATCGTAAAAAAATAAAATAAAATCTTGTTTTATATATTTTTATCGTAGCAACAAATTTCACATTTTGTACTCTGAAGTCGGGGAAATCTGTGATACGAAATAAGTGAGGGAATAGGTACGCGGTTATTTTGCATACAAATCCAAAAATGGATGAAAACCGTGTAACGAAAAATTGAAAACCCTATACACGCGGGCACTTATTTCTGGTTGATGGTGTTGGTTGGGCTACGAAAATTGAAACTTTTTATCGTGTACGAGCACGGAAAAAAGTACAAAGAAAATGTCAGTGGATATATCAGAATCGATTTCGCATAAGGTTATGCATTTCTTTCCTCCCGATGCACACATTTAGGAAGTTGAGCTCTTAGAGCTCCCTATTTCAGTCTGAAAATACGATTTTCGACGGGTTCCTCGAAGATCCGTTTCGTTCCACCTTTCCGTATACACCTTTTTGTTTTCTACTTGCCCAGCAGCAGTTGTACGCTTCCTGGGTGAAAATCGTGCGCGACCCCAGTCGTGGAAGTTTGCCCGTGGTCAGTTGCCAACTTCCTGCTCACTGTAACGTCTCCAGTTTCTCTGTTTCTCATATACTTACCTTTTTTCTGCCTTTCTTCGTTTAATACGTTGCTTCATCCAGCCGGAAAGTTCATGAATTTTTATTGCTATCGCGAAATCCGAACGGTTAGCGTTCTCCTCCGCACCCCCCTCCATCTCAGTACTCACTGTGAAATCCTCGTATTTATAGATAATCTTACTAGTTGAACGATTCGCATCGATTCCCTCGCGAAAAAAAAACGTCGGATCAGCTCAGCCTTATTTTTACGATCTTTTGTTGAACCTTCAACGGTTTAACGATCCGACGTTATCCCTACCTCACATAAAATTCACTAGCGTCACATGTGTCCGATAATAATAAACTTATTAAAATTATTATCCAAGTCATGTCAAGTTGGAAGTAGAAAAGTTTGGGAATGTCAGCCATTGTTCCTCGAATGACGATTATACTTCGAATACTCTCCCATCAAATAACTGTATCGAAATTGAGGCATTTCCCGCGTCGAAATTCTCCTCGGTCCATTGAGGAATGAGGCAAAAAAATAGGCATTCATTGCTCAAAAATAAAGCTCATGATAGAAGGATTCGAACCCGTAAATATTTTGGAAAGCGAGACAATTGTAAAATCGACGATCTAAAACCGCCGTACAAAGATATTTATTTCATAACGAAATTAACTCGTCTGAAACATTTCGTTTCTTACGTATATTTTCATAGTATTATTCCAAACGCATACAATCCTTCAAGGACCCGTATGATACGTGTGCCTATATATTTCCGTCAGGTACAGTCGTATTTGCGGTTTTAGGAAGCAGCACAGCTTCCAAAGAGAGAAGCCACACTTAGTTAAACACATTTCACGATAATTTTCCATACTCGCGGAGTAGAGTGAAAGTTTTGAGTCGGTGCACCGAGTTTAACTATAACGGACCGTCTGCCGTCACACATCTTTATTTCATCCATTATATGTGCCATATATAGTTTAATTTACGTTGCACCGTTGGGCATAGTGGTACACGTACGAGACGTGAATTTATTCCAAACTTCTCTTATAGTCGCTGCTTTTCTTGCATGGCCAGATCTAGTGACGAGTTTATCCGGTATATATGGTTACTCAGTTTGTCTCGATTTCATGTTCATATATCGGTGTGTCACAACCTCCACATGCATATTGAAAGCTCCGTATAGATTGATAGTATGTATGTGAGCAGGGCTTGGACGAAAATTGAAACTCGATTTACTCATGTCGAAGATAAGGTCCAGGGGTAATGATACGTGAAAATCGCTGTCGCAGTCATATCTGTATTTTGATATACAGATCGCAATACACGTGTACATAAATATGCGAGCGTCTACTGCATACGGGGATTTTCATGTTTATTTAGGCAAAAATCATGCCTACGAGTACTCAACTGATAGCGTATCCAAACCGAATCCTTTCTTGTTTTTACTGTGGCAAGGACGCCGCGCTACATCCGGTTTTATGCGGATGAGAATGTTTCAAATTCTTTCTCGGCATGGCAGCATTCGGATTCCCGGAGGAAGACTCTCGAACGTGATGTCGATCAGGGCGAACCAACTTTCCAATAAAACAAATTACTTTGACAAAGCATACTGAAAAGTGAAAAAAATTTTCGAAAGCTGGAACAGCGGAACAACAGCGGACACTGGAAGATAGTTTTCAAATTTACCCACGCGATGATTCAGTTCAGAAGATCTCAGAATTTTGTGGCGTTATGAAAAAATAGAATTCTAGAATTCGTGAAAACGTTGAAGGCAGCACCGGTTCAATGAAATGAACGTTTTGAAATTGGTGAGCGAATGTCGGAAGTTCCTGAACCGAGGAACTGTTTTTTCATCTCATTATTGACCTTCTCCATTAATATTGAATAACGGAAGTGAATACAATTTGTAAAGTGAGATATTAAACTTCCGCAGAATTCGAAACGAGATGGGAAAATTTTTTGAATAACGGGTAATGAAATTCCGGGAATCTTTGGACTTCTTTTCTGAAGGTGAACTGACATGAAATTCTCCGTATACGGATCCGAATGGTACGATGACGAGCTGTGCAGAAGGCCGCAGTATCGTACACCGATTTCATACACAGATATAGACGTTTTCGGCTTGCAGCATCCCTCCCTCACAGTACCGGTTATATATCTGAGGGCGAAACGTATATACGTCGACAACACATACAGAACGACGAGGTTGCATGTGAGGGAGCCTGAACCCCGCGATTCTGCCGAGCGGAAATTCCGTCGGCACCACAGCTGCAGTGGTTTCTGACTGCGCTAGCCAGGCTGTCCATCATGTATGGTGAACCAGAATAATGTCGTTTCAAAACAGCTAGTACCTCTGTATATTTCGCATCAACCCTTATTTCCATCTCTTCTCCCTTTCTATTTTCCTCCATCTCGTAATCCTCGTCTTATTCTCTTTCTCTTTTTCTCAAAATACCTGTGCATACGTTTGTGTTGACGTATCCCACTCTTTTGTTCCGAAGCTCTGTAGATGATTCAAAAACAGTGACAATGACAAGCTCAACGAGATACGGAGCTGTCGGACGTTACAATTTCGGTGGATCGAATTACCGGTTGCAAAACAACGCGAAAGGAGGAGTGAAGGCTATAAAGGGAGGAACAACGAATTGTCGGTTGCGCACTCCATTTCAAAGGTCCGCCTCGCGTTGAGAAAATTTCTCGTGTTGTTTTCCTTTTTGATTGATCGAGTTCTACCACTATTTTGCTTCAAATTAAACGCAAAACCTTTTGCAAGGAACACTTGACGCGCCGATAGCTGAATTAATCTCTCGCTCCGAGCTTAATTGACTCTTTCGGGTATTTCTCTAAACAATATAATGCCCCGGAGCTTCTCTTTGATGTTCTATTTTCATTGTGTTATCGATACTCACTCCCATTGGCCAACACAGTCCCATCTAAATTCGTTTAGGGTAATCTAACAGCTCGCGGTCGGTGGAGTCAAATACTCTCGCATATAAATCATTTTCGACGGAAAGCTGAACAATCGATAGCTAAAAAAGATCGACGAGGGTCCGACCTTTGAACCGCGCAAAATTGAAGGTTGCCCAGTCGTGAAACCCCAAATTTTCGGTACTGAAAGCTGCTCTTTGACCTCGATCATTGCACTGTTGCAAATGACTCGAACGTTCGAGCCAATTTCAGATTCGGTCAAAGTCATTTAACCACCCCCGCGGTAATTTTCGGTATAAAAGAAAAGCAGGAAATGAGGAACGATAAAAAAAATCGTGTTCCTCGCGTGAAAGCCCAAAAGAATTCATCGTTCGAACGAAACGTGTTCAAAGCAGAAACGAATATAACTTTGTGTGTCTTACGAAAAGCTATTTTCCGTACTTTCAAACGAGAGTACCAGCGACCCGAGTGATAATTCACCAATTTGTTTACTCGAGTGGAAATTCATTCTATGGCTCGAAACCATGCGAATTAAATTAATAGGCAAATAGACGTTTGTTTTCCCCTCGCTCAGTGAAATAATCCAAAAATCACTAGGGGTAACGGAATAAAGATGAATGAGCAGAACAAGAATATCTCGGTGCTATTGTGTGCTGCGCGACTATTTTATTCAACGAATTGAAATCAGGACAGGATGGTTAATCTTTTTGACGGGAATTTTATTCGAAAAACGAGAACGCGAGCCCGGCTCGAAATAACATCTGTAAACTATCACTCATTTTCCGTGTTCCGCGATTGTTTTTTCCCCCCTTTTTTTTATCACACATCTGATAAATTAAAACACGTACATACAATGGTTTGTTATGGAACAGATTTTTTACCAGCTTTCAGTCGACCGGCCATGCGAAAAATGAAGGGAAAAACAAGCGAATGGACGGACGAGAGGGAAGAGATGAGGAAACATTTCGAGTAAATGCTGATCCGAATTTTTATTGTTCGTGACATAAATCACGAGAAGCGGAAAATAAACGAGGAAAGATGTTTTGTGACGTGCTCGTTGGGCGTTATACCAATTCGCCTTGTTCATTTTCTGAAAGGCTGAAGTGCATTATAAGTTATTATATGCGTATTGTATAAAACACACGTATATATATAGGTGGCACGGTATTAAGGGTACATAAAAGAGAAGCAAGTTCCATGGCTTAGCTCGGGCTCAATGGCCGATCTCACTCCCTCAGCTCGATTGCCCAGACCTAGATTCTTAATTGGAATTTTAGCAGGATTCCAATACAAGCGTGGAATTGCAGTGAAACTTGATTCTTACGGCGCATACATTTCGAGGTCGCTTGAAAGGAGGACAGAAGTCGTTTTAATTT